>NC_133534.1:49411104-49724993 GCF_048544455.1 Silene latifolia | reverse complement strand
GCCAAGAAGGCTAAGGAAGCTGACGCAGGGGCGAGAACAAAGACAGTTCGAACCTACGTAGATTGGAATTATGTTCCTCCTCCTCTCAGAAATTCAAGCTCTTGGAAATCAAAGAGGACAGTCAGTATCGCTGAAGTGACGTCCTCCAGTCAGAAGCCCACGAAGGGGCTACTGACAGCTGATGGGAATTAAACGGGGAAATGCCCCGTGTAACAAAGTGTAATAGACAAGTTTTGAATTTCCTTTGAATTGGTTTATTTATTACGTTTTTATTAGGACAATTAGATTAGACAATTTTTTAGCGTAGACTAAGACTATAGACTGTATTTCCGCATATTTGGTATTTTGGGATTTGTTTTACGCAGGTTTGGGGAAATGCACGCATTTCGAGGAAGAAACGGTAGAAATCCAAGGAAATATACACGAGGAAGTCCTCGATCGAGTGCTTTTGTACTCGATCGAGTGAAAGATGGTTCGATCGAGTCTGCTGGGTACTCGATCGAGGAAGGCCACAACAGAACAGCTCGATCGAGAGGTTGGTTATTCGATCGAGCAAGGGGAGCAGAAAAGACCTCGATCGAGTGACTTAAAATCACTCGATCGAGTGAATTGAACAGGGACCGAGGGAGTTTTCTATCTTAAACTCTTTATTTCCCTAATCTTTTTCATTTCACTCCTAACTTCCGTCTAAACTTCCCTTATTGCGATTTCTTTTCCCCCAAATCCCCAATTTCTTGCCCAAATTTACCAAATCAAACACCTACATTCTCTTGCTAGTTAATTAATCTTCCATACCCCCTTATTTTCCCCCTCTTTTATGCTCATTTTCTCGGTTTTCTAAGGGAATTAGGGTTTGCGGTTTGTTGTTTGGAGTTTAATTGCTAATTTGTAGGTCAATCATCATCAAGTAAGTGTTCATTCAACCTCTTTGCATTTTATCTTCAATTATTTCGAATTTCTTTGAAGTGATTAATTTAGGGTTCGAAAATTCCATATATAATCGAATGAATTCGATTAAATTGTGTTTATTTGCCTTTATTTAGTTTGATGATGATATTTGCGCAATTCCTCACTGTTTTTGCATGTTAATTTCGATTTTTGCGCGATTTCCGCGACTAGGGCTCCTGTAAGTCGACTTCATCGATCGTCGATTTTAAATCGCCATGCTATGCTTAATCTGCAGTTCTTGACTACCTTTTGCTTTCTTTGTTATCTTTTTCCGTCCCCTATCGCCTTTATATGATGTGCATTATTAGGAATCTCGCGCTGTGAGTAGGTTATTCTTGACTGCCCGGAATGATACATGCCCCATTTTAGGTTTTTCATGCTGTTTTAGCTCTTTTGCTGTCACTGCCTTATCATCTATCCACCACTCACTTGCTGTTTTTCGAAAATTATTGAGGAATTGTTGGTTTTGTATTCTGGAAGTCGAATCTTCGACTATTAGGGCTGCTCTGTTGCTGTCACATGTTGGTTAGCGATCGTTTTAATCACGGTTAGCAGCATATTTCTTATTCATGCCCTTTGATAATTTGCAGGATGGACGCGAGTTCCTTGTCTTCTACTAGCACGTCCTCCACTCTTCTAGCTCGTCCCGGAAGGAGCAAGTGGCCCTGCTTGTTGCCACTAGCTCGCCTTGGTCACCACCGCAAAGACCGGTTCTACTTGTCTCACTGCGGGGACGGTTTACTCCGCGGCTAGCACGGCCGGGAGCTCGGTTCAGGCTTCACAGGCCATCACCCTCACTCCCACCAGGCCTTTCTCTCTACTGGACTGTGGACGGACACCCCGTTTCCAGCAGCCTGGTATGCTACCACCGAGACTACACCAAAGGCGAGCTAGCCACCACAAGGCTAGCCGATTAGCCGTTACTTCCGGCCCTTCCGAGGTCAATTTCTACGAGGGAGGGCGCACTCGCACCTCTACCGAAGATGCCTTCGGTACGTTTCACTTCAGAGGCTCACCGGAACCGGTTAGTCGCTTTACTTCATTGCCCCCTCTCCTCCACCCGTTTCCTTGCACGAGCCGACTTAGAGACCTTAGGCATCTATGAGGAGGTCTCGTAGTTTATTGAACGGGACGGGTATGTCGGGTCCGATCACCATGCGGGAGGCTACTATTCGCACCCTTACTTACGAGTTTTTTAGCTCCTACTCTTTTGACACCGACACCTACCAGTGACCACTCCAAGTGTCTCGCATTCACTTCCGACTCCGTAATGAGTCACATCACTGGACATTGGCCAGGTTTGGGGAGGTTTTGGGACTAGTTAGTGATGGTCCCACTCGCCCCACCTAGAGAGCCCCTTCAGCTACTGCTGGGTCTCTCTCTCTCACACTCCCTTCCGGACACGGAAGGGAGCTCATGTGCATCTACTACCGCGCCCCGTTACTACTTGCGTCGCTAGCGAGAGACCATCTTTGGGCGCCCGAGCCCAATAACGTTACCAACACTGAGCTAGCCATTCTCGCGGGGTACCTCAACATTGACTACGGTACCCGTTTGTTCTGAACATTGCCTTTCTGGTAGCTCAGCATTGGAACGGTATTGGGACTCGGGTTAAGACCGCAGTTGTCTGCGGCGGGCTGGTGACTAGGATTGCCCGCCACCTTTACCCCACTGAGCCAGGACTCAGTGTACCTGACGAGGTGGCTTACCTTGACCTGGATGCCATGGCTACCTTGACCTGGTTTCCCGGGCGAAGGGGAGAGCGCGAGGACGTGGAAGATCCGTAGTTCCACGTCATTACCTTCCGTGCTCTACCCTTCCCCCTCTTTTACCGCTCTCATCTGCTGTTGAGGGAGCGAGGCCACCTCCACCTACCTACCACCTTACCTTCACCCCTCCCTCTTCTTCTACGAAGAAGAGGAAGCGGGAGGCCGGAGCATCTTCTAGCTCCCAGACTCAGCCTACACCCACACCCACTCAGTCTCACACTCCACCTCCACTTGACCCTCCTTCTGGCTCGGTTTTTCCGGCCAATTTTGTTTGCCCTCCTGCTTTAGAGGCACCCGCGGTCACAGACCAAGGGCGTCGTGATGCCTTGCCTCCGGAGTTGTGCAGGTACCTTACTGAGATGAGACGGGATATGGCTTTAGCCGTATTCCCTCTCTACGAGTTCCACATCCGAGCCCGGCGACCGATTCCGGAGGGGTGGCCGCATCCTTCCTTCTACCGATACCCGGCGGATGGGTACCCTTCACTATCCTCGACTCGGATGAGGAGAAGGAGGAGACAATGCGGTAGAAACGAGAGGTGCGGTTCTGACGGCAGAGCGGCGGCCGCGAGAGCCGCCGAGAGAGGATGCGAGTGACCCTCCGTTCGTGCCCGGTCCGGATGATCGGCTGGAGATGATGACCGAGTCTCCCCTTGTTTGTTCTTTGGTTTGGGGAGACCGTTTTGTTGAGTCCGAGTGCACGAGAGACGGCGGTGCCGACGACGAGTAGCTCTTGGTCTACTCACTTCCCCGGTTTTAAATTTGGTTTGGGGAAGTTCGTGTTTTGTATGTTCTCTCACTCTTTTTATTTTTCGTCTCCTTTATTTTTCTTTTTATTGGTTGTATACTCCCATCCCCATATTACTCGTTTGGTGTATCTTTGGAGGACAACGGGGCGTTGTCCGTTTTGGTTTGGGGAGGGTATTGCATCCTTTTGAGTCTGCATCTGCATTTGTTTTGCATTCACGTTTAATTTTTCAGTTTGCATTTGTTGTTTATTTTCAAAAAAAAAATCAAAAATCCAAAAAAAATTAGAAAATGTTAAAAATTCAAACAAATTTCACGTTATTTTTGCATATAGGTTGAGTCGGAACGGTAGATTCCCGTGATGATATTGCACTTAACTTGTCAATTCACTTGAGCCTTGCACTTTATTGATGGTTTTTAGCTTTGTCATACGCATAGTCTACGAATTTCTTTCAAATAATAGTGATTGTTTAGACTTGACACGATAAACGGCAAACTACTTAAAAATTCGAGTTTTAGAGCCCATAACTGGTGACATTCATGACCAGTCCATTAGGAATTTTGAGTAGTACTCCTTGCATAGCATGTTTGTCTCATTTGCACATTTATGACATTCAATTTCTCGTCAAATGCACATATTCGGGTCTGCGGTTGGTGTCACATGCAGGGAGGGTTTTGCAATTTCCCTTTCTTTATATTTTCACCCATTTAGCTCCACATTGACCAAAACTTGCCCTTTTGACCCATTAGCCACATTCCAAACTAAGCCTGCCTAGTCAAGCTAGTTAGTCTGTCCTTTTGTGGTATGTTTTCAGTTGCAGTTTGGTCCGTAATTCCCGTTTGGAGTTGGTGTTTGAATTAAGGAAGGAGGAAGGAAAAAGAAAAAATGTTCAAAAAAAAAAGAGAAAAACGTGAAAGAAGAGAAAGAAAAAAAAAGAAAAAAAAAAAGAAAAAGAAAATGAAAAAAAAGCTGTGATTCAAGAAAAAAAGAGAGATAGATTGTGAAAAATATTGGACCCTCTTGTCAGAGTTGAGAAGATGTTCGAAGACGTACAATCGACAAGAGGGTTGGTTGGTTGTTAATTGTCTCAGACGGTGTTTAAAAAAGGGAACTTTGTGACCGTCTAGCTCCTCCACTCTTATTTTACATTTTTTGAGGAGATTGTGTTTCCAGTCTAGTGAGTTTTGTGCCAAGTGAAGGGCATTTGTGTTAGTCTTTCAGACAGTTGAGATCCGGATGGTTTATTATGGTCCTGTTAGGAACTAGCTTGACGCTTTTACCTCCACATTTCCATAACTTGTTTAGCCTTTTCTCACCTGAACCTCACTATTCCCATATTATTTGCAAACCCTCGGCTGTGACGGACATTATTGGTTGGAGTGTGTGCATTAGTACTTGAATTGTCTTTCATTTTTGTTGCATGCATGCTATGTAGGTCGCAGTTAGGTGAGTGACTGTTTTTCTTCTCTCTTTTACATATAACATTTGCCCTTTGCTTCATGAGAGAAGAGTGACCACGTGAGAGTCCGGTTTTGTTGGTCTTGCAAGGTCGATAGGTCGACTTTATTTCGAACGACTTATAATTCGTTTGCGTATTGACTGTCTAGCTTTAATCTGTTAATTTCTTTGCATTAAAGTGGTTCAAGTGGACAAGTTAGGCTAGCTATGAGTTATCATTTCCGTTCCATTAGTTTAGTTTTGAGTTTACTCGAGGACGATTAAAGGTTTGGTTTGGGGAGATTTGATACGTGCCTAATGTACGGTCTTTTTGGCCTATTTCAGCACGTATTTCCATGCATTTATATACTGTTTTTATGGTATTTTGCCCCGAATTGTCTACTTTGGTGTATTTTGTCCTTTTTGTAGGAATAATCGCGAAAGTAGCAAAACCATGCTCCATTTCGTCCTTTTTGCATGCATTTAGAGGAGACGGGATTGTCCGGGTGAGATGCTGCACTTGAAGTGTCGTGGCACGCATTACGAAGCATTTTGGTGAAGACGTGAGCTGAATTGAGGACCCAAGTGGTCTATCGAGTTGATAGGTGGTCTATCGAGTCATGCGGAGGACGATCGAATGGTCCCTGAGCTCGATCGAGTGGTTCCTTCCTCGATCGAGTAACCACCTTTGATCAAGCCCTCGATCGAGAACCCCGCTTTGTTCGATCGAGGAGTTTCTGTTGAGACATTGGTCGATCGAGTGGTCTAATCCACTCGATCGAGAGGATTTCGTCTGTGGGCTTTAATTAGTCCGTGTTTTATTACTTACGCATAAACACTTAGGTTTTTTGGCTATATAACCTATGTTTAACTAGGTTATTAGTCATCTTCTTTTATCTTTATCTAGCTTTTAATCACTTTTTTTTACTCTTAGACTATCTCTTTTACTATCACTTTACATTAGAAAAACCTACTGTTACTTTTACGTTGCTTTCACTTTGAGGATTATTGCACTCGGATTTCGTCGTTCTTTACGCCGGATTGCTTAGATTGTAATCTCCTCCTTCTCTTAATAATAATTAACCCTTTGTTGCTCTTAATTCTTGTTTTATGTTATCATTATTTCTCGCCTAATTTCGTTATTGCGCTTTATAATTATTATTTCGTTATGTCTTCTCATTTGGAATATTATGTCTTTGTTAGATCAGTTATGAATATGAGTAGCTAATTCCCCTTCATGTTGGGATTAGGGGATCTGCGGTAGAATAATGACGACGTAGTAAATGAATTAGGCAATTGATATAAGAGATTCTGTCACTATAGCAATATAACTGTAATTATCGACCTAGTTGAGTGCACGCTTCTATGTCACCCATTAATCTGGCTACAATTAGTCCTGGATCGAAAGATTGGATTAAATAGGCCTGCTATAAACAGTAGACTGCCCTAATGAGGACGAAAGTTAAGTTAGTGGTATTTTAGGGTGGGAAGTGGACCGAAAGGACCTTCTAATATCCGTCTCGCATTAGTTAAATCCGAGTCATTTCTTCGCTAAGTTGTTAAACTACCGTAGTGAACCGAGTTCCCGGCATGTCCCTCTCTTATTGATAGTTCTAAATCATTTTCTTGTTTACTGCTCTCTGCCTTATTTCTCTTCCTTTTACTCCGTAGTTTAGAACCAAAAAATTCAATCAACCCCATTGTTACCATAGGATTAGAGATAGACAGCTGTAGTTGCATTACCTCCCTGAGGATTCGATACTCGACTGCCTCTACTACATATTTAGTTGAGACCGTTAGGTTTTATTTTTGACAGGTCAACGACAGGCGTGTCATAGAGCGCGTCCTTGCTTATCAGAAATACAAGCAAGGAGTTCCTTTTTCTCAGCTGTATGAAGAAATAAGGAATGTCTCTACTCCTTCTACGCCAGCGCCGCAACCAGTTTCTCCTTCTGCAAATGAAGAAATTGCTGAATTAAAATCATTTATGTTGAGCATATCACAACAATTTGATGAGAAGTGCGATAGGAAAGAAGCGGTCATAGCGGAATTAAGAGAACAAGTCGCGCAGTTAACACTCGCGAAAGACCAAGCCAAGCCTCTACCGATATGCAATCCAGCAATGCGACGAATCTCCAAGTTGACCTCACTCATGAAGGGCCAAAAGAACCAGAAGACGGGGTCTTGATAGCTGACGATACCCCGGAGGATGATATAGACGAGTTTTTGAAAGAATTACTCGCTGCGTGTAATGCTGACACTCGATCGAGTGAAAAATCAACTCGATCGAGTGAATTTATTCATCCCATCACTCGATCGAGTGATAGTTATGGTCGATCGAGCATTGCAGAAATTGAAGATGGTCGATCGAGTGATCTTCTTACTCGATCGACTGAATTTGCTGAAGAAGTCACTCGATCGACTGATAAAAGTTCGCGATCGAGTAAGTCAAAAAAGGAGAATGATCGATTGAGTGAGGGAAGTGGTCAATCGAGTATTTCCTTATGTGAAATCACTCGATCGAGTGATAAAAGTACTAGATCGAGTACCAGAAGCGGCGTAAATCCTATTATACTATCTAATTCCACTACCGTGTCATCTTCCCCTGCTGCGGAGATGTCACGCATTGATAAAGGTAAAGAGAAAGTTGCGGCTCCACTCATTGCTACCAGAGTGCCCTTCCCAGGTCGTCTGAAGGACGCAAAGATCGAGCGACAGTACGGTAAGTTCGTGGACGTTGTGAAGAACCTCCAGGTAACTGTCCCTTTTTCCGAACTTGTCACTCAGGTACCTACTTACGCTAAGTTTATGAAAGATATTGTGACGCGTAAGAGAAATTTAAGTGAGTTTGAGACGATTTCATTTATGGAAGAGTCTAGTAATTTGCTTTTAAATAAGGCTCCTCCTAAAATGAAAGACCCGGGCAGCTTTTCTATTACCTGTATTATAGGCAACGTGGTCATTGATAAGGCTCTTTGTGATTTAGGAGTCAGTGTTAGTGTCATGCCCCTTCCTGTCTGCAAGAAACTGAACATGAGTCACTTTAAATTGACTAACATTACCCTACAGACGGCTGATAGATCTGTTAAGAAGCCCTTAGGTGTCTTAGAGGACGTGCCTGTGAAAATAGGCAAGCTCTTTATCCCAGTGTATTTCATTGTTTTAGATATAGCTGAGGACACCCGGACCCCAATTATCTTAGGAAGACCTTTCCTTTGTACAATTTGGGTCGTTATTGATGTCGATATAAGGCGTTTGACTTTTGCAGTAGGGGATGACGCGATCACTTTCAGTCTGCCTAGTACTTTGGCTCAACCAATGATAGAGGATACTTGCTATTCGGTTGATATTATTGACGAGTCTATTTATGACTTCTGGTCGGGTTCTTTTATGAAGGACCCACTAGAAGCCCTTATGCTTTTTGATGAGTGTGCAGATAGCCCGGGCATTTACGTTGTGATCTTTGTGTTGGAATTGCTTGTTGATGATTTAGATGAGCGTGAGAGTGAGGGAGAGCAAGTGGAACGGATGATTAGCACTCTTTGCTCCATTGAGGTAAAGGTACCGGAACGTAAGCCTCTTCCTTCTCATCTGAAATACGTTTTCTTAGACAATACTGAGCAATATCCAGTCATTGTTAGTGCTAAGCTTGATGATGATCAGCTGACTTCTCTGTTAGCTGTTCTTAAGAAAAACATGAAAGCAATGGGTTATTCACCGGATGATATCAAGGGGATTAGTCCCGATATCTGTATGCACAGGATAGAGCTGGAGGAAGATCACAAACCTTGCGAGACAGGTCGGTCAGTGAACCAACCGAAGATGCGAGGATGTTGTGATGGCTGAGGTAATGAAGCTGCTAGACGCAGGTATTATTTATTCTGTTGGCAATTCTAAATAGGTGAGTCCAGTACAGGTAGTCCCGAAGAAAGGAGGGACAACTGTAGTTAAGAATGATAAGGATGAATTAATACCTACTCGATTAGTGACTGGTTGGCGGATGTGTATAGATTACAGACAGCTCAATGCCGCCACCAAGAAAGATCACTTTCCCCTTCCTTTTATTGATCAAATGGTAGAAAGGTTAGCATCTCATAAATTTTTCTGCTATTTAGACGGGTATTCAGGGTTCTTTCAGATCCCCATTCACCCAGACGATCAAGCTAAGACTACATTTACTTGTCCTCAGGGCGTGTTTGCTTATCGCAGGATGCCTTTTGGTTTATGTAATGCCCCTGCCACCTTTCAAAGGTGTATGATGGGGATATTTTTAGAGTATATTGAGTCTATAATGGAAGTTTTCATGGACGATTTCAGTGTTTATGGAAGTGATTTTTCTAACTGTCTGTCTAACCTTGATAAAGTGTTGCAGCGCTGCATTAAGGTTAATCTTGTGCTTAATTGGGAGAAGTGCCACTTCATGGTCAACGAGGGAGTTGTCTTAGGGCACTTAGTTTCTGATAGGGGAATATAAGTTGATAAAGCAAAGGTGGAAGTGATTCAGCAATTACCACCTCCTGTTAATGTTAAGAGGGAGAGGAGTTTCCTTGGTCACGCCGGCTTTTATCGCCGGTTTATCAAGGACTTCTCAAAAATTGCTAAACCACTTACACATCTGCTACTTAAGGATGCCCCTTTTGTGTTTACTGATGAGTGTATTTCTGCTTTTCACAGGTTAAAGCAGGCTTTAGTCTCTGCGCCGATCATACAGCCTCCCGACTGGGACTTGCCGTTTGAGATAATGTGTGATGCCAGTGACTATGCACTAGAAGCGGTGCTAGGCCAGAGGAAAGACAAAGCTTTCAACGCAATTTACTATGCGAGCCGAACTCTGGATGAGGCTCAAGTGAAGTACACTACCACGGAAAAGGAGCTGCTAGCTGTAGTTTATGCCTTATAGAAGTTTCGTTCTTATTTAGTTGGGTCAGAAGTTACTGTTTTTATTGACCATGCGGCTTTGAGGCATCTTCTTGCTAAGAAGGAGGCTAAACCATGGCTATTGAGATGGATACTCCTTCTTCAAGAGTTTGATTTGCAGATCAAGAATAAGAAAGGAGCTGAGAACATTGTAGCTGATCACTTGTCGCGACTGATGCGACAAGAAGGGGAAGATTCTTTACCTATTGATGACTCTTTTCCTGACGATACTTTAATTGCTCTTATATCGTCTATTGTTGACCAAGAACCTTGGTATACAGATATAGCTAATTTCGTTGTCAGTGGCAAGTCGCCCGACCTTTCTCATCCCAGAGGAAGCGTTTTACGATAACGCTAAGCGATTTCGGGATGATCCTTATTTGTTTAAGGAATGTGCAGACGGTCTCTACAGACGGTGTATTCCGCAGTGGGAGGCCAAAGTAGTCCTAGAAGGTTGTCACTCCTCTTCCTATGGTGGTCACCACGGTCCATCGCGTACCGTGGCTAAGGTACTTGATCACCGGTTTTTCCGCCCTCTTTGTTTGCTGATGCTAAGTCTTTTGTTTCAGCTTGTGATGCTTGCCAACGATCAGGGAACATTTCAAAGAGACATGATATGCCACAAAACGACATCTTAGAGGTTGAGGTTTTCGATGTCTGGGGCATTGATTTCCAAGGACCGTTCCCGTCTAGTAAAGGTAACAGGTACATCTTAGTGGATGTAGATTATGTGTCCAAATGGGTTGAGGCAATTGCTTCACCCCATTGTGATGCCAAGATCGTGATAAAAATGTTCAAAAAGGTCATATTCCCCCGATTTGGTGTCCCTAGGGTCGTCATTAGTGATGGGGGAATGCACTTTAAGGAAAAGAAACTAACTTCTATTCTGTCTAAAGTTGGTGTCCAACACCAGCGAGGTTTGGGGTATCATCCCCAAACTAGTGGTCAGGTTGAGGTCTCTAACCGCGAGTTGAAAGAGATCTTGTCTAAGGTAGTTTCTAAATCACGGAAGGATTGGAGTCTTAAGTTAGAGGACACATTATGGGCTTACAGAACTGCCTTTAAGACACCAATTGGTGCATCACCTTATAGGTTAGTTTATGGGAAATCATGTCACTTACCTGTTGAGTTGGAATGTAAGGCTTGGTGGGAAATTCGTGAGCTTAACTTTGATTCTAAGTTGTGTGGTCAGAATCGTCTTTTGCAGCTAGATGAGTTGGAAGAATTTAGGCTTAATGTCTATGATAGCTCGCGCATTTACAAAGAAAAGACGAAGAGATGGCATGACAAGAGAATCCTACCTCGGGAGTTCTACGTTGGCCAAAAGGTGCTGCTGTTTAATGCCCGATTAAGATTGTTTCCTAGCAAGCTGAAGTCCAGGTGGAGTGGTCCTTATACGGTGACAGCTGTTACCAAATTTCGATCCGTGGAGCTCGAAGATTCCGAAGGTCATAGGTTCAAGGTGAATGGCCAATATGTGAAGCATTATCACGAGGCGAATGAAGCAGACAATCCTGTTGAAGTCTTGTACTTTGACGAGCTAGACGCGCCAGTTAATTGATGCCAGAAAGGTCGTGCGGGATCTCATAAACCAGCGCTTTCCGGGAGGCAGCCCGGATCGTTTTATTGAACTTTTGTTGAACTTTTTATTTTTCTTTAGCTTTTTGTTGAACTTTAGACAATCGCTTTTCTGAACTCTTTATGCCTTCCTTGCTTTGAAATGCGTGTTTTGCAGATTACTTCACTCGATCGAGTAGTTTTCTACTCGATCGAGCGCTTTTTGGGGTAATTTTCACTCGATCGAGTGATATTTGTCCTCGATCGACCAAAGCCAAAACCACGTTTACTCGATCGAGCAGTTTTCTACTCGATCGAGCCCTTCCATTTACCAGTTCACTCAATCGAGCAGTTCCAAGTTACTCGATCGAGTGGGTTCGTCTTCCAGTAGCTATTTTACGTCTATGGAGCTACTGCTTGACTTTCTTTGACCGCCCATGTTCATGGTCGGTTTGGGGAGGTCCCTCCTTATGACATTTTGTAAGTTTTCCGACTCCACTTCTCCTTTTCTCTTTAGTTTGCATTTCTTTCCCTGATTTTGGTACAATGAGGGCATTGTAAGGTTTGGTTTGGGGAGGTATGCATCCATATCTATGTCTGTCTGCATGTTTTCTTGCATTTTCGCTTGCACGTTTAACTAATTTCAAATGCATTGTTGTTTAAATTAGTTCGAAAAAAATCATAAAATTCAAAAAAAATTAGAAAAACTTCAAAAATCAAAAAATTTCATGTTTAATTTGAGTCGGAACGTTTGAACTTTGACGCTACATTGAATCTTTACTTGAGCCTTGCATATTCTTGACATTTAGTTGGCATGATTATGTGCACGATCTACGAGTTTTTGTTTCTCTCTTATCTGAACGAATAGACTTGATTCATCATATCGGCAAGCTACATTACATTCTGAGGTTAGAGCTTTATAAACTGGTGACATTCATGACCGGTTTCATTTAGGATGTGAGTAGTACTCTCTTTAAGGCATGTAACATCAATTTGCATAAGCATGAGTCTAGTCTTCTTAATACCTGTATGCATTCGGTCTGTGGATGGTGACACATGTTAGGAGAGGCAGTCCCCTTTATTTCATTCTACCCATGAGCCCCACATAGCCAAATTGCCTTTTTGTCCTATCAGCTACTTTCTATAATACTTCCTACCCTAGCCGAGCTAGTGACGAGTAGTTGTTAGAATGTTTTATTACAATATGGTTATTCTATCTGATTTTAGAAGATGGTGGAAGAATTGAAGGGAATGAAAGAAAAAGAATTGTTGGATGAAGAAAAAAAAAAGAAAAAAAAAAAGAAAAAAAAAGGGAAACGGAAAACGAAAAGAAGAAAAGAAAGAAAATAAGTCATGTGAAAAAAGAACGAGAAATTGTATGAACAATTCCTACTCCCATGTTTCATCTATACTTTATGGGGAGTTGACAAGTATTGGCGTTTAGTGAGTTTAGTGCATGGAATTTGCACTGTTTAATTTTGTTATATTGAGTATGAAGATGGGATGCAGTTATATTTGGATTCGTTGTTGCTAGCCTGGCTATTAACCCACATATCCAAATTCATTTTAGCCCCTTCTTACCCATTACCTCACTTACCCAAATGTAAGTCCTCGGTATGTGTCTTGGTCACTAGGATGGTTGGGATGCATATGTATGGTTGTAGAGACTTTATCCATGTTAATTGCATGCATGTTCTTATAGGTCGAGTTAGGTGAGTGTCTTTACTTCTGTCCATCTTTCACATATATACTCACCTTGTGCCTAATTTTGAGTGATGAGCGACCCGTGAGAGTCCGATAATCTTTTGAATCTTGCAAGGTCGACGGTTCAGTAAGTTTGGAACATTCGTTTAACTCGTTTGCATTTCTCATTTGCCACTTTGTCATTTTGTTGCATTAAATTGGTTTTGGTGGGTGATTTGTAGCTGATACGTTGGTCCCGTTCCACTGTTCTTTCTTAGTTGCATTCATATTTGCTTGGGGACAAGCAAAGGTTTGGTTTGGGGAGATTTGATGCGTGTATTTAATATAAGGTTTTCACCTCATTTTTACACGCATTTCTGTACTTTTTATGCAGCATCTAGCTACAAATACCCCCGAATATTCTACTTTGGTTCGTTTTATGTAATTTGCAGGAATTAACCAAAGAGGAGCTAAATCGAGCCTTAATTCGTTCCATTTGCATGCATTTGTGGAGAACGAGGAGCTGGAGCTTGGAAATCTAACATTTGGAAGTCGCGTGAGCTGGATTCGGGAAGTATTTCAAGGTTTAACGTGCTTAAACAGCTCGATCGAGTGATTTATTACTCGATCGAATGCTTTATATGCTCCAAACTTCTCGATCGAGCAGTCCAAGTTTATACAAGATAAGGCATTTCGAGAAGTACTCGATCGAGTGGTTTAATTCCACTCGATCGAGAGGTTTTGTGCTCAGTTTCTCGATCGAGTGGTTTAATTTCACTCGATCGAGTGGTTTGTCCTGCTTTTGTTTATTTTCCGCCTAATTTCGTATGGGCTTTTGTAATTAGTCCATAGATTAGGTTTAGAGTGGATTTTTCGTATAAGACTAAGTAGTGAAGAACGTAACTCCTCTCTTCGCTCTTCTCTCTCTCCCTTCTCTTCGACACTCTTGGTCTCTCATACATTTTTACTCTATACTTTTCTACTCGGAATTGGATTACGATTGGTACTATCATCCTTCTTTTATCTTTTAATTATAATTACTATTGCTATTGTGTTGTTATTTTCCCTATTATTTTATCTCTACCTTGTTCAATCTTTATTAGTTCGCTTTAATGTTTACTGTTAATCATTTATATGTTGTTTTTATTGATTCGATGATGAGGCGTAGCTAATTCCTTTAATATGTTAGGATTGGGGAAACCGTGGTAGAAACATGTTAGGATCGACATGATTAGGTTAGCTTTGCGACAAGAATTGTATTAAGCAATATAATTGTGTTTAGGTTGAATGAATGCATGCAGGAGACCGATTAATTAGTTACCCCCGACCTGGATCGAAAGATTGGAAGGGAAGGCTTGCTTAATTATAATAGGTGACACCTAATTAGGGCGAAAGCTAAGTTAGGAAGACCCTAGGGCGATTAGAGAACGAAAGGGTATAATCGTAGGTTTAAGGACCGAAAGGTGACGACCTCGCTCTTCTTATCAATAATTTAATCGACTTTGTTGATCTGATAGTGTAACTGCCACGGTAGACCGATTCCTAGCATATTTCCCCCTTTTATCTGATTTACCCCTGTTTTTCTTCCTTATTTTCTCTACTTTATTTCTCTTCCTTACTCTCATTAGTTTAGAATCAATCATTTAAAACCCCCCATTTTGGTTACCGAGACGAACTTAGACAAAGCTGACATCTTCCCATCTCCCTGTGGAGATCGACCCGACTTCCCTAGCTATATTAGTTAGAGCCAGTTGGTATTTTTGACAGTTATACGACAGCCGTGTCACCCAGTCCAAGGATCGGGTTCCTTATGAAATTGGATGGGCAGGGACGTCGGTTGATGGGGGAAACAATTAAGACAAAGTGTCAATTTACAATTGTTGGGGTTTGTCTAGCAGTCATTGTGTTCATCACGACAACATGAACAACTTGGGGGATCCGGAGGCATCCTTCCACTCCTCTATTTGGTATGCACTACGAAATTCTCTTGTGGCTTATCATTCATATACCTATCTCAAACACGACCAAGCGGGGTCAAGACCGGTATGGGTCCCAACTGTATCCAACCGAAAGTTGAAAGTAAACCACAGGAAGAAAACACGCCTCAAGACAATTAATCCAGATACGGAAGAAACAACTATTGAGGGCCTTGATGAAGGTCCAAGCATTTTCAAAATGAATTGCCCTCAAGAGGGCAAAATACAAAATCAAGATTGCAAAAGTGAGCAATCAAATATCAACAATTCACCAAGCACAAGCGATGAAGATTGCGGGAGCGACAACAACCAAAACAACGAAGCCCCACATGATGGCGTTTCAATTGACGTAAGCAATACCTTACCCCCAAACTTTCTATGGACAACGCAAGGGAGAATCAACAATGTTTTGGCAAATATTTCGATGGATCCAAGAGCGTTACATAACTTATTGCCCCTCGAAAGAGCCATACGTGACAATATCAAGTTTTCCGGCACCCAATCAACTATAAGATCAAAGAAATATTCCAAGCCTCTCACATGTATCATGGCCTATGAGGTACCTCTACAAATTGGTGATTGGGAAGGAACGACAAACTTCATGGTTGTCGATATAGAAAGTGATGATGTTTCGCTTAGTGCCGAGTTTATGGAGTCGATAAAGCCATGGACAACATCCCATGACCGACTCACTATATTCGTCGAAGAAGAAAAATTCGACATTATGATCTACACGGAAGTAATGAAACACGGATCTCTTGCCGACCTATCACGACGAGAGACCCGTCCAATTGAAGATCTATTGGGCATAACGCAAGTTAAGAGAAGAGGAAGATCCAAGACGATAAACACGGAAGTAAACCTTTGGCCAACAAGGAAGAAATCAAGAATAAATGTCCAAAGGTCAACCTCAACCAAACAATAACATTCCGCAAGGGCGTGACCATGAGAAGCCAAAGTAATTCCTATCAACGGACATGGTCACGTCGAAATGGTGTGATTGACGAGGGCGTCAACCATTCAAGTGGGGGATAATGTCACGGTTCGTTTTTTTCGAACTCCCGTGACACGCCAAAGATGCATAAGGGAGCTCACACAAAGCATACACGCATTTTCGAAGTCTATACTAACTCCAAGCAGCTCAACAACAGTTCACTCCAACTCACGACTAGCTCACTCAAGTGTACTCAGCTCACTCCTAGTCGGGGCAGCTCACTCTTAGTTGAGGTTAGCTGGACAAGCTACTGTGAAGTCCACAAGTCCATATATGCCGAAGAGGTGCGAGTATGCCAAGAAGTGCGACCAAGGGCCATGTACCAAGTCCCTTGTCCACATACATTCCCCTTAAACCATCCTTATCCTCTCCCTTATCCTTATCCTTATCCGTTCCCCCTCACACACCAAATACATCCCCCTAAAGAATATTCCCTTGTGAGAGAGAAGCATATACATCCCCCTTGTCATCCTTATCCTTTCCCTCTCTCACACCAATACATTCCCCTTTCTCCCTTCCTTTTGGCGCCATCCATCAAGGGACACAATGGTTCGCCCTCCTCTCCCTTTGCCGCCAATACTCCAAGGGACACGATGGTTCACATGTCACCCCTTTTTGCCACCAACATCAAGAGGAACGAAGGTCGCACCCCTTCGTTCCATACACCCCTTTTGGACGTTATACATGAAGAGGAACAAGGAGGTTCATTCCCCCTTATTCACATCCTTTCCCAAGAGGCACGAAGGAGGCACCCCTTCACACCAACCATCACATTTCCTAGGCCTATAAATAGAAGGCATTAGGCCTCATTTTCATTCATCAATTAGAATTCAATTTGCATTCAATCTACAACTTTGTAATCATTTAGCAATCATATTGTAATCTTTATTACCGCATTTCAAGCATTGTACAAACTCTCAGTATTATTAATAATATTCAATCTTTCCGCTGCAACTCTTGTAGATTTGCAATTCTCTCTCAAATATTCTCAAGTGATATCATTTCGAAGGCCTGACTCGTACTAAGCCGTGTGTCTTGGCACGAGTGGCGCACGTATTCCTCTTCCAGAAGAATAAGTACGTGACACGGCTCACCTAATTTTTGCATTATTGTCGAGGAAGGTAATAGCTGATTTTTGTTTCTTGTAGTAACTGATTGCGTTATTTGGAATAACCATGTATATAATATAAATTTATAAACTCATTACACAAATAAAGCAAATAATTAAGTGGCCAAACTAATTAGTTCCATTATAATCATATTTGGAAAATAATTCGAACTCAATAAACAAACATTGTTGAAAAACAATCCGACTTACAAGTAATTGGAAAACTATTCAATATCATCAAAATGCAAAAGTCATGTGTCTAAAGATTGTGTAGACTCCCAGTGACTAACAAGTAATGGCTGATGAGACAAAATAATGTACCTGGCCTGATGACAACTTAGCCATAAACCTATGTCAAAACTCACAATGAGTAAGTGCTTATACAAAGAAGTTTGATCGAGAACCTACGCATGAGACATGACAGTGATATCCAAATAAAACTGCACTATTCCATCTATATCTATATTCTATATAAAATTATAAAACAAAAACCACATCACTTTTTTTTCCCGCCTACTGCTAACCTATCTATAGATTAACCTTAACTAAACCCTAAAAAAGTTGCTTACTCAATATTGCAACGACATTAACTTTTAATGTCTTATATATTATCAGCGTTCTAATACCTCAATCTCTGCATTTTTTTTCTTTAAAAACCTTCAACCTCCCCATTTAATTGTTCATTTTAATCTTAATTTTGAAATACCAATCTAAGTTTCTTGCGTTCATTTGCTAAGTGGATTCCTTCAAGTTAAGTTTTTTTTATAGTTAACCATTTAATTTTTGGCTAGATTTTCTGGTAATATATGAATTTTGACATACCTATTTTACCCATTTCAAAGATCTGAATGAATTATTTATTCTCTGAAGTAGGGTAAGTATTTTAGTTAATGTTTTTATAATCCACATTATATTGCTATGGTTTATGTAACGGTTAAGTTGGAATACTAGATTCATTATGTTATTTTTAATCCTATACCTATCATTTTCGTTTCAGTTCATCAATTTATGATTTCATATTCCTTATCCAGTTACAAATTGTAAACAATCGTATGTCTTATATCTTAAATAAAGTTAATGTCTCCTTTTAGATCCATTGTAAGTTTGTAACACTAGAAGTTCTATTGGTTTGCTTTGGTTGGATATGACTTGGACAAGTTTTACATCTTAGCATTCCCTTTAATTTGTCAATTTCAGTAATGCATATATATTTAGATGCTAATAATCTTATATTGTATAAACTACATATACACAATACAAATACGAAAAATATTAGGGTGAAATTTGTTGCCTACTAAAAAGGTAAGCTTAAGTCATTTACATCAGTAATTTAAGCGTAATTTTGATTAAGATGAAATCTATGCTCTTTGGGATAGGATATATGGTCGAAGCTAAGTGTGAAGTATGCAGTAATAGACTAAATACTGAGTTCATTGAGAATTCAAAAGCTTCCGCAGAAACCATGTACTGAGTAATTGAAAAGGCTATCGTTGTTTGTTTCAATAATTCTAAATTTATTAGATGGTG
Source organism: Silene latifolia (assembly GCF_048544455.1). Taxonomy (NCBI): domain Eukaryota; kingdom Viridiplantae; phylum Streptophyta; class Magnoliopsida; order Caryophyllales; family Caryophyllaceae; genus Silene; species Silene latifolia. The sequence goes on along the minus strand of NC_133534.1, from coordinate 49,706,330 downwards.
ATTTGGTTAGCATGAAGTTAGTTTAATCCCTATGTTTTTTAGTTTTTCCGGTAATTTGCCAAAAATAGACCTTGATATCGATTGTGTTGTGGTTATTAAAGACTCGACGGCTACTGACCAAATATGAATCTCAAAATAGTATATATAAAACTAATTCTAATGATTAAGTAAGTCTTCTAAGAGATTGTTCTACAATAAGTTTATTTGAGAGAGCTAAAAGTTATAAAACAGTGAGAAATAGTATGAAATGAACTAATAATGAAATCATATAACAGGAATGAAAATAGGTATTAAATACACATTGGGCAAAAAAATGTACGAAAACCACATTTTAGGCAAAAAAAAATGTACAAAAAATACATAATTAAAGGATTACGAGAACAATGGTCGATTAATAATTTAATGAAAGACTATTTATCCATGTATTTCTCTTAATGATGAGGATAAGATAGGTAAAGCCTTTTATCCTCTTTCAAATTGTTCGGTTTTACTGTAAATGATCATGAATTATTTCAATTGTATATGTCACATTTTATTGTCTTCAAAAATAACAGTTAAATGATCGATGTTATTATGATGGAAATTATGTCAATCTCTTTGGATCGTGCCATGCTAATTAAACTGCTGATTTTATCAACTTTGCCAAACTTGGCTGTGTACTTGTGTTAGAGTCTTATATTTAACACAAATATTGGTAAACAAGTATGGAGTGAGCATCTTTCATTGTTGAAGCCTGGAGGGTAGTTTGTGTTTTGAGACTCTAACCCAATTACACGTTATGATTGTATAATTAAATTGCTCATGTTGTGTATTATTTGAGTTTATTAGTTACTCCGTATAAAACTGCCTCGATTAATCCACGATTGGTTTTCTTAGTTTTGGATACCCACAAAACCGAATGCATAGTGTACTACATGATCTCATTTCTCATCTATGTAGGTTTATTCTCATAGTAATTATTGCTATTAATAATCGGTTCTGCTAAATACATTGTGTTTGAAATATGGAATTTTTACATATTTCTACCCTTCTTTTCCTACACTTACTTCAATCGAAGCAACTCCTTATGCCTTGGCATTGAGTTCATTTAAGGACTTGAATTGGTATTATGTTGAGTTCGCGATTAGACTGAGTTTTTCCCCGTATCTTATGTACTTTTAATCGCATAATGAACAAGAATAGTACATGATAAACTTCTAGAAGTAGTGGTTATATACTTATGTCTAGCGTTGGGATAGACTAGTAGTAGTGCTTATGTTTAATAAATAAAAAATAAAAACCTTTTCTCTTTTTCGTGCAGATTATAGATGACGGGTTTGTATAACAAGAATATAGTCCTTTGTCTCGGCTAGATTGCTGCCTATTTTATTTTTGTGGATCAAAACATAATAGATGAATGCAGTAGAGTGCAATTTGTTCCATTTGTGGCTTTATGTCTATAACTTTCCATCAATGTATAAAATTATTGTATTTCGTAATTTCTAACTATAATATCTATTAGTTCATGCTCGGAAAGTCGGGGCTTACTACGTGCCAAATTTGTTACATACGGGTTTTGGGTTCTTACTACGTGCCTATTTTATTTTCAAGGTAAATAATTTTTAGGAACAATTAATTAACAAAGATAAAAATTATAAGTATAAAATAAAATTGTGTTTACAATGCTATAAAGTATACTAAAATAAATTTTTAGCATAAAATTTCAAAATGCTTTTATATATACCCGTGCAACTTTGCACGGGTGTTAAACTAGTTTCAAGTAGGTAAAACAAACCTACCCGATATTATAATACACAAAAGAATAGAGCATTTAAACTAACAATGGGTAATTATTGTCTTATACAAACTAATAATGTTGTTATTAATATGCATGATTGTTTTAGTATTTATTTTAGATACCCATAATTTAGCCATATGCAAGTCTAACTCGCTCTAGTTATAGCCAAATTTCCGAGAATAATTTTTCCTAAATAATGTTATATTACGTTCATCTCAATTATTTGTTTATCTTTAATTAAAATGAATATAAAATAGGTTAACTGATGATTGAGAGAGTAATATACTACATAGAAATAAACAATTTAATCATAGTTCTACCATTCCCCTAAAATGATAGTTTATCATCTCTTTTGGAAGTTGAATGTCTTGACTGAGAAGGCAAAGATGAAAGCAAAGAGGACAGCAAATCCAGCAACAATAGCAGCTACTTCTCCAAGGAAATCATGATGGAATCCAAAGTAGTTCCTGATAAACTCTTCTACTGTCACATTTTCGGGATTGTCGACGAGTGTCTCTTGTATGTCCCCGAACTGAGAGGCTACTAACCCGTACAATGTCCATGACACCGGACAAATGTAGTAGTACCATCTCCACCATATGGGTATTTTCTGTTTTATTACCAAGAATAACATTATAATTAGTACCCAACTTCCCTTATACAATGTTGTTAGGATCGAGATTCTACTTTGAATCGATGGGGAAGGTAGGATCGAATCGGTAGAATCGCATCGTAGAATCGTAAGATTCTACAAGTTCATCAAATATAGTTTTTATTTAGTAAAAATATATAATTGAAGATCAAAACATTTATTTATACACAAAATATTGATAATTAATGATTTTAGCATATTTCATGAACATGTTTCTACAAATTACATAAAATTTGGATTTTACGATGTCATTATATAAAAATATATTTTAACATAATTACTAGGTAGTCGGATCGTAGGATCGTAAAATCGTATTATGATTCTACCTCTTGAAAATTTCAAATAAATAGGATCGTAAGATTCTACAAACATGATAGAATCGCACGATTCGGGATCGGCCAAGCATTTTTGGATCGTAAAATCGTAGAATTATATGATCGAATCGGGATTCTAACAACAATGCCCTTATATATAACAATGTTAAGTAATCAAGCATGGTAATGAACTAACGTAGTAGTGTGTAAAAAGGGATTACCGGTTTCGGTATGAGGTATCCAGAGAAAAGGTTCCAAATGCCATAAAAGGCGGCAGCAATGATGGCGGCAACATGATGGTTGGGTGTGATGGCCACGGTCATCATGCCGTAGTAGGTGAAATAACAAAGGGTAAAGAACATGAAGAAGAAATACCATAAGAACTTGGTTGCTGTCCATTCAAACCCTATCATGGCATATACTATTACGCCATATACTAATGCTTGCACAAAGATATATGGTATCTCAATCAATGCCTGTCACCAAAGACAAAGGTTAACTGCGGCACCGGTGAAACTGTTTCATATGAGATTTAATGTTTTGAAAATTGAATTGTAAGTACATGTTACCTGAGCAAAAGCATATGGTAAAGCTGAATACATGCCAGCAGCCTTTTCTCTATAGAAAACTGTTCTTTCTACAGAAACTACTGGTTGAACTGTAGATGCATTTTGCACACCAATAAACAACACAGCAGCGTACATGGAACCCATCGCATTGAATAGATGTTGTGATTTTCTTCTGAATAAAGAAAAAAATAAAAACTACAATTTACTGGCAAATAGAGAATAAAATCAATTGGTTTGAGTGCCCAAAAAAATGTAACTAAATACAACATAAATATATGGAATACTAATTTTCTTTGATCGTTTGTGATTTTTAGTGTCGGGACATACATTTTTCCTCCAAGTTGCCAAAAGATAGTCCCGAACATTGTAGCAATGGCGGTGGTAAATAGAAATCTGACGGCGGTGTACATAGGATTACGCCAGTAAGACCAGTTCTGTTTCCACAAACAAGCCATAGTTTGTACTATGAAAGGTTGGGAATACTGAGTGTTGAAATGAAGGTCTTTTGAACCAGGTCGAGGTGTTCCTAGCTCTTGGATCAATGCCTTATTTCTCCTGTAACCAGAAGTATCTAACATCAGGCACGAGTCTCATGCTCGTCATACTGTAATTTTTTTTATATTTGTAAATTTGTAAACTTTCATTAGTTTGACAGCAGCTGCAGATCCAGGTTGAATATGGATTCATGTTAGTCCTTAGGGAATTAAATTTGGATTCAGTAGGATCCAGTTAAGATCTCGTTCATTATCATCCTTTCACCCTTGGTTAAATATTTGATAGAGGTACCTGTACAGGTCTGAATTCTTGTAAAAATTTGCAAAATCTACACCGAGAGCTAGTTCTTGGCCTGGTGTTGAGACCTCTAACATCCAGGTTGCTGGATTATAACCATCTATGATTTTCTGCACTCCTTGAATACTCTATATCAAGCAGATAAATCACTTAAATGGAAGAATTTAAGTGTAAAGTCTACGCATGCCAAGCCTAAAAATCACAAGTTAACCTCAAAGTAATTGATGAGATCACCAGATTGATGTCCCAATGGTCCAACATATATTTCTTGTCCTCCTCTCTTCATCAAAAATAGCTGTAACAACCATAAGAACAAAATCTATTATTTACTTTTCTAAAGTACGATGAATGATCAAATCAAGGTCCTTTTTAATATTAATGGATCCAAATTTTACCTCATCGAAAGCCTCAAATATGTCAATACTAGGTTGGTGAATGGTACACACAACAGTTCTTCCTGTATCGACTGTGTTTCTGACAGTCCTCATCACTATAGCTGCAGCTCTTGCATCAAGCCCTGAAGTTGGTTCATCCATGAAAATGATTGATGGGTTTGCAACTAACTCAACTGCTATAGTAAGCCTTTTCCTTTGCTCGGTCGACAAACCACTCACACCAGGCAACCCCACTAGTGCTCCTCTCAATGTATTTAGCTCAACTAACTCCATCACCTCCTCCACAAACATCTGCTTAGACAAAAGTAAATGTAAGTATAACATTTTGTTACATGCAAGTAAAATCAGATTCCAATTTAAACTCTTACATGCAAGTGATGCGAATGAGAGTGACATTATTTAGAACTTCAGTGTAAAATAAAATACTAACCTCTCTAATTTGGGGATTAACATCAGAGGATAAACGCAACCAGGAAGAGTATAACAGAGATTCATGGACTGTGACATAGGGAGAGTGGATATCATTTTGCTCACAATATCCAGAAATTCTAGCAAAAGTTTCTTGCTTCTTAGGATAACCCGAAATTTTAATGTCTCCTTCGATGTACCCTCCTGTTTTTCTACCAGCAAGGACATCCATGAGCGTCGTTTTTCCAGCGCCGCTGACTCCCATTAAAGCAGTAAGAACTCCTGGCCTAAATGCTCCACTAACACCTTTAAGTAGTTCTAGCTTATTTTCCATCACACCTTGTGCTTTCATTTCCTGGTTTTAAGAGTAATCAGTAGAGTTGTAATTTATACACAGTGACTCATGTACGAGATAGTCTCACAAGTAACACTAATCCAAATCGATGCATATTCTTCCTTACATTATACTCCGTATTTTTTTAATGAATTGGTTACATATGTAATAAATTCTTATATATATGAACTTTGTAATTTATAGAACAATTGTATTTTTTTAGACTCGATAATAATCACCTCCAACTTATATTTACCTGTGGCATGTCGACTGAATATCGGACTTCGTCAAAGGTAATTAAATGTTGCTCAAAGGGAAGAATCATTCCTTTTTTCTTAATTTCTTGTGTTGCTTGAACAATAATTTTGCCACCATTTCCTACAAAAATTATCAGTCTACATTGAATTTCCTTATATTGAGAAATAAATAAGCCTAGTATATTATTGAAGATTGAATAAATAAATAAAACAATAATCAACATCTCAAACAGTCCCGTGTATGGCAAATCAAAAAGGTGAGTACCATTCATGTTGTTCATATTATCATCGTTGTCATCTGGGATTGCTTGAGTAGTCTTGAATGCTGCATATGTACATAATGCAATGTTAGTCTTATGTCTACGACATTACCTAATGCCTTAAGAAAAAGCACTACTTCTATAATGAGTGTGCATGTCAAGTGTACACAACCTTTTATGCTGAAAATATACATAAAGGTCACTTGCAAATGACACATAATGATAACTAAGTCAAGTATCAATAATTTTCAGTGACTATTACATCCAAATATAGATGCAGAGAATATTTAATACTCAGCACTTTAGTAAGTTGGTTAGGGTTAAAAGACGACATACGACTAAGTAAAGCAAGAGCAAGAGTGTAAACAATGTTGAAGAGAAGAGTAAATCCAAGTAATGCGCCTGCTGCTATCCAATACCAATATGTGTGAGTGGGAAAACCACGACCCTTTAGGATTACAACTCCAAGTGTTTCATTTTGGCCTGGAAGAATCTGCGGTGTACACGAGCAAATATTAAAGCAAACTCTAAAACAACAACTAAATTCGCATATGGTATGAAATTGGCTGATATGAATCATCGTATGAAACCTAAATATATATTTAAAAGTTGAGAGAAGGGAAAACCAATAGTGACACTATAGAAACATACTTTGCTCCAACTGTGCCCGAGGAATTCATTGACAACCACAGCATTCTGAGCATACATCATCGGTGATACCCAATACCCCCATATCCACCATTTCTTTATATTATCTGTTGAACAAAAAATATGTAAGCTTTAGAAAATGTCTGGCAATTGATATAAAAATTAACTTGAGGAAAATGTTGTTCGACATGTAAGTTTTTTTTGTACTCCGTATAAGAATGTCTTATTATATGAGTTATTCCCTTCCATTCTTTTTTGAGGATTACATAGTTTTGAGGGTTACTTTAGAAATTTAGGAAGGTACATTTAGTCTTTTGCATAAAATTGTTAGATCTTACCCTTTGAGAGAATGAAACCACCCAATACAAAGAGTCCGAGCAAAGAACATGATCCAAATGTGTTTGAGACAACCATAGTCCTTCCTAGTGATCCAATTGTCTTAAACAAACCAGAAGCCATTTGGTTTAAAAGTACTAGTATGAGGTAATACTTGAACATCCTACAAGAAATATATATGCCATGATCAAACATTGTATTAGATAACTCTGAGGTCGTTCAGATAACTTGAAAATAGGGGGAAGTCGACGAAACCTAAAGGAAGAGCATAAATGCCCTAGCCCTATGATCGTAAAATTTAAAAGGTCACTCTTGATCAGTCTGACAACACTTAACTCATACATATAACTGTAAGAAAATGAGAGGAACTCAAAGAAACCTAAAAAATAGCTTAAATGCCCTATGATCGTAAAATTAAAAAGTTCACACTTGATAACAATACAAGAATTTGAAATTCTAAAAGAAGTTGGTTACCTTCCAACATTAGAATCAAATCCGATGACATAGTAAGTTAAGGACACCATAATCGTAACTTCAACAAAGGTAATGGGTATCTTAAGGATCCAACCAGGTAGAGTATATGCCCAGGATGGAAAGAAGAGGAGGTCGCGATGCTTATAGAAAACAGGAAGTTTGCCTACTGTCATCGATATCTCTGACATTCCATGGAACATACATATCAGCACCCCAAAAAATAGTGCACCAGAGAATAATGAGCCATCTGTTATGGTGTCCTTGTGCATCTTGGTTCGAAAGAACACCGTCATTATTATACAAGATAAGACAAAGAGCTGATATGCACAAAGATAAACATAGGATTAGTATTTTCATCATAAAATCGTGTTGAAAGCTAAGCTACTTGGACTAGGCTGCAAGCTCATTCATAGACCTCGCAAACGCGTTATATAAGTCTGTGTTAAATTTTGACAGTAGAAGTATAAAGACCAAAATTTCCAAACATAGATTTCTGTTTATATGTTGAAATTGTTTAATATTACAATATATGGTGAGAATTGTTAGCTCCATGTTTGGAAGTTCCAAACTTGGATCTTTGTTTATATATTGAAATTGTTTGATATTACTCTATATATAAGGGAAGATATATGGAGCTTAATATGTCATCATTACCAATATCGTTTCTCCACATATCATGTAATATCATATACATTTAACATATAACTAAAATCATCGAGGTTAAGAATACCATACTCATTATATTTTGTTGTCAAAATTTCCATAGTCGGGCTAGATGCCTCAAGTAATTTCAGAGCTGTTGTCATGTCATTTCTAATGTTGGGCCAGTTCTAAATCTTTATGGTTTAAGTAAAATAATGGGTGGTATAGATTACTTGGGATCCTTTTGTTGGGTTCATGTCAGGTTGGGTTCATGTTCATGTCGTCAATATAAGTCTCGATTACTTGGGATCCTTTTGTTGGGTTCATGTCAGATTCTGGTTGGATGATTCCACTAAGACAGTTTTCTAAGATCTAATATAAATGATGGAATACATACTTGAGTGATCTTGAATATGTACACAAATGAATTCCTCTTCATCAACAATAATTCTCTATCAAAGCAAGCTTTCAGATAATCTCTTGTACCAACACCATATATTTTGGTAGTTAAGGCAGCTGGATGGCTTTTGGTTTTGTCAAATGCAACTACAAGCTCTTGACCGAGCTTTCTTCCCACATGAAAAGACTTGAATGCTTCAGCGAATTCCTTTGAGGTGATGAAATGATATGGCACATGTCTTTTTGCCCAGTATTGCTCCTGGTCTTTCTTGGACGTCACCTGTTTATAACAACATTAGGTTAAATCTTAAAGCCAAAAGAAAGGCACAGGGAAGCAATAGTTACTTAAATAATATAAATGGCATAAGGACAATGTAGGGAATTATTACTTACTTCCTGCAAGAAATCAGCAACTCCTTTTCTGTGAGGACATTGAAATCCCATGGACTTGAAGAAGTCGAGAACGTGTTCACGAGGACCTTGGTACACAATTTGGCCATCAGAAAGTAGGATGATATCATCAAAGAGGTCATATGTCTCAGGTGCGGGTTGCAGAAGTGAAATGACAGCAGTTCCGTTGAGAATATGGATTGATTGTCGAATTGAGTTTACAATCTGGTATGTTGTGGAACTGTCCAATCCAGTTGATATCTCATCCATGAATAGAGCCTTGGCTGGTCCCACCAACATTTCACCTATAATTAACCATTTTGTTACAAAATCATCGAAAATGATTGTCCGAAAGTCTACTCCCAACTTCTTATTTTTTGTAAGCCAATTTTGGAAGTGGTTAGGTGAAATATTTTTAACAACATCTGATGTACCATGTCATAGTACTTCCGACTAATGAAAAACTCTCATTATCAAATTAAAGTAGTCATTTGAGTTGTATGTGTTTACCGGTTGTGACACGCTTTCGTTGACCACCTGAAACACCTCTAATCACCTCATCTCCTACCATTGTATCAGCACAGATGTCTAGCCCTAATATCTGAACAAATTTCAAAATTCCAGCAAAACATTTGACAAATCTTTTAATAAAAACAACAATTCAAAAATAGTAATGAAGGTTTTATGATAAAATACCTTTAGGATATAATCCGTAATAATATTCTCTTTCTGACCCTCAACTGCTGAAGCCTAAAATATTACAAAGTATATAGTAAAATATAAGTGTAGTTGTATATAGCCATATAGGTAACTTTATTCATGTACTAAACACATGGATGTTTTCCGAAACCAGAGTTACCTTCATGAAAAGATCAATATCAGGATCTGGCTTAATATTGGACTCTTTTTCTCTTCTACACAGCTCAGCTAACATTTCTGTAAATTCCATGAAAAATTAGCTTATTATTTCTTGACCCCTGCAAACTTACTTAAGATTAAAGGATAGAAAAAAAAACCGAAGCAAAACGAACCATGGCCATATCCAACACCCTGAAATCTGGCAGAAAATGCAAGGGTTTCTCTGACAGTAAGTTCAGCCATATGAACATCATGTTGGCTAATGTAAGCTGCTGTTCTTTGTGGTACAAATTCGTTCATGTTATGTCCATTATATGTCACTTTTCCTGTAACCTGTTCATGTGGATGGATAACTTAGTTAAAATTACTCATATACCATTCACATATCCACTAGAAGATATTAGGGAGTAACTTTGACTCCGTATTTGGCGGCAAGTGTAGGACACTATTACACTGTAAAAAGGCTTCGTTTTTGTTGTATAAAATCAAGAGTTGGGAGTATAGAGCGTACTTCAATTTGGTTCATGAGTGGGAAAATTCCATATACTATATTGTAAGTTCAGGAAGTACGGAACGTAGGCCAGGCTTGCGTAATTATTTACGAATTACAAGATAGTTTTTCGTTCGAATAACTATGCCGGACATATAAACTCCCATGTTCGCTCACCCATATCTCCCTTATTCCCTCTTCCATATCTATATAAATAGACATGAGATAAGAAGATTAAAAACTCAGAAAATTTACTGCATCTTCTTCTTGAACAAAATTAACAAACTACATATAAAACTTCAAGTTATTATTTGTTTTTATACCAAATTCATAGGACACCGTCTTATCGAAATAGTAAATTCAGAACAAGCCATGCATTAATATAAGAGTCGAATTATTCTATTAAGAAAGAGATGTTGATTCGGTATAATTTTATAATTGTTGGTTTACCTATATTTCAAAACAATCTAATTAAACAAATTTCAAAATCTTTTAAGATGACGAATGCTAAGGAAATGACAATGAAGGTTAACAAGCTGGAGAAGTTTGAGGGTGTTGATTTCAGAAGATGGCAGAAGAAGATGCACTTCTTATTGACAAATTTGAAAGTGGTTTACATCATGAGTACTCCTGCTCTACAGTAGATGATAATAGTATCGTAAAGGATTTAAGGAGGAGAAGCAAATGGCATAATGATGACTATATTTGCCGCGTACACATTCTAAATGCTATTTCAGATTTCCTTTTTTATGTTTATCGGAATATTGATAGTGCTAAAGAATTATGGGATCGATTCTAGTCTATATACATATATGAAGATGCATCTATTAAAAAGTTTCTTGTTGAAAATTTCATGAGTTATAAGGTGTATGATGGTAGCGAATGTTTTTTCAAAAAAAAATGTTTAAAAATCAAAAATTTGTCGTTTTGGCTCAGATTTAAAAATACGTAGTTGTTCTTTCATGGAAAAAAAGGTACTCTTTCACGGACTTTTTGCCACAATATTTCCTTACCTTACCCTTCTTCTAAAACAAATTCTCCCTTTTCCCTTTTCCTCGTACTCTCAAAATAAATCAAATTTCACCAAATTACTCAATATAATTCTTAATTTTTATATCGATCAATAAAAAATTATAACTTCGTCAAATTAGGCTTTAATTTCTTTGTTTAAAGATGAATAAATGTAAATTAAATTAGAAATAAAAAAAACTAGAGTCTATTAAAATTAGGTATAGGAGTGGGTAGGGTGGTGGCAACGGTGGCGAAGGAAGGAGGTTGGGTCAATGGGGTAGTTGAAAAAGGTCAGGCAAGCGGGCGATGGAGGGTGCAGGGAGGCAAGGAGGTGAAGGTGGTTGTAGGGGCGGATCTGGGTGGGTGAGGAGGAAGGGATTGCGCACAATTATGGATTCTGGCCGACAGTGGCGGCGGTTATGGTCGGCGGTGCGCAGAGAAAGGGTTAGTGGGTAGGGGAGAGGGAACTGAAGAAGGGTGGTGCACGGTGGTAGTTGGTGGTGCTGGTTAATAGTTGGAAAATAGAAATCGAAAGGTTAGTTGAAATGAGAACAAGCTTGAAAAGAGGGTGTTGGAGGGTAAAATGGTCAATTATGTTCATAATTGAGTAAATCATATCCATAATTAAGCATAAATGGTGTTCATATAGGATCGGATAAACCTAATCTGATACACGGGAAAAATATGACATTGACAATGGTGTATATATTGGAAAAGACATGTCGTTGCTAGTGGCGTGTTTCTAAACATTCCAAAATGCAAAGGATACCCACTAGTGCAGCAACTGCCAACTAATACGCCTTTTCCCTAACATTTGACCTCAAATTAGCAATTGCCCTCCACCTTCAATTCAATCCCCACTCTCATACCTTCATTATTTCCACCTCGTGGCCCACAACAACAACCCACCATAATCCCCTCAATCATTATTGCTTCATCTCTCATAATTGTAGACCACCATGAGCTCACCATTAACAACTTAGTTCGACAATTAACATCACCATACTCACTCACATCAAACCAATCTCTCTCCTCTTTTATTTAAAAACTCCCTAGCTACGGTGGATGTCCCATTAATATAGTTGGAGAGATAGACCGGGACTAAGACGGAGGAGAAGAACAACATCATTGTTGTCGTCGTCAGTCATCACGATACTTCTAATCAAGAAAGTCGACAGCGCCACAAAAAACAGGCTAGTGGTCATACCAATCTTGGATCGTTGATCGTGTGGGAGTAATTTGGGAAGCTTGATTTTTGCCATTTATGGGTTCAACATGCCATTTATTTTGATTTTTTTTTTACCTTTGGTTATCTCTGTATTGCAGGGAAAGCTCTTTGTAATACTCTGTATTTATGGGTTAATTACTCGGTCGAGTATGGGGGTGTACTCGACCGAGTGGGTTTTAATCAGGCTAGTGTGATTGACGGAGTGAGTTAGTGTTCAAGCCTTGTTCTTATTTGTAGTTACTCAACCGAGTATGTTGAGCACTCGGGAGAGTAGTGGCCACTCGGTCGAGTGAGTCCTTGTACTCGGCTGAGTGAACCGGTCCGAGTTCTATTTTCGTCGGTTTAGTTCGTGGTTAAGTGGGTTATTTATATTTCGTCTAATAAGTTTCTTAAACACCTTTTAACCCTAAAAACATTTTTAAAACATTCCTAATCACGTTTCTAAGATCCCTAGACATCTATTGTGGAGATTGATTGCGGAATCAGGGATTTGGCTCCATCTCCTATCCTTCGTTGCTAGTAAAGTTCATAAGTCCTATTATATGTTGTAATTATATTATTCATCAGTTTTCTAGTGTGACTAAATCCTAAAATTTGGGAAAATTGGGAGAATTAGCATGGGTGTATACTAGATCGATTAATGAAGGGTAGTTAGTAATTATTATGTGATAATTGGTTGTAGGTGATGGATTCTTAAAGGATCGTTGTTGATTGCTAGTGTTCGCACGTGGATTTGTTTTTTTTTTGTAGGGTTTCCCTACTCAGTACAATTATATGATTAATTACAAGATGGTTGTTCTATGTGATTCTATGATTATTATGGTGTCATGATTATTATTGTATTTTTTATGGTGATGGAGGTTTTTTGGTTGTGATTGTGAAGCCGGGTTGGGATATGGACCCCATGTACTGCCTCTTGTGACGCCGTCACAAGAGGGATATGCATATTAAGGATCTGGGTTCGCTCATTGCGATGAGCGGGGCTTTTGATGTCCATTGTTGCGGTCTGGCATCGGCAGGGGTTGGTTACCTGTTGCGAAAACCAGTGGTTTCTGCGTTGTGGTTCAGACACATGTTACAATGGAGTACTGGGTGATGGAGTATTGTGACGATATTGTGTGTGGATTGTTGTTCTGATTATATCTTGTGTAATGGTAGTTAAATCTGTTGACTGTTACTCGACCTTGGAGTTTGTGTTGTTTTGTTGTTTTCTCTTACTTGTCTACGGTGATCTATTTGATATTGCCGATAAATGTGAGCAGTGAGTCTTGATAGGTGATCTTGTGGTTGCTATGAGCAGTTGTTGTGGTTACTAGAGGAGGTGTGACATTATTGAGTCTCACTTAGTTTTTATGACAGTTATATTTGGGTAATTTGTATTTTTCGCTGTTAGATATTTGGATTAGAATTTAAGGTGTAATCAGTATTTTTGTTATGGAGTTAATAATGTAGGATACATCGCCATTTTGGCAAGCTCCACCTTCCCTTCAAGAAGGCATTCTACCTAATGGATGTCTTGTTGTGAGTTGATGGGGCAGAGCGAGACCCGTTAATTTTCTCGTGTCGGATATGTATTAGGTAGTTTAAATAAAGGTCTTGATTTTTAGTCACCTCTTTACTCAGGACGAGCAAAGCTTCGATTTTGGGATATTATATGTGGTTTATTTAAGCGCACTTTAACCCCATTTTGAACCTCGTTTCGCATGCTTTTTCGCACTTATTAGGGTCATTTCGGCGTCCTTAGCTTCCTATTTGATTTCCTATAAGTTTTAGCCCATTTATAGGAATGGAGCATTTATGAGCTTAATTGACGATAGTAATGATCAACCATGAAAAGGAGACGGAAACCAAAGACTCATGGCAAGATTTTGAGACTAATAAAGTCATCCCCCATGACCTAGGGACATCCCCTACGGGTTTTGGGGCAGCAAATGAAGAAGTGGTCATTTACAGCACCAGCCTGGGCGAGTTGAAGATAAACCCGGGCGGGTTGAGAACCAACCCGGGCTAGCAACATCACAACCTCGATGGGTCCTCATGCAGACTTCCCCTATTCCACTACCAACCCGGGCGGGACACTACTTCTCCGCCTTCGGTTTATAAGTATATTTACTTAATTAGCCTTTTAATGTTGTAATTAGTATAAATACCCTTATTCCATTAGTGTTGATAGAGATTATTGGAGGAATAATTAGGAACAACTACTTTAATTAGCATCTTAATCATTCAATTTAGCTTAATTTTTCCACAATAATTCTTAGATGTAGTCTTGTCATTGAAGAATTCTTGGGTTGTAATTGAAGAAGGTGACAATTCTTCATTAATCAAAGGGTTTCTTCTATTTTATTCTTCATCATTATTGTTCATCTCCTTAAGTTTGGTATAATTCCTTAATCTCTACTATATTTCTTGTTTGTCCCTTTTAATTACTTACTTTGATCATCATGTTTTTCATTGCTATGATGCTTGATAACATTATTTGCATAATCAACATGATAATGAGTGAGTAGTCTTCTATCTAGGGTTAATTGGGGATTAGGAGGAATGATTAAAGGGTAGATCCATACTTCATGAGTTAATTTGGTTTATTAAATTGTTATAGTGCACATGTTATGTTTGATGAAATACTTGATTGGCAACCTAGCATGATTTTTGACCTATTCAACAAAACTCGTAATATCGGAAGCCTTGGGGATTGTTAGACCATGCACTAAGTTAGTAGGAAGACTGGGTGTACACTAGAAGCTAACCCGACTCGGCTTATGAGCCGCAGGACCGAAAGTTCCGGCTCTACTATACTATGACCTTAACCAACCCAAACTCATACCCATTGGATTTACCATTTGATCACCCCTTATGAACTTATGACACCCTAGTGCTTTTCCCATATTTATTTCATCTCTATTTACATTTACTTGCTCTTGTTTTCATTAGTTTACATTTCAATTGTTTTAGTTATAGTTGTTCCACTCTTCTCATATCAATCAATTGTGATACCTTTGACACTATTACAAGCACCTTACTAAACATTGCAATTTACTCAATTTGAAAGTTAACTGGCCTTTGGATTCGACCTCTACTTACTACTTGTTAAGTTGTTTGTTGAGTGATAAATATTGTTTGATAGGATTTAGAGGCGACATAAATCTCTCTGTCAATTATTGATGATTAATAATTTTGGTTTCATTCTTATGAATACGTTTGTACAACTTATACAAGATTCAAAGTTTACAATGTCATTTTATAAAATATAAATTTATTCTTTTATCATAAAACCGGATTATAGGATCGTAAGATAGTAGGATCGTATTATGATCCTACCTTTAGAAATTTTCAAATGAATAGGATCGTAAGATTCAACAACCATAATAGAATTGTAAGATATGGGATCGGGCAAGCGTTTTAGAACATAAAAGCGTAGAATCGTAGGATCTTATCTGGATTCTGACAACAATGATTCGGACACCAAGTCCAAAACCGTCTCCAAATTAATTAGACCGTCTTATCTCGAGTCAGACTTTTCCGAAAACCGTTAAAAAGAAACTTTTATGTCCTAGAATTTTATTCGAAAACGAAAAATATATCCAAAAATATAGAAGTTTGTCTTCTTCCGTAAGTCACGTAACCAAGGCCGAGTAAAACTACACTAGTCCTGCCTCTTTGAAGAGGAGTTGCACTTGGTTCACCTCATCTGAGTGTTTTTTCTCCTTGTTCACTATAAATAGGGACCTCGAGTCTCTCATTCAAGGTACACCGGAGTTGATTTTCCTCCACTTCTCTTCTCTCTTCTTGTGTTGTCTTCCTACTCATCGACCTTACGTGCTTGATAATTCGATCATGTAAGCCTGATTCCTATCGTGGTAACGTCACGGTACATTTAGATCGACAAATTTGACCGACTACGTCTGCAATACTCCATGTAAACCGAGACGTTATTCATGTGGTATCCCCCCTTAAAGTGATCCATTGATAGACTTAAATGACTAGTGCTTAAAAGGATTGAAAGAAATACTCATATAAAAAAAGTGCACTTTCTTTTCTGGTTATCCATCTGAAAGAACTTCATAGTTTAGCGTGCTTGGGTGGGAGTAATCTTAGAATGGGTAACATCCTGGGAAGTTTCCCGGGATGCGCAAGAGTGAGGATAAAATGCGCTGAAAAGGACCCATGTTAATCTGTGAGCCAAATACATAGCCTGCCGAGTTATCATGAGTACCCACTCCCGACCCAGGGTTTGAGCCGGGTGTTACAACATCTCTTTAAAACAAGTATTTTCAATCCTCTTTAACAAAGGGCATTCTTTTTATTTAGATAACATTCGAGCAACGATTTCCGTTAAAAACCGTCTTTCGTCATCTCGCCTAACATGTAAGTTCTAAAGGTGTAAAAATCCTTGTATTTATTTTGTACTATACATTATATTTATTAACCATCCATATTAGAATCGATCTGTATGATTTCATAATTATAAGATCTGAACCCAAATTAACTTTTCAATATAGATCTGGAACTTAGAATTGATGCAGGGCATGTTCTTCTATACGGAGTAACAACTGATGCGCCTCTTTCACGAGTGGTGTGGACTGCTTTTCAACTTCTCTTTGTTACTGTTTTGTTTACATTGTTAGTTATGGTTTCTCCATGAATTTTCCTAAATTCGAGGACTTTTATTTTTCTTTTCAAATCATTTTATAAAAATTTTAATATATTTTTTTTTAAATGTGAGTAATGATATTTTAACAAAATCTAAACCAAAACTATACATCATTTTGTAAACACTAGTAACCAAACATAACAAGCTATGTTACTTATATAGTATGCAAAGCCATTTCTGATCATTATTGCTTATAGAATATACAATTTTACTATATAACTTGTTACTAACAAGTTTTAATATATTATTTTTCTTAATTTAATTTTGAAGAATAGTTCTTTTTAAAAAAAAAATTATTGTAATCGTAGATCTCGAACATTTATTATTAGAGGATTCAATTTCATTAATCGCTCTTCCTATATTAATGTTTTATTTTTATAATATGATTTCAAAGTTTAATTCTTTTTTAAAGTTCTAATCTTTAATTTAATTATTGTGGTTTTATATCTCTAATAATTTAATATCAAATTGTTTAGATCATTTATTCAAATCTTTTTCGGCTTTAGATCTCTAAATATAATTAACTAGTATTGGTGCCCGGCTTCGCCCGGGCTACCTCTACTTACCATTAATTTTTTTTTTCATTAAATAAAATTACTTAAGTTGCATAACCCATAAATTTATCATTAATATATTTTTCTATGACATATCCTAAAATTACGATGAAATAAATTTTGAGACAAATTCACTGCTCCCGCTATTAATATTTTACTCTTATTAATGAAATAATAGTAATAACATTTCACTACTTCCCCGTAATCATTGTTACTTTCACTACTCCCGCCGTAATTATTGTTACTGCCACTATTGCCGCATTAATATTGATAATTTCACTATTCCCGCCGTAATTATTGTTACTTTCACTATTGCCGCATTAATATTGATTATTTCACCACTCCCGTTGTTGTTTCTACCACTTTCACTAATCTCACTGATAATATTGCTACTTTTACTATTCATATCATATAACTATATCCAATATTACTACATTCTTTTCTTTACTGACGAAATTACGTTTAGTACTTAAGCATGCAATTTTAAGAGGATTATATATTTATATAAATATATTACATATATGCATTAAATCAAATCAAAAGAATTATGCAATATTATATATTATGGAATCTAAGTTGAATTATTTATAACCTACTTATATTATATTTTTGTATGTTAAATAATTAACATCTCTATACATCTAATAAACTATAAAGTTTATTAATAAAATTGCATAGATTTTAAATTTAAATATATAAGTTTATGATGATAATAATTAATATCATAAATGTGCGTGTTTATAATAATTAATTATTTTATTTTAAGGAAATTGACCATGTTAGTTTATTTTAGAGTCTTATAAATGTTTAGGAAAATTACCAAGTTTCTATATAATTTAATTTTAACCCAAACTATATAATATTTGCATTGAGATCCCTTAATCGAGTCCATCACACGGTGCTAGTGATTTAAAACTATATAGTATAATTAATTTGTATATCTTTCTTTAATTACATTGAAGTCCCTTGGTTTCTGGAATTAATATATAGTATTGATTGATTGATTGATTGATTGATATTCAAAGGTTTGATGTCAAATTGTTTCAATTTTATTTTCTAATTTAATTTCCAAAGTTTCAATCTTTATTATTTTTAAATTTGATTAAAGATCATTAGTAATTCTACATTAATCGTTCTTGGATCAAATTTAATTAATTCACCATTTTTTTCTTTTTTCTTTTAATTTATTTTATTTGTTTTACGAATATGATTTTGTAAACATAAACATAACTAGTTCATAATTAATCTTTATTAACCATAAATGACCAAGGCGAATCTGACTTCCAAACATTCATAACTAGTTCATTGGCTCAGTTTCGCTTAGGCCGCAGACATGTTAATCTAATACTCCGTATTAATCAACTAATATTTCGTATTACCGTTATAGTCAGTAAGTAATAGCCTTATTATTAATATTTGCACTCTTGTATCACCCATTTGCATCCATACATTTATCTAATTGAATTTACCGAGATATGCATGTTATGTAACATCCATTGTTTAAATATATGTCTACTTGTTTGAATATATAAGTCTAATACAATTAGATAATCAATTAGTATAAAAATTTTACGCAACATGTTTAATATTAATTGAATGAGGGAGTAGTAAAAGTAACAATAATGACAAGGAGAGTAGTGAAAGTAACATGAGTAACAACTAATATAGTAAAACTATAAGTTTGATAAAAGTTATGAAGACTAGCTAACTTATAAATTTTAAGAAAAAGAAATTATATTTATTTGAATATATAAGTTTGATAAAAGTTAACCCGAATAGTGAATTTAACCGTAAATAGTGCGAGGAGTTATAGAAACAGTAGTAACCGCAGGGAGTGACGCTATAGTATTAACATGGGATGTCGTGATAGTAATAATATTAAAAATTAGAGTACTGAATATGTCTTATAATTTGTTGATAAATTTTACATCTCATCATAATTTCAAAATATATCATTACCCAAAAATATATTATAAATGGTAAATGTATAATTTAAGTAAATCTAACGCAATTCTATTTCATCGAAAATAAAATTTAAAAGGTAAATAGAGATATCTTGGGTGGAGCTGGGCAGCAAACCTAGTATTATAAAGAAAGAAGAAAAATTGAATTTCTTCAATCTTCGGTTTTCACGAGGCTTTTCTAACTAGAATAAAAAAAGTCGTTGGACGGGGATGCCATTCTTTTCAGACCCGCCAAATTTTACAGACGAGAACTTAAACCATTTCGATCTCGTAGAATTTCGTTGTCAAGAATGTCACAACTTTTCGAACAGATAACAAGTTTCAGTCTTGGAGTTTTCAAGGCCCCGATGCGAAATTAACAAGTGGGGCCCCACACCGTAACGGTTTTACGAGAGTTTCTACACGAAAAGTATCATGCTTATCAATTGATCCGATTTTTTTAACGTTAAAACACAAATATGACCATACAACATAAAAACATTGACAAATTTATGGATATTCGGATAAGAAATATCACAAACGATGTAAAATTTATTGGAATTCTTACAAATTGGAGAGAAAAGAAAAATCAATCTCTAGTCTCTACCTTTAAATAAAAAAACTAACAAGTATACAAGTCCATACATCTCATTTATTCCCATAGGTTCTTCAAGTAAATTGTTTGGAATGAGATTCATATATTGAATTAAATGAGTACGTTCCTTAATCGACTCTTGGAAATAAACACCAATTGATTTACTGGATAATTTAATTAAGGAAAGAAATAATTAATATTTTTGGGAAGGGAGAAGTTTAGGAAAGAAAGTTAATTAATAAAACAGAAGGTTGAAATGAAAAGCATACGGTTTAGTTTCGAAAATTCCTACCCATATTTTCTATACAAAACAATTGAATTTCAGTAGTTTTGGGCCAAATTTTTGGGGGTCCTGTGCGACCGCTCGGGCCGCACAGGGTCAAAGACGGGCCTGGAAAAAACATCCATCAAATTTCATGAATTGAAAGAGAATGTTAATATTTTCGAACTCTCCTAAACATAGACGTATCTTTTTATAATTTTCATGTTCATCCCGTTTACCTTTTTAGAGGTCAAAGTTTTAGAACATTGACCTTTTTAAACTATAAATTATATTATTTTATATATAAGTGGTAATTATCTTCCATAAAAAGTTTTAGAAGTTTGACCAAATTATAAATATCTTCCGTAAAAGGTTATTTAAAATAGGTAATTATAATATATAAGATGATACAATGATGGTAAAAGAGTCGTCTAGAAAACCGTATATAAAGTAAATGGGAGGAACAAAAGGAAAATGCGGGAGGAGTTTTAAAACACCTCAATTTTGTTAAAATATTTAATTCATCATTTGTTAGTGTCTTTATTGTCTTCACCTTGCACTAAATCTTTAGTATTTGTCATAGATTTGAAAGGATAATATCACTAAAAGAAAATAATTAAAACAACAAAATAATGAAAATATCAGTGCACCCTTGATTCTTACAAATTTACAAAGTACTCCTTGTATGTTTAACTTAAATCGATCTTAAAAACGTAAAATTGTATCATAACTTCTTATCTTATATATATATATATATATATATATATATATATATATATATATATATATATATATATATATATATAATCAGGTTGAAACGCTTAAATGCATGCGCCACGTGTCATATACAGCCTTAATGACAAGCATTAATTACAGGCTTACAGCTAATCATTTAATATGAGCATAATAAATGTTGTATAAATCTCAGCAAAATATTAGTTATATTTTAATAAATTTATTAATCCCTTTGTTTTTTTTAAATTGTCATTCTCACTTTTCGAAACATTCACTTCTCTCTTCAATATCTCTCAAAATATATGACTACATATGTTGAAATGTATACTCATATTAAAGCTCTATTCGTAAGGAATTTTATGGTGTAATTTTTATAATTTTCCGACCAATATATTTTTGTATAAATTGAATTCAAAGGCTCACGTCGTAAATTGAAAACGTCAAAATTATTTTAGAACGGAGGAAGTATAAAATTACATAAAAAATTTACGGTAATTTGATTCTAAATTTAGTAGAAAATTATTTTGATAAAAATTCTAAATTGTAAATAATTACGCTCGTTGCGAAAAATGATTTCAATTGAGTATAATTTTGATTATATTTATTGAAATATTTTGATATTTTACATTTACGTAAAAAAAACATTTTGAAAAAGTTATAAAACTTAGACCATTAAATCCAGTAAGAAAAATATATTTGGGAGAGTCATTGTATTTATTAAAAATAGAATTTAAAGAAAACTACTAAGAGATAAATTTTTATAGTGTGAGAATGAAAAAAATTATATTGCGAGAAATTGAATACATGTGAGATTTTAATAGGTTTAAATAGTGTGATAAGGAGTATGTATGTACACAGTAACACATTGATCGCGAGTAAATTTAAATAATCAAAATAAAAGTAACGATTATTAAGTAATATAGTATTATAAACGCCATGAAAAAGTAGAAAATACGTTACATTTTTCTTTAATATATTCAATTAAATATGTATGCGTCAAGTATAAAATATTGATTATGACTAACTAAATATTACTTTTAGTTAAATATTTTATATGTTATCTTTTAAATACTTTGAAGTTTAACCTCAAAAAAAAAATTGAGAAAGTTCAACCTATTTTATTTACAGGTAATTTATTAAACATCATTTTAGAAAAATAATATAATTGATAGTTGTGTAAAAAACAAAAGGTTAAATTTCTTATAGATATGTTTGACACATAACACTTGCAGCACACAATCAAAATAATTGAATAAGTTGAGTTTGGACACTATACGTTTGATACATAAATATCAAACATTATACATAAAAAAATATAAATTATATAAAATTATATTCACATCATTTTGAACAAATATTAACTGATTTGGGACATAATGTATCGTTAAATAATATAATGTGTGAACTCAATGTTCATCGTTGCGTTATTCGAATAAATTTTATTTTAATTAATATGATATTAGATAAGTAACAAATTTATTTATAAAACGTTTATCATGCATAATTAATTATCACTTATTAGTTTTAGTAATTAAAATTATATGTATTTTATTTTAAAACATTGAAGTTAAACCTAAAAAAAATTAAATTTGAGAAAAATTAATATATTTTTATTTCTAAGTAAAAATATTAAAGATCATATATGAATTATATTATTTTTCTTCGATTAAAATAATAAAATTTTAAAACAGGCCGCGTGAAGCGCGGGATACTACCTAGTTATTTCTGTATTAGTGTATAGTTAACTAGGTTAATTCCAATTAATATTACCTTCATTCCAATTATTTGTTTCCGTCTAATTGTAACTTCCATGTTATAAATAAAATAAAACTATGCACTTACTTTGATTAGCCTTGATTTGTTAACCGTGAAGTTTTATGGGTGTCTCTCCAATCATTTTTTATGCGAGACATTATGCCGTTTTAGCTACATCTATCAAGTATGAAGTTAAGTTAATTCTCTTTTTTTCACCTTTAAAGTTAAGATAATTCTAATCAGATTTTTATCTTCACACTTTCAAAACTAGCCTTGCATATTTTGAAAAGTAAGAATACAAAAGTAGGATGAACGAAATATTTTTTTTCCCTAAAAGAGTTTTAGTTCTTCTTTTCAAGGTTGTTCAAAAGGCTATTTTACTTTTCTCCCCTGGTTTATCCTCGTGTCTCACACACAATTTTCTCTTTCTATGTTCTAGCTCTTAGTAAACAAAATCACCCGATATTTGTAAAGAACTTTGATTACCTCTAAATCTTTGTCAAGTTTTCCAGCCAAAGTCAAAAGTAAAGTTGTTTTCCCAGAACTTGGCGGACCTAAAAGCAATGTCATTCTATGAAACAAACACAAGAAAAAAAATACATAAGTCTTTTTTATTCTTTATTAAAAGAACTAATATATTTATGTTGAGCATATGTCATGAAATCCTGATTTACCTTTTTGGCTTGATGATACCACTTAAATTACGAAGAATTGATAAATGTTTTTTTCTATTAGGCAGTAAATGAAAAGAGTTCAAAACTCCCTCCACCATATTTGTGATGAAGTTAATAAAAGTTGGTAAGGCTCTGCTTCCCACAAACACTTCTGCTTCCACATTCAAATTTTCATATCTCACCTCAATTGTAGGGATCTCAATACCAACCCTGCAACCATAAATTAAACCAAAATAATAATAAAAAAAATTATTTGAACATTATGGAGCAAACATAGTCAAATTACATTATACAACTTCGTGAAACAAAGTTAGTCGCATCTAATCAAATTTATTCTTGTTTGTGGTTTACACAATCACATATATTCTAAAACCAAAAAAAACGTTGTTCAAAAATGAAGTTTCATTATGTAAGATATAATTGAACGTTAAAAAAAAATAAAAAAAAATTAAATCAGTCCTCTTTTATATACAAATTTGACTAAATAACACGGAGTAACACGTATAAAAAGCCAAAAAGAAAACACAATTATCTCTTTTTCTGCGTTGTAGATCTATTATGTTTTGATTTGATTAATTTTCCGGAAATAGAAGAGAGAAATGTTGGCAATGGTCATAAAAATAGCAATTAGCACTATTTATTATATCGATTGTATCAATATGGGGTGACCGGTTTTTTCCTTAAGAAAACTTTTGCAGGAAAAGGGGAGTTTAGAAAAAAAATGATAAACTCAAGCATGGAAATGTCATATATGATTTAGTAAAATTATATTCATATAAGAAAGAGTAACACCCAACAATTTAGGAAGATGATTCAAAGTTTATTTTTTCTAGAAAAAAAATCCCAGATTTGTTTTCGATATGTTTTTCTTGTTACAACATATGATGGAGATTTATCAGATGTCCCTAAAGTGTCGTATGATGAATATTTATAAAGTAACATATATAGGATTCATAAGGGACAAAACAACGAAAGGAATAATATTATTTGGTTTTTTTTTATCGTGTTTTCAAAATTATCCTAAAGTTCAATTTGCTTCTTCGATAATCAATTTTTAAACATATATGATTTGGGCGGGTGGGCTTTTTGTTGTAAGTTAGACGAAGAGATGTATGCATAATTTTTACTTATTTATTTTGAAAATGTGGAACATACGAAGATAGATTATTGGATAGTTGAAAATTACAGCTGAGCAAAAAAATCTAATACAAATTTTTATTCGAATTCGATTCGAAATACGAATTAAAAATATGAATATCTCGATACCATTCAAATTGGATATTTGATCCAGTGTTCCCGACTTAACTAGATCGGATGTGGATATAAAAATAATAAAATACGATATTTGATTCTAATCCGAATTTTAAAAAACATAAAAAAATAAATAAAAACTAATCATCGTAGACAATATACATTATAAAAGGTAGTAGAGTGTAGACAAAATTGAAATAACCTAAACGCTAATCATATCTAGGCTCATCTTCAATGTTTTAAAATAAAATACATACAATTTTAATTATAACCAATAAGTGATAGTTATGCATGATCAATATTTTATAAATAATTTTATAACTAATAATATATCATATTGATTAACATAAAATGTAGTTGAATAATGAGAAAATCAACATTAAGCTCTTAAATTAGATATATATGTTCCAAATAAATTAATATTTGTTCAAAATGATGTGAAGATAATTTTATGTATTTTCAATTTTTTATGTATAACGTGAGATGTTTATGTATCAAATATATAAGGCCCAAACTCAACTTATTAGAATGTTTTGGTTGTAGTTTGCATGTACTATGTGTCAAAAATATCTATAAAAAATTTTCACCTTTTATTTTTTGAAAATAACTACTCCTTTCCTAAGATATGGCAAATCAACTTATGAAACAATTCAACTTAAAGTGAGTATATATAGTAATGTTTTAGGTTTTACATGTGAGTAAAATAGATTGAACATTCTCAAATATTCTTTTTTGAGGTTTTAACTTCAAAGTTTTTGAAAGATAACATATAAACTATTTAACTAAAAGTAATACTCTGTATCTAATTAGACACTATCAATATTTTATACTTGACTTATACTTATTTAATTGAAACTATTAGAGAAAAATATAATATATTTTCTACTTTTTCACGTTGTTACAACACTATTGTACTTAATAATCATTACTTTTGTTTTGATTATTCAAATGCACTTGCGATCACTGTATACATACATACATACTTCTTATTACACTATTTAAACCCTCTCAAAATCTCATGTGTAATTTGTCGCAATATAATTTTTTTCATTCCCACATTATAAACACTTATCTCTTAGTATTATAAACACTCTTCCAAATATATTTTTTTACTTGATTTAATGGTCTAGGTTTTATAACTTTCTCAAAATGTTATTTTACGTAAATGTAAAGTATTGTGAGATACTCAATTTAATCATCTATTCATATCAAATTATATCAATAAATATAACGAAAATGATACTCAATTGAAAGTGTTTTTCTTAATAAAAGTACTGATCTACATTTTAGAATTTTTATCAAAATCCTTTTTTTTGTAAATTTAGAATCAAATCACCGTAATTATTTAATGTAATTTTACAATAATATTTATTAAAATATAATTAATAATTTGCTAAGATTTATGCAACATTTATTATGTTCGTATTTAATGATTAGCTGTAATTAATGAAGGTAATTAAGGTTGAATACGCCACGTAGCGCATCCCAGCGATTCAACCCAATTTTATATATAGATATAAGATAATGATATATCCAATGAATAAGTAAAACGACTAACATATCACAGTGATTGGTGAAAAAATCTGGAGATAAAACGGGAAGAGAACAATCAATCGGGCGGGAAGATTGTTGGAGGAATTGGTAGGATAGGATAATGATTGTAAATGCCTGGATATCAATCGAACCATAAAGACTAC
Source organism: Silene latifolia (assembly GCF_048544455.1). Lineage (NCBI taxonomy): Eukaryota > Viridiplantae > Streptophyta > Magnoliopsida > Caryophyllales > Caryophyllaceae > Silene > Silene latifolia. Next base: position 49,679,976 of record NC_133534.1, on the reverse strand, counting down.
ATTTTTCTTAAGAGTATTTCGACTATATTTCACGCCTTGGATTACACAAAATTTCTTGTAGGATAAGATGGTTGAGAGCCTATCTTATTCTAGGCAAAGATCAAGAGATTGCTAATTAGAATTTATGAGCTTGCTTCTATCCTCCAAAATCCAAAATCTCTCTTGTTTTTCTCATCCATTTGTTGAATTAGTCTCCGAGTACTTATATGTCATCATATAAGATACAAAACCGATTAACTATGGAAAAAGTGGTTGATTTTGGCACCAAAACCAACTCCAGCAGTCACAGCCGCTGAAACAATGTAAAACGCGGGAATTTGCACTTTGTTCAACACGCCTTAAACTCATCCTCGGGGCTAACTAATTAAACTTAGACTGAAATCAAAAGTTCAGTCTTCGAGATGATTCAAACTAACTCCAACATATCTTTCTACAAAAGCCTTTCGTGAGAGGATTCGCAATATTATTCTTGGACTTTACAAACTTAAGTGATATAGCAATAGTTTTTACCATATTTCTCACGATTTCATGTGTGAAACATATATGTATCTCATCTACAATTATACGCCTGATTATTAGCCACCGCATTAGTAGGTTGAGAATCACAATGCATGGTAAGTAGGGTTGTCGAAGAATGACACTGGCCAAAAAATTCGTTTGAACGGCTGAAAAGATCCAAGAAATAACACGCTCCTTTCAAACCAAACCCGAAAAGAACCCAACCCGATAATAGCCCACATATTTCTAGTAAAGACTCGTCCCACATGTGTCTTGAATCGTAATTAGGTAATTTTACAATATAAACTTAGGGATTAGTTCAATTAAATAATTATAAGCAATAAATTAGATTAAAATATTAATATTATTGACTATATTCCTCAAAATACATAGTACTTAATATGTAATGACTTTCAAAATTTTGAGATACGATATGTTTATATTTGTTTTAAAACGTAGTCTACCACATGACTACTCATGATCAAATGTTATCATATAAAAATCTAATTACTGTGTATCATGACGTGTAACAATGTGATAATACTTTGTATAAATATGGGTATTTAATATATTAAATAAACATATACTTCCTCCATTCAACTCCACTCTACCTATTTCTATTTTCTACACTATTGACAAATGCACATTCAATTTCGATTTTCTCTCAATACATACGTGAAAATACATTCATGTGGGATCTTGTTTAATTCGTCTTTACGAGTATATTAAAAATATCTAATTTTTATAATTTTTGCAAATACGTAGCTAACGATATTTACAGCGTAAAACACGCGTTGACAAACGTGAAAAAAACAAAGTGGTAGAGTGGACTTGAATGGAGGAAGTATGTACTTACTAATATAACAAACAAAGAAAATAAGTTGTTATAAAAAAAAGGTTAATCTTACCGGTATTTTGACCTGTACTCAATCCTAAATCCGTAATAACATGGCCTAAAAAACCGGTGTTTTCCAACTTCAAATACACCTGGCCATGTATTTTGCATGAACACAAAATAACTGGATTTGTTATCCGCTCGCCTGCCTCGTTTGAAATGTCTATGATAAGTGATGAAATAATGTTCAAGGGGTCGGTTTGTTCATTTTATATGTTGGGTAATTCTTAGATGTTATTGTCTCTAAGTCCATTTAACTTTGAGTTTGTTTAATTGCTTATGCGATTGTGCACTCAAATAACACAATACAAGTTTTGAACTTTAAATTGCGAGACTAGGTTGAATAATTATAATAGCGTAGACTTAGTAGAAAATGTTAGTAAGTTGCGAGAGCCCGTTAGTCGGACCTAAGGTGGTCAGAAGTCGAGAGGACGTGACCCGAGCCTAGGTAGTGCATCAATCTTAACCCCAACAAATTGTAAAATCATTCAAATAACTCGATTAAACCCAGTCCTTCTCTTATTTGATAATTTATTTGCATCTCCTTGTCTTTGTTTTTTTGTTTTTAATTTGCTCTATTTAATGGAGTTCAAGTAATCCTTAGTTTTAGTCTTAACAAAACCAAAACCCAAATAATTGTGACTTAACATAGACCGAGACTAGTATAGACAACCTTTTAGCACTAGTCGTCTTTGACCCTACTTTCTTACCTACTAGCTTAGGTTGCTCGGTTTATACATATTAGCTTGATTTTGGTGGACGACTTATCCCTTATCAGTAACTGAAATGAGTAGCATATCACAGTGTTTGACAACAAAATGGAAATTAAAAACAAATTTGCTATATACCACCCCTAGAATTACTTGTCTCACCCCTAAAAATTATTATTTTTGTTCTTTTCTTAGATTTTCTTAAATATTCCCCCTACTCCGGTAATTTACGGCTTAATAAAAAAAGCTAACTTAAATTAGATATGAATTATTGTATTAATTAACGATGGACTAACAGAAAAATAACATTGAACAAACGAATTAATGAACTTTTTACACGTGTTAGACGATGTTTGATAATATGAACGATAAATAATAGCAATTTAATTTGGGACAAAAAATGGCGATTATAAACGAAAACATATTAAACAGCCGAAACTTTGTGCTCGGGTGTCCGTTTTCGGTGAACTTTTTTTTTTTCAAATCGCTTATTTTGACGAAATGAATGCAATGGAAAAAAAAATTGGGAAATGGTTCATTCGTGTAAAACACAGGAATTGGCCTAGGCGTTTATGTGGTTTACACGGACCAACCATGGCCAGTTCGTGTAATAATCCACATAAACATGTCCATTCATGTGATTTACACGAACTGACCATGACTGGTTCGTGTTAACCACATGAAGTAGCCTTGTTCGGTTTGTGTTTTTCACACGAATGGGTCCACTTTCTATTTTTTACTATTGCGTTCTTCTCATCGAGTTAAGCGATTTTAAAAAAAAAAATTAGTTAGAATCGGACACGTGAGCACAAAGTAAAGTTATGGTCATTTGAAGTTTTTTTTCGTTTCCAATCGTCATTTTTGTTTCTACTTTAGCTGTTGTTGTTTACTAAATTATCGTTGTTGTTTTTAATTATCGTTTAATAATATAAAAAAAATCAACGTTATCAAAATACGTAAAGAAAAGGAAGGGTAAAATGAGAAATTTTGTAAAAAATGAGAAATTTTGTAAAAAATTAGGAGTGTTGATGCAGTTCTAATTTACACACTTTTAAACCCTTAACTAACCACATTTTGCGTGCTATTCAAGCCATTTATAGTCATTTTCCTAGTCAATTACTTTCTATTTGGTTTTCTAGTGCATTTCTATGTGTTTTGTAGGAAATGAGCTAAAAGGGCGCGAAATTTCCGTCTTTTATGCACATTTTAGAGCTATTTGACGATATTAGAGGTTCAACATGAAGAGGATACAAGGCATGAAGACCGGTAGACCTTATATGCAAGATTTTAGGAATGCACAAGGCAATCCTCATGGATCTCGGGGCAGCTAAGATAAAAGACGAGCAATTACTACAGGGCTTGCTCGAGTCAACATGTATCACGCTCGAGTCACACCGTGTTCTCCGCATTTTCGCATTTTTCTAACCCCTTACTTAGCCCTAATCTTTTAGCCACTATATAAAGGATACTTTGTAATAAATTGAGAGGCCTCATTTGTCTAGGGATCTCCTTCTTAGCTTAACTTGAGCCGCCTTAGTTTAGATCTCACCATTCTTAGATTAGATTAGTTTTAATCACTCCTTAATTTAGATTAATCTTTAAATAATCGTTCTTTCATTCACTCTTCATTGAGTATTGTTCATAGATTTCTTAGATTCATACTTGAAGACTAGTGATAAGTCTCCACCTTTATTCAAGGAATCTTCTTTATTCATGTTCATCTTTGCTTTCTTTTTTGGTATATCTCTTATTTCCCTTAAATTCCTTGTTATTACTTGCTTTATTCACCATGACTAGTTTAGATTATTTGATTATCGTTGCTGTTAGCATATTTATCATGATGATTAGTGAGTAGTGACTTCGTTAGGATTAGTGGGGGATTATGGGGAAGATTTAGGGTTAATTCTTGTATTTGGGTTCAATTGTTGATTATTTGCCTCACTTTTAACTTATGCACCTTACATGTTTGATGAAATGCTTGTTTGACAACTTGTATGATTCTTCACTTGGTTTATACATAACCCATAAGATCGAGAGCCTTAAATTGTGTTAGAACTTGCATATAATATGTAGACCGACCTTGTATACGCGAGAGCTAGCTCGTGTTGGTCTATGGTGAGGTTGTTAGACCTAAAGACTCAACCCATGTTTCCTAAGTATGACTACCCTTCAACATGAGACCCAACCTACTACTTACCTTAGTCACCCATGAGAACCCATTATTCCTAGTTCTTCCCTTTATTGATTAAATCAACCTTTATTTTGTTGTTTTACATAAATGTTATTTAGTTTATACAAAACCAAACCCAAAACAATTGTGACAACCATACAACCAGAATAGATAAACCTAAGAACTTGGAATTCACTGCCCCATGAAACGACCTCCGCTTACTTGTTGTGCTAGTTGATAGAGAGTTATAAATATTGTTTGATTGAGAGTGTGACGACTTAGCTCTATAAATCAAGCGTAACGACTAAAACTAGGGGCATGATAAAAAAAAAGGTAATCTTAAAATGGTCACTGTCACTCAGTTTTGAATTACAGATAAAATTAATTTAGAAAAATGTTTTAGCGAGAAGGGCAAAATTGAAAAAAGAAATGAATTTCGGGGTGATACAACGAAAAATATGGGCAAATCCAAGACTATACAACTGGATGTGCATTAGCATTGCATATCCAAGGTTATTTTAGTCTTTTTTTCAAATACTTTCGAAAAAAAAGGTAACGTAACCCAATTTCAATCCAATCCCCCTTCTCTCTCTCACTGCTTCCATATTTTTGTAACTCTTTTTCATCTTCCTCCATCATCGATTTAATGAATCATCTTATTCCTTAAATTATTATAATTAATTATATGAAGTGATTCTTAACTATCATCTTAAATAAATTTTTTATTATCCAAAATTTCTAATGCATGAAAATAGGTAAAGCTCGTATTATTTTTACATTAGCTCGTATTCTTATCTTAATAGCACGTATTCTTATGTGCTCGTATTTTAAAGCTCCTGATCCATTTAAGCTCGTATTCTTTTTACATTAGATCGTATTCTTATCTTAATAGCTCGTATTCTTATGTATGTGCACGTGCTTTTAATCTCGTGATTGTTTTAAGCTCGTATACTTTTTTAAATAAGCTCGTATTCTTATCTTCATAGCTCATATTCTTATATGCTCGTATTTTTAAGTTCATGATCCTTTTAATCTCGTATTCTTTTTACATTAGCTCGTATTCTTATCGTAATAGCTCGTATTCTTATGTGATCGTATTTTTTAGTTCGTATAGAAATTTAGCTCAAAGTATTGTTAGATGTATTTTTCCTTCTTGTTGATGATGTAAATTGCTTCTCGTTCATTGAAATATTGTTAGATGCGTTTTTACTCCTTGATCATGATGTCAATTGCTTCCCTTTCACCATTTCAGAATCAGAATTATAGAGAAGGGAGTGTAGTCAATTGTCGTTTAAGAGAAATTTTAAATAAGGGAAAGAGGAGAGTTTGTCGACTTAAGAGAAATCAGACTTAGGGAAAAAGGAGATGCGTAATTTTTTTTATTTTTATTGGGCTTAGATAGTTTAGTAAATAATATAGTATTAATCCCACCTTTGACATGTCTTCTTAAAATGGTCTCACCTTTTAATACGAAAACAATCCCACCTTTAAAGCATATCTTCTCAAAATAAGCCTTCACGTGTTGCTTACCTACAATAAAAGGTAATTTGTTTCTTCTATATGTAAATTACATCCTCCCAACCCAATGAAGTATGAACCCATTATTCTTGCTCGTTTATATTTCTTGTTGTTGCCACACAACAAATCCAAGATGTAGATACTTATTTTTTTTTTGGTGTTTCTTTGTTATTTTTGTACTTCGTATATTCTTTCCCCCTAGTTTCTTATAGGCGTTTTACGACACCGCGAGACGAATCAATGGAGCCACTAGATTTATCTCACAAAATCATTGTCCCCTTTATTTTCGGTAACAGCTAAGTGAAATTCCTGTCATTTGTGCATTAAAATGGTTTTTGTCTTTTCATAAACTAATTCGAGTCACCCGATAATCATCTATTCTCTTACCATTATTCTATATAATGGAATGTTACCTTAAATTAAACTCTGTAAATCAATAAAATGCTATGTATTATGGAGCAAATTATAAGTAACAGATAAAAGCTACGAGTATGTGATGACATAATGATGGGAGCTTGTATTTCACCACTGAGTGAAAGTAAAGGGTATATGTGTTTTTGTTTCATTCCTGTGGTTCCCTCGATTTGTACAGCGTCATTATCAACGCCTTTCTTATACAACGTGTACATTTCTCTCCTTGTATTTGTATTTTTCTAAATCCTAATTGCAAAGACTAGTTTCGAATATTGCTACTCTCATAAAGAGTGTGTGGATCATGAACAATTTGAAAGTGTAAGGACAGAGAAAAGAAAGAATGAAGGAGAGCAATTATGAATGGAACTATGGAAGTATATAATTAGAGAGAAGAAATTAAGCGAGAGAACTTGGAAGGACGGTTATACGAGTATTTGGTATAAGAAATATAAAAAAAAAATTACCTTCTATTATAGGTCACTAATAGGTAAAGACCTATTTTGAGAAGATATGCTACAAAGGTGGGATTGTTTTCGGATTATTAAAAGGTGAGACCATTTTAGGAAGACATGTCAAAGATGGGATTATTATTATCAATTATTCTTAGAGGGCCTTTTATACAATGCTATTGTATAATAGGTTGTAGGATCCTATTTGTGAAATATGGGCGGTATTTAGCAAACCACGTTAAAAAAGGGGAGATGAAGATAAGATAATCTTCTTGAAATGGGTGAAAAACCGAGCTCGAAATCGGTTGAAAAATAGAGTTCCAAAACAACTAATATGCCAAACATGCCAAGTTACTGATATGTCTAATTTAGATATGATTTTACACCTATTGTAGCTCGGTTTTATTTGTTATTGCACTTTTATAAGTGTATTTGTGAGCTAATTATGTGTTCTAGGTGTTTTGCTTGTATTCGTTGCATTTTGTAGGAAATGAAGCATTTGGTAGCTTTTTCCAGTCAAATTAGCAATCACCAAAGTTCACGAGGCTAATAGAAGCAAGACTTGACCATGGAGGGGCGTCTTGGGAAGATTGGAAATCCGAGCATGGAAATTCCGAGTATCAAGAAACCAACTTTGGTTGGTGTACAAGTAAAGAATGAAGCCCAAATGAAGTTAAGAGCAAGCTTAGGATTCTCTTTTGCAATTAGTTGAGGAAATTAAGAGGCACTAAGACGGTTCCTAGGATTCCTTGTGCTAATTAATCAAGACTTAAATGAGAAAAGTCGGATTCCCACGACCCCGATCAGGGTTGGCTGTCCCCGATTGGGGTGACCCCTATTTATGACATTTACGTTTTGCACCTCTAAATCCTATTAAAGGGGTGTTGAATCCGTCATTTAGGACACACTTCATACATCTTAACACACAAAATTTCAGTTTTCAAAATTATCTTTAAATTTCCTTTAAGCTTTCTTTGTTGTGTTCTAAACAATTTGCTTTAGCATTTCCATGTAATAATATAAGTTTCTTTGCAAGTTATTGGGTTTTATTTGTGTTCTTCATATTCAAGTTCCATATCCATTGTTACGGTAATTTCATTTCTAATATTGTTTCGTTATTTCCTTTGTCATTTTCATTACTAGTTAGTTCGTTAATTCATCATTTGCTAATCGTGATTCCGCTCATTTCTTTGTTACGTTGTTATCATTACCGTCATTAGCATTTTCACATCGTTATAAGTTTACTACATATTGTTGCTAAGTTATATTCATTATAGTTTTTCTCTAGTATTTTTATATTTATATTCACTCATAGTCATTTTGTTAATTACATATTAGTTTAATCTTCAGTTATTTTATTAAGCATCATTTCTAATATTTATATTATTATTATTATTATTATTATTATTATTATTATTATTATTATTATTATTATTATTATTATTATTATTATTATTTAGCATTATCTTTATTCTTAAATATTCATTTAGTTGTAATTTCATTATCATCATGTTTATCATATCATATGCTATTAGTTTAGTTTTTAATATGTGTCAGTAGTTCATTAGTGTAGAGATTAGGGGAACATCCATAAGTAGTATTTGTAATTGTTGAAATAGGATGCTATAATATCGTTTAATAGTTTCTATCACATGCTTGTATTGTTTTGCTAGTCTTTGATTATTGATCACAATCGTAGATTAAATTTGTTAATTCATTTCTAAAAGTCGAGAGGCAAATTGAATTAGACTAAACATGTTTTAGTAGACCCGATCTAGTAATAGCGAGAGCTCGCTAGAACCGTTTCTATGGTTGACAATAATGCCGAGAGGTGGTTGTCATTAGACCTAAACAATTATCATTGTTAAGAATTCCTAATTTGACATGAATAATTACATATTTGCATGCGTGACCCGATTTTCCTAGGCTCTTTTATTATTATTGATTTTACATTATTTTATCATAGCTTTACCAACCAAACCAAACACCAATCGTAACCGATCTTGATAGAATTCTATTCGTAGCATTTCACTACGCAACTCCCGTCTCCTTGTGTTTGACCCCTACTTTACTACATTCATTTGTTAGCCAAGTCTAGGGTATTTTTTTAGGTGTGCGATAGTCTATCAGTTTCCATGACCAACGAAGTTCAGCGTGTAAGGGATCGGAGCACAAATTCTTGTTTTAGACGAAAGTATCTGTCTTAAGTTTAAGACGAGTCAAATATACTAGATGAGACAATAGTAAAATGTCTACGGCCTAACAAAATATTTGTCCCATCCATGATCCATTCAAGTGGATATTATTTGAACCATTTTAATATTAAGATGCATATATCCGTCTTAAGAGAAATAGTCACATTTCTCGTCTACCAAGTTGTAAAGTAATATAATATATAAAAGGATTATTTTTCATACTATTTATTGTTTTAAGGTACATTTAAAATTATTTTTCGTAAATGGATTCACATCATCAATTTTTCGCTTTTTTTAGATTTAAGGTAAAGTAACGACCTTAGACCTAGGTAAAAATTTGATAATTTTTTTTTGACAAATATCAGTAATGTAGACAGATTGCGCTAGAATTTGAACTTACGCCTCCTCAATGGGTGTGCAATGACTTATCCACTAACCAAAGTGACTTATTTTGGTATCTAATTACATAAACTGATAAATACTCCGTATCTAACTAGGATTAGTAGTCAATAATATTTAGTAGTGACTTTGATTTTTGTTAATTTTCTTTTAATCAAAGGCTCTGTTTGGTAAAACGAACTGAAAAGGTTGTTGAAATCTGAAAAAGTAGCTAAAAATTGAAAAGCTAACTAAAACCTAAAAAGGTAGCTGATAAGGTAACTGAAAATTAGGAGCTGATAAGTTGACTGATTATATAAAAAATTGTTTGGCAAACTAACTGAAAAGGTAGCTTATTTTGGTAAAATGACGTAAAAGGATATAATAATTATTTAATATATTATAAATTAAAAGGGCAAAAATGTAATATTACCAAGAATCAGGGTACCTGAAATGTGAAATGCTACTCTAGGTAGCATTTCATTTCAGGTAGCTTATGTGGGCAAAAAAGCTACTTGCCAAACACATCCATAAAAATAAGCTACCTGAAACTTTTATCAAAAAAGCTAGTTCAGTCAAAACATGTACCTGAAATGTTTTGCCAAACGGAGCCAAAATTTTACCTAGGATATCAGGTAGCGACTTTCCCGTAAATTTATTTTTATTAAAAAAAAGTGAAAACTTTGATGATGTGGATCCATATGACAAAATAATAGGTCTCATGAGAGACCGTGGGAGACATAATAGGGAAAAAATAAATTTAGTGCGTCTCTCACCCCCATCATGTGAGAGATCTCTCAATAACGCTATTGAAAGACTATCTCTCTGGAGTGTTTGTGTCAATAGTTTCAAATGGGACAATCCGATACATAAGAAAATAACAGCTGTATAAGTTTAAAATGTCATTTTTTTTGTTACCTGTAAGAGAAAAAACATGAATTATACTCCCTCATATTCAATATAAACTTCCATATTTTCTTTTCCGTCTATTCACAATAACTTCTCTATTTTCTTTTTTGGTAAGTGTTTATGTGGTCCAAATTTAATTGTATGGTGGGGTATTGTATTTGTGTGGTACAAATTTATTTATATGGTGAGATAGTGTATTTCCTTAGTTTTTGTGTCAAATGAAATGAAAGTTTATTATGAATAGGAGGGAGTATAACTCATCGCAAGTGGCCAGGTGTGAATTGTTTGGCTGACCAATTCATGTGAAATAAGAGCATCCGCAAAGGTGGAAAAATAGCTCCCCATATGCACCCCCTCTCCTCATATGGGTAACCTCACTAATGCACTAACCTTCCCATAATTTGAGGCTCCACCATTTTCCAAAGATGTTAGGAATACACGGGGTGTACAAGCCCTTTGTACACAGGCCAATCTCAGCGCGACACGTGGAAAGGTTAAAAAAGATTCCATTTTTTGTTTGGAGGGAAACTAGGAGGGAAAATTTCAGTATATTGGAGGGAAAATTTTGGTTAGGAGGGAAAGTTAGAGGGAAACATTTCATTATTTCCATAAATTTCTTTATGTCAAAAATATTATATTAATTTAATAATTTTATCAATCTTTTTATTTTCTTATTTTAGCCTATATCTTATGAAAAATAAACTTATTTACAATTTCACCCTTTGAACTCCCACATACAAAAATACAGCGCCGTCCTAACCTCACCATCACCATCCCACCAAGCAAACCGACCGTCCCAACTTGCACTAACAACCATCACCATTAACGAACCCATATAAGCATCATCGCCCCGGGAGGCACACAACCACCACTTTCCGACGAGTACGACAGCCATGAAAATGATGTCGGAGAAGTTCACTACGGCCCAACAGACGCGACAATGTTACAAAGATGCCGAAGAAGGATGGAGATGTCGGAAAGGAGATGGTAGATCTGAGTTTTGGTTTGAGTTGGAGTTTGGTGGTGTGGTAGTTGGCAGTTGGCAGTTGGAGTAATTAAATCATACGAGTATAACTAGATTTGATTTGTACGATTAACCAAAGCTAATCAATGGAAGATGAAACATATGAGTATGGCTGGCAATCACTAGATTTGATTTGTAAGATAATCAAACCATCAAAGAGTCACACGCTTTATTTGACAACCTTATGTCCATAGTTCCATTCTTTCTTTTCATTTTCTTCGATTAAAAAGAATATAGTATGAGACGGTGGTGCCGGTGGATCGGTGGTAGTCCCGGCTTGTGGAAACTTGTGGTAGTGCCTTACTTGCAAATGTCTTCCCGACAATGTGGTGATCAACTGATTAAAGAAAATATCATATTAATGCGAGATGGTAGTAGCGATTACTTGATACGAGTATATGATTACAAATGTTATTCTATCTAAATAAAACTATTTAGATTCGATTGCACAAATGTAGATTAACTCCGCCCCATTGTTCGTGTGACAATAAAGAAGAAAACTCATTTACATTTTAATTTTAAACTTTATTCAAAGTTAAATTGAGTAAATTTTAGTTAATTTAAGTTCAATAAAGCCTAACAGAGTAAAACTTCATTTAAGTAAATTTTAGTTAAACTTTATTTTTAACTTTATTTGAATTAAATTAACATAAGTTTTATTTTTGACTCCTATTATTTATTGCTTTCTCAAAATTCTTTCATAAAATTTAATTTAGTTAGTGACATATATTTAATAAAATTACCTTATTTAAACTTAACTTAATTGAATATCTAATAATCCCTTCGTATTTTAATTTTATTCTCAGTTCTCAAATTATTTGGAGGAAAATTTGCGAAATTGGAAAAAAAACAAAAATACATAGGCAGTATACACATATAGTATAAGATGTATAGAATTTATATAATATAGTATATAGTATATGATCTACGTCGGCTCGACAAGCCATTGGAATCGGCTCAGTCAAAGGGCGCATAGCTAAATACGAGCCGAGCCCCAGCTGCAAGGCTCGGCTCGGAAACTTGTTTTCCCTCGTTTACATAATTTTTTGTGTATGAATTTTATACTATAATATTAATTTTATTTAAAATATTTGTTATTTAGGCATTTATATGTTGAATTGAACGCAACTGGACTTATAGAAACTGGTCTGAACCTATAAGAATTAGGGTGATAATGAGACAATACAGCTCGAGCTCGGCTCGATCAAAGCTCGATCTGTAAAAGCTCGGCTCGGGCCAAGTTTTATCAACTTAAATTATAAAATGTATGAGTGATGACTTTAATTTATATAATATATAACTTTAATGTATCAGTGGGGACTTTAATTTAAAGTGAACCTTAATCGAACCGTTCCCAATTAAATGTTTTGTTCACCAAACCACTTTACCGAAACGGTTCGATTAATCGAACCTAAAAAATACACAGTTTTTCGGTTCGGTTATTGGAGTTCAGTTTATTTTGAACACTCCTATCCAATACGGCATATTGGGTAAATTTAATTAAATTAAGTGAAATTAACTTTGGTTAAATTAAGTTAAATTAAATAATTAATCCACACCTCAAACATTCATCCATTAGCGGTAAATGAATGAATTAGACAAGTAAGATTTTGATAATAAAAAAAAAAAAAAAAAATATATGTAATTCAAACCGAATATCAAAACTACTTTTCATTAAACAAAATAAAACTAATTAAAATAATGTTGTTATCAAATGGGTGGAAGGGGAGGTGTGGACTGATGATATGGCCTACTACTAATGGGTGAAATAAGATGGTGTGGATTGATGATGTGGTGGTCTATTAATGGGTGAAATGGGAAGGTGTGGATTGATAATTAAATATAGCTATGCTTAAATTAACTAAGGTTAATACTATTGGGCGAAAGGTGGAGGTGTGGATTAATGACGTGGTGGACTTCTAATGGAGGAAAGGCGGTGGCGCGGATTAATGACATGGCGGGCTCTATGTAGTGATACAATTTTAATGGTATGATACGAGAAAATAATATATGGTGCTAATTTAATCAATATGATAACAAACAATTATCTGTATAACACTAATTAAACATAAATTAACATAAATAAACTTAATTGAGCCTAACTTCGGACTTTTACGATCATACCATCGATCAATATATTAGACTAAGTTGAACTGAATTAAGCTGATCAATACAAGAAGTAGTAGCAGGAGTTAGACTGAATTGAACTGAATGAACCTAAACTGAGCTCAACTAAATGAAATTGAACTTAACTGAACCGAAATGAGATGAACTTAGGTTCGAAGAGTTTGATTAAGTTAATTACAAACTCATCTCTACACAAATTAACTCTTACTTTAGTTCAACTTCATTGAGTTCAGTCCAATTCAACTTTATTAAGACTCTGTGTTTTTTTATATAATTTCAGCTTATTTCGATTTAGCTCAGTTCAGCTTCATTCAGTTGAGCTCAGTTCAGCTTCATTCAATTCAATTCAATCTAACTCGATCATGCTACTACTTCTGTTATTGATCAACTTAGTTAAGTTAACTTTAGTAAATTTAAGAACAACTAAGTTCAATGTTGTTAAAACGCGATCTAGATCGTAAAATTGTACGATCCTATGATCCAAAAAGTGAAAAACTATACAAGTCATCGTAGGATCGTTCTAGTGGAAAGATCGGGTAGGATCACATATTGATCATACAGAATCGTATACGGTCGATGGTAGGATCGTCCAGGATTGTAAAAGTCTTATTTATCTGTGTTCTGAGTTTGTGAGGTAGTTGTTTCTTTGTACTTACAACTCTAATTTAAAAAGATATGTAATAATTAATATATAAGATGTAACTTGTATTAACTTAAACCATACACTTATATTAATGTATGAGTACTCATGTTTAATTAGTATCATACACATCATTGTTCCTTATCACATTGATTAAATTAGTATCACAAATTCGTCTCTCGTATTATGTACATAAAAATTGTATCATTGCACAGTGTCGGCCATGTCATTAATCCGCGCCACCACCTCTCCTCCAATAGGAATCCGCCATTTCAGCAATCCATATATCCACCTTTTGACCGTTAGTAGTCCGCCATGTCACCAATCCACACCTCCCCTCCCCTCAACCCATTTAATAACAACATTATGTTGATTAATTTAAATTTTATTAAGTCTATGAAAAAAGATATTTGGTATTCGGCCCCGCCTTAGTTATTACCTATATTTATATTTTATTTGTATGGATTAAATTTATATTTACCTGTCTAATTCATATATTTATTTACCACTTATGATATATTTTTATGATACTTTTACGATTTCTAGATTTAATTTAAGCGTTTTGGTTTTTAGGTTTGGTTTATTTTAGGGTTGGGTATTTTTAGGGTTTTAGTGTTTCTATGTTTGGTTTATTTTAGGGTTGGGTGTTTTTAGGGTTTTAGTGTTTTTAGGTTTGGTTTATTTTAGGGTTGGTTATTTTTAGGATTTGTTTTAGTGTTTCTATGTTTGCTTTATTTTAGGGTTGGGTGTTTTTAAGGTTTTAGTATTTTTAGGTTTGGTTTATTTTAGGGTTGAATTTTTGTAAGGGTTTCTAGGGTATATACTTAACTAAACTATAGTTACTACTAAGAGCAACTACGCCAGGCTCGTCAGTCTGATTCCATTTCCAACTTTTCTGCATCGGTTTTTATAAATAATACTCCGTATATAACTTTTCTGAACTGAATTTATAGGATCTGAACTGAACCAAGCTTATAAGATCTGAACTGAATTGAACTTATAAGATTCGAACTGAACTTATAAGTTCTGAAGTAAACTTAAATTAAGTGACTTTAAGTCCAAAAAGAATGAGCCGACTTAATATCGGATATCCGTGCGTTTTGAAAACCATATCAGATACGGTTTTGCTCACCCCTAGAGGTATTCAGTTTATCTCGTAGATAGTATAACGATGTTCCGGAAACACTTTTATAAGCTTATCTAATCACTTATCGGAAACACAAATATAAGTTTACTAAATCGCTTATTAATTCAAACTAACTTTAATTGAAAAAATTTAATTAAGGTTAATAATTAAGAACATTTCAATCAAATTACGTTAACATTTTGTTTTTTAAGTTAAATCTAATTAAGTTATAATAAATTTAATTTAAGATCAGTTTAATTAACTTTAAGTTTAGTTAAGTAATAATGTTTAAGCAAGTTCATTTAGATCAAAACAGGTTCAATTATGTTAACTTTAGTTAAATTAATTAAATTAAGTTAAATTAGGTTATTTTTTTTGCTAAGTTTCGTTAAATTTAGCTATTTAGTTTAATCTAGTTTAAATAAATTTTGTTTGTTTTAAGTTACTTATCGTAAACGTTAACGTAACTTTTAAACTACATAACGATACAACAACAACAACAACAACAACAACATCAAACCTTAATCCCAAAATGATTTGGGATCGGTGACATAACGATAACGATATTATGTATAAAATATACTTCGTACTATTTTGTTTAAATTCATAGATTATGTACCAAATTTATCTCATACCAATGTTCTCACTTTAATTGGATGACAAATCGTAATATTAACGAAAATTAAGTCAAAGCAAAAAGGATCAAGATCAAGAAACTCTGATATAAACAAATGAAACAAATATTAACAAATTGATCAAATTGTTATACTTCCTCCGTTTTAACATTTCCACCTACCCAAACAAAGTACCATTGACATACATTCCAGTATAATCCTTTAAAAGAAATCTATTTAAAATATCCATAAACCAAGTTTTATAGGTAAATCTTCAACGGTTCAACCATATAAATAATTATCTCCAGACAAAAAAAAATTATATTTACATTAATTAAGAACTCCAAACCCAATCCAAATACCAAATAATACATGTTCCAACCTCAAAAACACAACACCAGTCACCATTAGATCTCAAACTCCATAAATCTCCGACCACCAAGAACCGCATCCTCCGTCGACCACCCCCGACCTCGCCTTTCCCGTCATCCAACTCAGAATTCGTGGATGGTGTTGTTTTGTTAGGCGGCGTCAGGAAGGGTTGTCCAAGATGATGGTGTTTTGAGTAGATGGTGGTGTAGATGTTTTTTTTTTTTTTTTTTTTTTTTGAAGAGAGTTGGAAGAGAAGCAGATAAGTTCATGAGACAAAGATGTGGAGCATAAAAAATATTTAAGGGATATTGAATTATTGATGAACAATAATAATAATAATAATAATAATAATAATAATAATAATAATAATAATAATAATAGTGGTCTTTGGAAAGTGGAGCAATTAAGGAGTTGTCTCATTTTGAAATTGAAATTCAAAATTTTCAAATTTAAGCCTCTAAAAACTGATTTGAAAAAGATTCCACATGGTCCCTACAAAACTCCACGTGGCACACACTCACTGGCCTGTGTACCAAGGGCCTTGTACACCCCGTGTACATGTAGCCTTTTCGACCATTTTCAGAGGAGCTTCCCAACAAAAAGTAAGGGTAAATTGTGTTGTTCCCTTTGGGGAGTTCCCAAAATTTTATGTATAAATGTGGAACCTCATTATTGCATAAATGTAGTTATAAATTGGGGAGGGTAGATGGAAAATTAGTGGAAAATAAGGTGGACGAATAAGAAAAAGAGAGATAAAATATGGGGAACCCCATTGTTGCGGATGCTCTAAAGCTTCGCCGTGAACAACAATTGCTTTTTCCACATTAACATGAAATCTCATATCTACTAAAATAATACTCTCTCCCATCCAATTCAAAGGTAACACTAATTTACTTTTCCTCTCATAAAAAGTAGGTTCATATTACCTTTAGATTGGATGAGAGGGAGTAGGAAAATCTCTCATTTTTCCTGCCTAAAACACTACAATCTATAATGGGCCTGATTTTTGTATTCTCCTCAATAGGTATCTTGGGTTACAAGTGAGTCTATTCTTAAATTGAAATATTTTGAGAATCGAAATGTAAAATATGTATAAATTTGTCCTACATAAAATTTATCTCTAGGATTTTATGAAAAAAAAATAAATTTTACAATAAAAAGTTGTGACTAATAAATATATCGTTGAAAAGAATTTATATAATAAGATCAATAGATTTGTATAGAAAATAGTTTCATTAAAATAAAATTTTCATGTCGTTAAAAACTTCAATTTTTTAATTAATTTTGTAGTTTTTTTTTCTCAAATTAATACAGTATACAAGAATGAGACATGAGAAATTAATGAATTGTTAATTTAAAATTTATAAATAGTACCCTAAAAAAGTAAAACTTTATATATACCGTGCATAGATGGCAAGGGTCTAAACTAGTGTTTATTATAGAATTTATAACTTTCTAAACATCAAACAACCACTATATATACCATGGGCGGATTTGGCAAGAGGACAATAAGAGCATGTGGCCACCTAGAGCTGGCCAGGTGCGGCCGCTTGGCCCATCCTGCTTGGTCCGCAATTTAAGCGGGCTTGAACATAAATATATATTAAATTAACGGGTAATGGACAAACAAAATAGGCCCTCTAGAATTAATGGACGGGTATGGACTAAGAGAAATGTCTATGGTCCGGCCCACTAGGCCCGCTTCAAAAAAATATTTTCATATTTTATTAATATGACAAGTTGACAACTTCTTTAACATAAAAAAAAAGTGTATAACATAATATGCTAACTATTTTCTTAGATAAACTTAAGCAAAATAAAGTTGAGCCCAAAAAAAAATTATAAATCTATCCCGTTCAATCTTTATAATAGGTAGTTTTTTTAGCATAACAATCGAGTTTTTTGGTTATACTTTTGAGCCCACGAGTTGACGAGTAGGCCGACCTATTTTAATGGGCGGATATGAACAGTCAAACTAGGCTCGTTATAATCAACACAGGCAACCAATTTGGGTCCGTTGAACAATTTTTTTAAGTCTAAACCCATATCCATGATTGACCCAAATCCGCTCCTGATCACCTCTATGCCCACCCCTATGGTTTAAGGAAATAAAAGTATTATGTTTAGCAATTGTAGTTACTAGTTAGTGTATCAACTATCAATTAGGTAGATAGAAAGCTTAAGTTCAATACTTGGGGAGATTAAACGAATTGTAATTTTCCATTTTAAAAAGTGATACAAAATTATACTCCGTATTAGAAAATAAATATAAAATAAAATACTAATTTTGTACCCCTCTATAACAAAATTGCATATTCACAAGTCATAAATAGTTCTATAAGATTGCTCTTAGCGAGATTTATATCTAAACCCCTACACATTTCACCCAGATTTTAACAAGAAGACCCATTGTTGGGGCTTTTCAAGCCATCTAATGAAGTTATTATTATGACAATTTTTTAAATTTGGGGATAGTTTTAAGTTTTAACCACTATTTAACAAACACAAGAATATATACCTTTCAATACGACCCTTGAGCTTCATTAAAAAGTTCTCGTTATCATCCTCAGTGATATGAACCAACCTTTCCAAAAGGTTTTTCTTGTCATGAAATCCAAGATTATTAACATCAATTTCATTAGCAACGCCACGAGACGACGTCAATATACCCTTCCTTAAACGATCATACGTAGGCAGCTTCTCAAGAGCTGCCCATCTTAGAGCTTCTTCATCGTTTTCGTCTCGTATCGATCTCGAGAACACATCTCCTCCACTACTCCTCCATACTGATGAACTATTCCTCCTTAAACTACCTCCAAACTTTGCTATATCAGCCCCGTCCATTGTGCCTGGACAGTTGCTATTTATAGATTATATGATAAAATTGAGACGATTTTATTAAAACAGAATAGTATTATGGTTAATTTAGTTGTGTATGACGTTCGTTATAATTTTTGTTGTGGTTTTCGGCTTAGGTGGTGAGAGGGCTTTTATAATGTACGTAGTACAACTTTTTTATACGTGGACGTAATGTGTTTGCATGAATGCATGCCAAATCAATACTATATCAATAATCAATAATCAATAATCAATACTATATATTAATTCCAGAAACTAAGGGATTTCAATGTAATTAAAGAAATTTATACAAATTAAATATACCATATAGTTTTAAATCGATAGCACCGTGTGATGGACCTGATAAAGGGACCTCAATGTAAATATTATATAGTTTTGGTTAAAAGTATAATATAAAGATGCCTTGATGAAGAATATTTATGGAAACTACATTAAATTAAAATAATTAAATTTAGAAAACACAATAATATAGTGATTTTCCTTAAAATTAACATGCCCCACTTATGGAATTAATTAGTACCATCATAGATTTATAAATTAAGCTAAATGTAGTAAAAGTAATAGTAGCAGCAACGAGATTAATAAAATTAATGGTATTAATGTGGGAGTAGTGACAGTTATAATAATGACAGTGGGAGTAGTGAATGTAACAACGAATATAGTGAAAGTAACAGTGATGAGAAAAAGTATGAACAATTAAATAACCAATCGACTCAAGGAAATATTTTATTTATTTAAATATAGGCCGGATAAAATTAACGAGAATAATGAATTTAACAAAAAAAAAAATAGAGAACTTAGTAAAAGAAACAATAGTAACCACGGGAGTAGTGAACGTAATGATATTAACAAAGAATGTCGTGAAAGTAATAATATTAATAGCGGGGTAGTGAACATGTCTCATAATTTGAAAATAAGTTCTACATTTCATCATAATTATAAGATATGTCATAGAAAAATATTATACTAATAGACTAATAGTAAACGTGTGAGTTAGACAACCCCAACATAGTTTATTTCATTAAAAATAAAATTTAACGGTAAATAGAGGTAGCCCGGGCGAAGCCGGGCACCAAACCTAGTATATATTAATTCCAGAAACCAATGGACTTCCATGTAATTAAATAAATCTACACACATTAATTATACTATATAGTTTTAAATCAATAGCGTCGTGTGATGGACCTGAACAAGGGACTTCAAAGTAAATATTATATAGTTTTGGTTAAAAGTATAAATTTAGAGAATATTAGAATATAGCGAGTTTCCTTAAAATAAATGGGTTCCACTTATGGTATTAATTAGTATAAATATGTTAATTATTTAACATACATAAATATAATATAAGTATGTGTTATATTTTGGAAACTATTAAAAGCTAAGTAAATCAATTCAGGTTTCCAAAAAAATATAATATTCCATAATTCATTAGATTTGTAATTTAATTAGTAAATAATAATGATTGCTCTTAAATAATATTCTAATCTAATATTTCAGATTTATTTAAATATATAACTCTAATACAACTAGATAATCAACTATTATGATAGTAACCTTCCATGTGAGTAGTAAAAGCAACAATAATATATAGCAACGAGAGTAATAAAAGTCATACTAGCAGCAACAAGTGTAGTGAAATTAACAATAATAAATGCGGGAGTAGTGAAAGAAAAAATAATGATGGCGGAAGAAGTGAAAGTAATAGTACTCACAACACATGTAATGAAAGTAACAGTAGGAACAACGGAAAGAGTATGAAAAATTAACTAACAATTCGATTTTAAGAAAATATTAATTTATTTAAATATACGAGCTTGACAAAACTAACGGGTTAACCGTAAAAATAGCAGGAATAGTAAAACAAACAACAGTAACCGAAGAAGTAGTGAACGTAATAGTATTAACAGGGGATGTAGTGAAATTAATAATATTAATAGCGGAAGAGGTGAACGTGTCTCATAATTTGTTGATTAATTTTACCTCTCATCATAATTTCAATATATAAATTGTAAATGTATGTGTTAACCAAATTTAGAGAAATTATATTTCATAGAAAAATAAAATTTAAATGTTAAATAAAGGTAGCCCGGGCGTAGCCGGCCACCAAACCTAGTACTTATTAATTACAAAACCAAGGAACTTTAATGTAATTAAAGAAATTTATACAAATTAATTATACTATATAATTTTAAATCGATAGCACCGTGTGATGGACCTGATAAAGGGACCTCAATGTAAATATTATATAGTTTTGGTTAAAAGTATAATATAAAGATGCCTTGATGAAGAATACTTATGGAAACTACATTAAATTAAAGTAATTATTTTTAGAAAACACAATAATATAGTGATTTTCTTTAAAATTAACATGCCCCGCTTATAGAATTAATTAGTATCATCATAGAATTATAAATTAAATTAAATGTAGTAAAAGTAATAGTAGCAGCAACGAGATTAATAAAATTAACGGTATTAATGTGGGTGTAGTGACAGTTAAAATAATGACAGTGGGAGTAGTGAATGTAACGACGAATGTACTGAAAGTAACAATGGCAACAATGAGAAAAAGAATGAACAATTAAATAACCAATCGACTCAAGGAAATATTTTATTTATTTAAATATAGGTCGGATAAAATTAATGGGAATAATAATGAATTTAACAGGAAAAAATAGAGGAATTAGTAAAAGAAACAATAGTAACCACGAGAGTAGTGAACGTAATGATATTAACAAAGAATGTCGTGAAGGTAATAATATTAATAGCGGGGCATTGAATGTGTCTCATAATTTGAAAATAAATTTTACATTTCATCATAATTATTACAAGATATTCTATAGAAAAATATATTACTACTAGTAAACGTGTGAGTTAGACAACTCCAACATAGTTTATTTCATTGAAAATAAAATTTAACGGTAAAAAGAGCTAGCCCGGGCGAAACCGGGCACCAAACCTAGTTCTTTATAAATAGTTAGTCTTTCTTAAAAAGTACTCCGTAGTATGCATTAATATTAAAACAGATTAAATATTATTTTACATAGATATATAGTACGAGTTTTTTTTTATTTTTTTATATACATTCTGCTTTTGTCTTTCCATCTTATATAAGTATATTTGACCCGCTTAATCTTAAGTAAATATCCGTCTTGAATAAAAATTTTACATTTATAAAAGCTTTAACGTCAAGAAAGTAAAATAAATTGTACTATATATAAATTAAGTACACGTACAGAGTAATATTATTCAATTACTATTTGAAAAGCACAACAACTTGGATATTCAATACAATAAGTAATAAAGTTACTCCCATTTAAAATCAAATTTTCTAAAATTACTTCTTTATAAAAAAAAATTTAAAAATTACTCCTTTAAAATATATCCATAAAAATTACATCCACACTCTAACTTTGGTGATTGATTCCGCCGATTTTTGAACTCTTCCTTCATTTATCTACATAATTATATCTTTTTAAGTAAAAATTGACTTGGTTACACATGGAAATATGGAATAAGTACACGTAGAGAATAAGCGGCATTATTTATTTCAAAGTAGAAATTAGGACTTGGGCGGATGATACTTTGCGACCTTCTGTTGACTTTCTATCCAATGTAATTTCTTTTCTATTTAACACGACAAAGACTCGAAGTCACTAAAATGCTGCACATGGAAAATGCATAGACCAACAAGTCCACAACTTATTTTATTCAACAAGTATTCCGTCTTAAAGTTTCAACAGCCTTATTTGAATCACAAAATCTCATTTGTGACGGCACGTATTCATCACTTTAGAGTGATGGATACCATTTTCCCTCACAAATGACCCAAATAGAGGAGAGAGGGAAGCACATGGGGGTGCCCCTACCTTGTCCCCCCTATCCGTTTTGTAAGTGGTATTATCCGTCACTTGCTCCGACCCGTTTTCAGCAAGACTAATTGTATTTGAATATTTTTATTGTAAAATCTAATTATTTAATAGCAAACTATTATAATTAGTATTTATTATTCAAGTAATTTTTTATCAAAAATAATCATATTTAGTTGTAAATAGATCACATGTGAACCGCTTAAAACATTCAAATGAAAATAAGCGTTTAAAGGATCACAAAATTTCATTGAAGACGGGCGATATCCGTCACAAGCTTGTGACGGATACCGTTTCCTCTCACAAAACACCCATAAAGAGGTGGGTGGGAAGCACATGGGGGGTGCCCCACCTTGTCCCCCTCTCCTGTTTTGTGAGAGGTCTTCAGCTTATAACGAGATTAGCCCGTCACAAGCAAGACGCTTTGTTAAAGGATACCTTCTTATTCAAAGTAATCCTATCCTATTTTCACCCTTTTCAACGGGAAATAACAACAGCATGTTTTTTTTGTCAAAACACTAATCAATTTACTGTTGACAATACTCATTCTTAATTAACTCTACTCACTATAATTATTACTCCCTCTGTTCCGTTATTTATAGTCCTTTTTTTATATTGAGGTGTCTCAGTAATTTGTTGTCATTTCTATTTTAAGAATGAACTTGATGAATAATTTGATCATCCACACTCATTTTGTTCCACTTGTCATTTAGTAATTGGTCCATTATTCTTTCCTTGATCTTTGTGCCAAAATAAAAGGATAATAATTGACCGGAACGGAGGGAATATTATTAATCACATGTATTTAGGTTTGTAAAATACAGAGGTGTTATCAGTCTAGACCTGACAAAACGGGTCGGGTTTGGGTCGGGGTCGGGTCGGGTCAGTTCGGGTTTCTCATTGATTTCGGGTTAACTCGGGTCGGGACGGGTCATTTCGGGTTTATTGGTCGGAGTTTCGGATCAAGCGGGTCGGGTTGTTTTTGGTCGGGTCAATTTCGGGTCAATGAATAATCGAGAAATTGTCATTTCAAGTCTTTTCGGTTCAATTAGAGTTATATTTGACGGGTCATTTTCGGGTTTGGTGGTTTCAGATCGGGTTATTTTCGGGTCAGGCCAGTTCGGGTCAAGAAAGCTCGGGTCATGTTCGGGTCGGGTCAATTCGGGTTTTCGGGTCACATTCGGGTGATGTAGTTCGGGTCACTTCGGGTCTCGGGTCAGTCTTTTCGTGTTGCTTTTGCCAGGTCTAGTGTTATGGCAATAAATCACAGGATCGAATCCCCCTTCTCCTCTATTGTATTAACTCCACTCACTATAAGTATGTGTTTCGTTAGACAAAAAAAGAATACTGACATATTAAGAAATACATAATTTATTTTCGCAGTACGATTTTAACTCAATACTGTACCTTTTCAGTGAGGATCCTCTGTCCCATTTGGTGTCCCATTCTGTGTGCCACACCACTTAGCTTCCAACACCTCAACAAATTAATATATATATTGTAATATTTTATTTTGCCATAAGTGACGTGTCGAAATATAAGTGGTGTGGCACACAGAATGGGACACCAAAGTGGGACAGAGGATCCTCACTGGTACCTTTTGCACAATATTTTCCATTTGTATACCCTTTTATCGAAAAAAACTCTAAAACTAATTAAACTAATTCTCTCAAACCTAGCAGCTCAATTGAATCGAATGTGAACTCATCATCATTAATTTTGATAACGAAATCATTAATTAAATGTTGACGAACTCATTGCCAATTGATTAATAACAAAAACCATCAAAATTATATGAGGACTGACAAATTATTGTGACACCGTAAACAAGTTAATCAAAGTTAATTGTAATATGAGCCATATAGTAATAATAATAGTGATGTTCTCGTATTTTGCATTGATATACTCATGGTTGATATATTGGACGGCAAATCATGCAATGTTGATCAAGAGTGTTATGTTGATTGATGATTAATTGCGATATGCTCAATCATGAGGCTGATGATTAAGAGCACACCTCACATGATTGAGGATCAGTTTTGAGTGGTCAAAGGAGGGTAATGGACGGTGGTGGTGGTGGTGGTACGCAAGGGGAAGGTGGTGATGAGCGGTGATGGTGACAGACTAAAGTCGTATGCCTCAAATTAACAATTTATCACTTAAATCCAAATACTAAACAGTAGTAAAGCGGAAATAAGGGTCGAACCCAAGGGAATCAGATTAACAGTTTATGCAAATTATAATGTAGGACAAGTCGACCTCTAATGTAATCAAAGATCGTAGTAACAAAAGGGAGAAATTTGAGTTGATTTACTACCGAACTAAAATGATAATTAAGTAATAAAGCTAAAAACTTTCGGTGTGTCGAATGATTTAAAAGGTCTTAGAGTCAAGCATACATCCATACGCAATAGCAATTGGTCATTGTAAGACGGTTTCAATTACTAATCTTGATTACTCTATCGTGGATACAAAATTATAATCCTCCTTACGAATAGTTAATTAAAACGAATCCCGTTCTTAATCAACCCTAATTCTAAAACAACCCTAACAATGCAGTTAAAGGTTTAATTCAACAATAGCAATATAATTTAGAGAATTCGATAGAGAATTAATAGTGCATACAATCCAGTCGTTGCACTTTAGAAATTTATGTGAATTGCTTCTAAGAACTAGTATTAACGTATCCCGTTCAATATTAATTCCCAGTTGTTATCAATGTAAAGTTAATCAATAAATCTTATTCAATTAACAATACTAACATTAGAACGAAGAAATCGATTACTAGTTGTACACCTAGCAATTATCAACCAACATTCATATAATTAAGAACTAAGCAATTCACAATAATCAAGATTAAGAACTAAAACATTCAAACTCACAATCGGATATTGAGTAATTCAATTGCTTGAATCCAAGATGAAGGATTAGTTTTACATAGTCTTGATGAATAATAATAGGGTTTTTTCCTGATAGTTTTCTAAATAATACTTGAATGAATCCCCCAAAAGCAATCATCGAAAGCTAAGTACTTAACCTAATAAAAATAGTAATAATAATAATAAGTCTAGAAATAATAATAAAATAAAGTTTAGGAAAATAAAGCACAAAAGTCGTCCTTGGCTTAATTGAGGCGCGGGCGACCATCCGCGACCCGCGCGCAAGTTGGGTGGATTTTGCTAAAAACGCAGCTTCTCCTCTTTCCTTGCTATTTGCTTCCGTCTTGCTTCACGGAGATTTGGGCCTGTTTTATCAACTCGTACCGGGCCTTATTTGCACATCTTCTCTTGCCAACCATACTAGCACACATCTCAAAAACCAACATCAACCCAACACATTCCTAAACTTGTTAATCCATAATTCTACCAAATTACTCCAAATTAATATCAAAACAATAAAATGGTAAATTATGCAATTACAAGTCTAAACTTCATTTTTCCTTCCAAAACTCCTCATAAATCACCACTCTTAACATATACCAAATACGTCATATCAAACTTCCCCACACTTAGACCTTTGCTCGCCCCCCGAGCTTTCTTAATCAATAACCACACCCTAGGTCTTACAAGAGAAACATGGAGAAATCCGATCACAAGCAAATCAAAACGACTCTCTCTTGCCCTCCTTATACCATCTAAGTAATGTCAATGTCACCAAAGCTCCAACATCACCACAAAGCACAACTCAAAATGTTATCAACAAGAATTATTTAGCAAATCTGGCACATCTACGCTCCTTATCTCTCCAACCTAACCAAAAATTCACATGGTTCACAATAATAATCTTATCACAACCAAAAAGATGGATCGCACCAAACAAGCAAAATTCATGTGAACAATCCTAAGCACCTCTACTCCTTACTAGCACAAGACCCCAAACCGCTTTAGCAAGGTGCTCACAACAACAACACACCGCGGTTCTCCTCACCGTAGCCACTAATCCTACCCGGCCAACCTTCTTTATCACCCTTCTTATGTCGCCTCACCAAAAATAGGAAGAATTAATGTGTTTTTTTTCTAGATTTCTCATTTTGCCTAGAGCGCCCGTCTTTGCGGGTTTTCACTCTAGCTATTACCTTACACTAACTCTCGTGGCACGCAACTCGTTTCTTCATTTTACCCGGAGCGCCCTTTCGGGTTTTCACTCCGTCCTCGGCCACTTTTCCCATTTTTGCCTAGGAGCCCTTTCGGGTTTTCACCTAGCAGGGTCTTTCTCTTTTCTTTTTTTTCCTTCTTCATTTTTTTTCATTTTCTGCTTTTTTTTTTTTTTTTTTTTTTTTTTTTTTTTTTTTTTTTTTTTCACAGCATAAATGAATAAAAACAACTACTCCCTCCTATTCTACATAAACTTCCCTCTTTCCTTTTTTATCTATTCACAATATCTTCCCTATTTCCTTATTTAGTAAAGTTTTATACTTATTTTAACCACCTTACCCCACAACAATAGTCCACCTCACCCACAACAATACTTATTTTAATCACCTCACCCACAATACCTTACCTCTCTCCAATTACCAAATCTCACTACAATACTTTACCTTATTTTAATCCATCTCCTTAATTCTAATGCCCCCCATGAATAGGGAGGTTTATCTAGAATAGGAGGGAGTATTATGCAAAAGGAAACTATATACAATGAGTGTAACTCCCTTCCTCACGCTTGAACAAGACTTTGTCCTCAAATGTGTGAAAATGAGACAAATCAAAAAGAAAGGAAAGGGAGCACCTCATAAGCTCAAGAATGGGAAGAGGAAGTAGCGCCACGTGAGTGAGCCTCACGGGCCGCTTTCCTAGCCAATCGGGCCTTCTTCTTAGAAGCTAGCTCAACATAGAATTCCGAAGAAGGCTCCATGTATTCCCCTGGATACTTCTTCAAGTAAAACCAGTTCACACACCGGCTAATCTCAGCAAAAAGACGGGAATTATCTAAACTCTCTTCTTGCATACCTTCCACTCACCCCACTTCTCAAAATCTGAGGAACAAATGGGACCTGATGAACTAGATGGATTGAGCATCCCAAGAGTGGAAGACACTAGTGGTGTCTCCCGATTTTCAACATGTTCCGAACCTCCGTGAGCGACACCCTGTGGAATGTAGAAATGGGCCGGAGTTGGCCCCAATGGCAATGGCCGGCCCTTAACTACGCTAAGTAATTTCAAGTAATGACGATGATTAGTACCAACGGTCTATACATATGCCGCATAATCAGCCACATACACAATCATATCACAGCTCCGCATAAACTCCACACTAACAGATGTTTCTCCGGCAACCATGTCATCGGGATCCTTAATTTTAAAGTGACGAGCAATTAAAATAACCATGCCTCCCAACGGAATATTTCCAGATGCAGCTTTTTGGTGCTTCTCACACCCGGAAAGAAAGATCTCAAGCCAATCCGGGTAACTCTGACTCTCGGGCATCATTGCCCACAAGTAGTTCAAATCCGCCTTGGGCAAGTGTGTCAGTTCTCCCTTGCATAAGAAAGTAGAATTCAACACTCGATGAATGTAGCGAAGGGCGAGGTGAGGAATATCAGCATTTCTCACCCGCGGTATGGTATCCTCCTCCCCCCTTTAGTGCCTTCCAAAAAATTTCTTGCTCTTGTGAGCTCAATTTCTTAAATTCGCCGTCTCCTTTATCATCAATCCCAAAAATTTCCCTCGAACTCATCATAAGTCAACTCCCTCTCCTCTCCCTCAAGGTGACCGGTGGTCCTAGGTAGGTCATCATCTCTATGAACTTCCAATATCGAAAGGAATTCTAAGGTAAACCTCCGAAAAATGGGCACCTTACGGTCACAAAAGCTCCCAAACCAACCCTGTCAAGCAATTCCTCCACCGCACCCTCAATCCCTAGTAATTGAGTAGCAAAGGGATCGATAAACTTAGTAGCCATAATGACCCTATCATATAAAATTCTCTACACCTTATGTTGAGCACTCAAATTCTTGCACCCCATAAAATCAACAATCGATGTCTTTTGTTTTTTAGTACCCATAGCAACAATAGTCAGCAACTTCACAACAATTTCCCAACAACAACTTCAGCAATAAACCAACTATATCCAGCAAACAACAATTAGTCACCAACTTTGGAAACTTATAGCTTAATATCACAAAACAACACTCCAATTTCAGCGATATGTCAATGAGAAACTCCCCTAATTCCAACAACAATTCAATAACTCAATAAGAGGAAAAGCAACTCAACAATATACACCTTTTCTCAAGAGTAAACTAGATTAATTCAAGTTAACTCAACCAAACCTTGAAAAAAGGCTCCAAACTTTTGTTGAGACGGTCTGAGACAAACCCGGGACACTCCAAGAACGAAAAAACGGACCGAAAAAAAACGCCCCAATTGCTGCGAAATTTTCGAAATTGGAAAACCCCAATTTCTAGGGTTCACGTTTTTTTGAATACAATAGTGATTTATGAGTGTTCTAGGTGGATTTTGAGTGAGATAATGGAGAAAAGATAAGGTATTTTGATTAGGGAAGGTTAGAGAAGAGTTTTGAGGTGTAACAATGGAGGATTTTATGTTTTAAAGGGGATGAAAATCTGAAATTTTTTAGGAAAAGAGGAAGGGGAAGAAATCGACATACCTGCTTGCTTTGTTTTATTTTATTTTATTTCGGGCGGGTCATCAGCGTGGGCCTGCGGGTCGCAGCTGGGTCGGGAAGTTCAGCCCCTTTTTCACATTTTTTTTTCGGGCGGGTCATCCGCGTGGGCTTGTGGGTCGCAGCTGAGTCGGGAAGTTCAACCCCCCTTTTTTTTTTTTGCTCTTCTTCTTCTTCTTTTTTTTTTCCTACACACACGCAATAACACACTAGATTAATTAGATATACTAAACATATTAAGTGCACTGAAATTTAATATAACTAATTTTTTTTTTTTTTACGAATTAGGAACCTTGAATCCAACAAAATACAAAAATAGAAGATACAACATTCGGGTTGCCTCCCGTTAGCGCTTTTGTTTATAGTCGTTTGCTCGACTTGATGTGGAGATTAATCTTCATAAATCGGGTCGTAGAGATCCAATGACTCTACCACCTCCAACTCAGCAGCATCATGATAGGGCTTCAGTCTTTGCCCATTAACTTTCAACACTTTATCCGTCGTCGGATCTCGTACCTCAACTGCACCATGAGGATAAACATTAGCAATTATAAGTGGACTGATCCAATGGGATTTCAACTTACCTGGAAATAGACGAAAGCGGGATTGGAATAAAAGGATTTTTTGACCAACTTTAAAGTCCCGTCTCAAGATCATCTTGTCATGCCAAGCTTTCGTTCTTTCCTTGTAAGTAGCTGCATTCTCATATGATTCGAGTTGGAGCTTTTCCAACTCTTGCAATTGCAACTTCCGATGCAACCCAGCGTCATCCAAGCTCATATTCAAGCTTTTTATCACCAAATATGCTTTATGCTCCAATTCCACAGGTAAATGACACGCTTTCCCAAACACAAGTCGATAAGGTGACATACCAATTGGGGTTTTATAGGCCATTCTATATGCCCATAATGCATCATCTAATCGCAAGCTCCAATCCTTCCGATTAGGATTCACCGTCTTCTCAAGGATAGATTTAACTTCTCTATTGGACACTTCAATTGTCCATTTGTTTGCGGATGATATGCCGTGGAAACTTTATGACTAACACAATACTTCTTCAACAGAGCACCAATTGTCTTGTTGACAAAATGTGTTCCACGATCACTAATCAAGGCCTTTGGAATTCCAAATCGAGCAAATATGTTAGCCTTGATAAAATCCGCCACCAACTTGGAATCATCGGTCTTAGTGGGAATAGCCTCCACCCACTTAGACACATAATCTACCGCCAACAATATATAAAGATTTCCATATGAACTTGGAAAAGGACCCATGAAATCGATCCCCCAAACATCAAAAATCTCACAGTTAAGCATGTAACTTTGCGGCATCTCATTCTTTCGGAAAATATTGCCTACTCTTTGGCAATTGTCACAAGCTTGACAAAATCCATGAGCATCTCTAAACAAAGAAGGCCAATAAAACCCACAATCTAGCACCTTTCTCGCCGTTCTTCTTGCACCAAAATGACCACCACAAGC
The DNA here is from genome assembly GCF_048544455.1 of Silene latifolia. Classification (NCBI taxonomy): domain Eukaryota; kingdom Viridiplantae; phylum Streptophyta; class Magnoliopsida; order Caryophyllales; family Caryophyllaceae; genus Silene; species Silene latifolia. The sequence continues at coordinate 49,649,110 of NC_133534.1, read as the reverse complement.
ATGTGAGTGGCAAAATGTAAGGATAGAGGTCATCTCATTCTCCGGTATACACCTTGTTATAATTTGGTCGGAGCAATGCTTCCACAAATAAGGCTCATCCCACACATAATACTTTGCATCACTACGAAGCTTGTCTTTTTGAGATTTGGAAAAACCTTGTGGAAATTTAGAAGAGCAAAGAATATTGACAAGATTGGCATACCATGGCTCTGCGGAACGAATAGCGAACAAGCTCTCATCAGCAAATAATCCTTTCACCGGATTTTTCTCATGTGGATTTGCATCAACATCCACTAACCTGCTCAAATGGTCCGCTACAACATTTTCTGCTCCCTTCTTGTCTTTCACCTCCAAATCAAATTTACTAAGCAATAGAATCCATCTTATCAATCTCGGTTTAGATTCTTTATTCGCCATCAAGTGGCGCAGCGCTGCATGATCAGAAAATACCACCATTTTCGTACCAAGTAAATAAGACCGGAATTTTTCCAAAGCAAAAAAAATTGCTAGAAGCTCCTTCTCAGTTGTGGTGTAATTTCGTTGTGCTTCATTTAGGGTCATGGATGCATAATGAATAACATGGGAAGCCCTCCCATTCTTCTGACCCAACACCGCCCCCAATGCATAATCACTCGCGTCACACATGATCTCAAAGGGAAGAGACCAATCCGGTGCTTGAATAATTGGAGCGGAGGTAAGCCTACCTTTAAACTCATCAAAAGCCTCCTTACAAGCCTTGTCAAAGATGAAATCTGTCTCCTTTTGCAACAGCTTGCATAAGGGTGACGCGATCTTGGAGAAATCTTTAATGAACCTGCGGTAGAAACCTGCATGGCCAAGAAAAGATCGAATTTCACGGACATTAGTAGGGTAAGGTAGAGAAGAAATAGTATCAATCTTAGCTTTATCTACCTCAATACCTTTCGAAGACACAACATGTCCAAAAACTATACCTTGTTCCACCATAAAGTGACACTTCTCAGAATTCAAAACAAGGTTAGTATCAATACAACGCTTAAGAACAAGAGATAAATGATGTAAACAAGTATCAAAAGAATCACCATGCACCATAAAATCATCCATAAACACCTCAATGAAGCGTTCAACATACTCAGAAAATATGCTAACCATACATCGCTGAAAAGTAGCAGGTGCATTACAAAGTCCAAAAGGCATCCGTCGATACGCAAAGGTACCAAAAGGGCAAGTAAATGTGGTTTTCTCTTGATCCTCGGGGGCAATATCTACTTGAAAATACCCCGAATACCCATCTAAAAAGCAATAATAAGCCTTACCCGCTAGTCTTTCAAGCATTTGATCAATAAAAGGAAGAGGAAAGTGGTCTTTTCTAGTCACCGCATTCAACCTACGATAATATATACAAACCCTCCACCCGTTTTGGATCCTAGTGGGTACAAGCTCACCATCTTTGTTCTCAACTACGGTCACCCCAGACTTTTTAGGGACTACTTGTGTAGGACTCACCCATTTACTATCAGAAATAGGATAAATCATACCTACTTGAAGCAATTTGAGAACCTCTTTCTTCACTGCCTCCATCATAGGGGGATTCAATCGACGTTGTGGTTGTCTTACCGGTTTAGCATCATCCTCTAGCAGAATCAGGTGCATACAAGTACTTGGACTAATACCTTTGATGTCGGCAATAGTCCAACCAATAACTAGTTTGTTATCCACAAGTACGTCTTTCAACCTTGCTTCTTGTTCCTCAGTGAGTTTACTAGAGATGATAACAGGAAGTGTTTCTCCCTCACCAAGGAAAATATACTTCAAATGTTCAGGAAGAGCCTTAAGTTCTTGTTGGAATATGTGTCCTCCGACAATAATGCGATCACAACTGTCGATCATGATGATCACATGTTTAAGTCTCATTTTAAGAATACATGAGGGATGTAATATTTTACAGTCAACTGGTCCACACATATCGGTAATGATTGGCTGACCAGAGTTTGACATTACTGTCGTGCGACGGTGGTGATCAGTTGATCCCCTTAGGTCATACCTAAAGGGTAACACTCTTAATTGAATATTTAATTGGTCGTATGACGATACGAGTCAATTAAATTGCTTAAAATTGACGGACGATTTTGGAAGTAATATTTACGTATCTCATTATAATTTGATTAAATAAGATACGGTCTAAGTAATCGAATTGTTTTATTACTTAGATGAAATTATTGTTTACGGAAACAATTAAAAGGAATGAATTGATTATTATAAATACAGAATGTTGTAATTTATGACTCGGGAACCCATTACGGTACAAGTAATTATGAATTACTAGGTAAACTTTATAAGTGACATATTTTGTTAATATGTTGATTTTTAATTGTTAAAAATACATTTTATATACCTAATGTCATGAAACATGTTACATGTGACAAATTGACAAAATAATGTGTAAAATGCATTTTCCATTTTACACTATATGTACCGAAATTCAGGGTGTATTAGGCTAAATATTTTGTTGATTATTTTAAGTGGAAAGCATAATCATTAACCTAATACATAGCCATGCAAACCTAGTTGTTTTTGTGAAGAGCACCTTGATCATGCATTGGCCAACACCACTCCACCCCACCCGGTTTTGTCATAGAGAAAAGCCAAGGGTTTTTCTCTATAATTTATCTAATATACACTACATGCATTCTAGTGTACATTCATTCATTATAACATCTAAAAATAAAGAGTTTTTAGAGAGATTATTACTTCTTCTTCTCCCTTCTCTTAACCGAAAATAAGAGACCAAATTCAATATTTTTGGGTCAATTTTATTTAGATTAATATTGTTCTAGTATTAATAATATTAATCTTTTAAGGGTTTACTTTGAGTATTCATCTTTGGGAGAGATTCTACCCTTGAATTTTTGTTCATCCATATTAGGAGAGCTCAAGAACAAGTGAGTAGGAGAACTCATTTGTGCCCAATAATCCGAAATTACTATTGTAAGAATGACGATTTCCTCCTTATCTTTATTTATGTTTGCATGCATAAGATCTAAATTAATTTTATGATTAAATTAAATTGAAACATATAAGAATATGTTGAGTAGTATGAGATATAAATTTCTAACAAGCGGTATCATGAGCCTTAGGTTGTTTGCATGCAAATCGGTTATAGTTTTTCCGAGTTATACGATTAACAAATAAAACTTATAAATTTGTGTTTATTATGATATATCACGAAATTAATTATGCATGTTAAAGTTTCTGGTCCTAAAATTTATTTAGGATTTTTTGGTTAATTTATGGATTTTTATTGTTCATTTTGTATAATAATGGCATTAAAATGTGATTTTATGATAAAAGTGTCATTTTTGGACTAAAATTAGCTAAACTTTGATTTTTCCAGTGGTTTTTGGATATGTTTTTAAATATATTATATTTTGATGACCTGTAATTTTTCATAATTTTATAAGGTTTTATGGTCGAAATATGGATTTTTAATGATAAAATCGAATTTAAATGGAAAAATAGGTTAATATGAGTAATATTTCGAATCTGGTCATAGAAATTTAGTATGTTGTCACATGCTATTCTACAAGATGTGTGTACATTATTTCGCTATAATGAAGTCTTTATGGATGATTTATGAATTTTTGATGAAAAATAACATAAATAGTGACTTTAATTAGTATAAATTGCTAAAACATACTTCATGACTAAAGAAAAACGTCACATGTTGTATTTTATCATATATTTCAGATCTAAAATTGAAAATTTGATAAATATAATTTTTCTCTTATTTTTATGATTATAATTGATAAATCCGGTAAACCGCAACATTGTTTTTCTCGATAATTTTCGAAATTTTAACCTAAGTTTTTTGAACATTATGAGTGTCATGGTATTTTTCCAGAATGTTCATGAGTTTAAATTTCAAATTTCAAATTTATTTGAAATTTTTATGATTTATTTGAAGTTTATGGCATTATTTTGTAATTTTAAGTCCTTTTATGAACAATATTAAGAAATATAAGTTAATTATAGTCAATATGTTAGTGGAGACTAATTTTGAGTCCTAAGATGGTTAGGGTAATTAACTAGTACATAAATATGATTTTATGTAATTATTGTGTTTTTTAAAAGGTTAAATCACGCAAATCCGTAAAAACCGATAAATATACGATATTGGCTCTTTAAAGGCGATTTAGCATAAAATTGGGCATGTTCATACATATTATAATGCTGCATTTTATTTATGATTGTCATAATTTAATTTTATGTAATTTTTGAATTATGTAATTTTACTTAGTATGACCTTAGTTTTTAATTGGTATTGCCCGAAATGTGTGGGAATATCGATTCGGTTGTAATTTATTGTGATCTCGTATCACCGTTTTGTAATTTAATAGATTTATTTTATTTTAATTACAAATGTATAATAGGAAATTATGTAATTTGTTATGTAATTTATTTATTCCGGAGTTCCTTGAAGACGATGCCACTCAAGAAGGCGATCCATTAAAGACGGTGTTACCTCGAGATGCGTGTCAAGACCGAAGTTCAAGGGACCAATGGAGTTGGTTTCCGAATTTGTAATAGTTTATTAGATTTACTATTTTAGGAAGGCCATACTAGGATTTATTTTTTATACTTTGCATTTTATTTATATGTTGCATGCATCGCTAAATCGCCATAACTAAAACATGCATTATCATTTTAATCGAGTATATCGACCGTGTCAATTACAATGATCGTAGTTCACCGCTTTAGTTCACTTAAAACGTGATAGATAATAAATTGACATGACCTCTCGCTAAAATAAATAATTGAGACTTAGCCTTACCAAAAGGTAGAAACCATGAAAACCTATTTCGTGAGGGAATGCACTCGGCCCTACCGGGGTACAAACCTTGTTACGTAGGGGAAGTGGGTGATAAATGTCTATCCACCGAATTCATGTTGATAAGGGATGAATCGGCCCTACCGTGCCCAAGTTGATATGGATTTGGATCATGGACACATTTTTTCGAAATTTGGATTGAGCTCAACGGAAGTATTCGTGACCGTAGTCGCATGTGTTCCGGGCTAAAGATAAATGTTAATGTAATTTTATCGACCAAGAGTTCTAAAAGTAGAATCGATTAAAGCGTTAATCCACCGAGTTATATTGATAAGGGATGAATTGGCCCTACCGTGCCCAAGTTAATATGAATTTGGGTCTTGGAATCATTTATCAAGTTGGGTAGAGGTCACTAGATAAATGCAATAAAACTTGTTTAAATTAAATTTTTACGAGTATTATTATTTTGAAAACGACATATGTTTTATTCCTTCTATTTTGTTTTGTAGACCGCTTTTATTTCTCATAACAAATGGTCACTCCAAACACCAACGACACACCTCTCACTAATACTTCATGGCTCCGATCCTTCATGGATCGTTGTAAACTTGAAAAGAATGGGTCAAATTTCTCCGATTGGGATGCCCAACTCAAATTAGCCGCCCAAGGTGACGACAAGCTTCGTTACCTCACCGAGGTCTCTCCACCCGAACCTAATGCTAGGTCGAGTGCCGCCATTAGGGAAGCATATGAGGCTTACCACAAGGAGTCCGCCGCAATGAAAAATGTATTGATTTTTGCGATGGAGGCGGATCTCCAAAGGAGAGCCTTTAAAATGGGCACCGCTAATGAAATCTACTCCAAGCTTGTGACAATGTTTTCACAAACTCCGAGGATCGTCCAATATGAGGCGGCCACGGCATTCTTTGATCTCGACTTTAAGGAGGGCCAAAAGGTTAGCCCTCACGTGCTCAAATTAATGGAGCTAGTCGAGACTTTGAAGATTCAAAAAGTTAAAATCCCCAAAGAACTCATTGTAGATAGGATTCTACACTCCTTATCCAAAGTCAAGGCATATGTTCAATTCCGGGTGAATTTTAACATGCAAGACAAGGACGTGTCTCTTGAAGAGTTGCACAAGTTACTTGTGCAAGCCGAAAGAGACATGGGGTTAAATGTTAACCCACCTAAGGATGTGCTTAACATAAGCACCAAGAGTAAGGGGAAGTTCAAGAAGAATGGGAAGAAGGGTAAGAAGCAAGCTCCTGTTAGGTTCATATACCTATTATTAGACTCCTCTAATAGTGAACTAATTAACTTGTTAATTATTTGTTCTTTAGATCTAGTGCATGCATAACTAAATGAAAGATTTATAAGAAAAACAATGTTCCTTACATTGTTGGTTGGTTCGAAATTATGGGCACAAGTAAGGTCACCTTCCTTCACTTGTTCTTAAGCTTATAATGATGGATGATCCTCCTAGACTCCAAGTTTAGAAGCCACTCCAATAAATTGCACCCAAGATGAATCCCAAAAATCTCTACTAATATTAACTAGATATGTAGTAGAAATATTACCTTAATAATACTAATATTCTTATATTACTACTTCTAGTAATAGATTTAGTGTATTAGTATTTATTGAGAGCTTTTATGAATTTTGCATGTGAGAAAGCTAGAGAGATATAAGCATTCACTAGCAAGACAAGAAGTAACAAAATGAGCAACCAAAATTTCTCCTTTTGTAATGCCAAAACCGGTTGGCATAAGGCAAAGGAGGAATCTTTTGCCTTTTGTTTTTAGTCTATAGATTTTGTAGGTAGAGTGTAGGATTTAAGCTTTGTAAGATATGTCATGGATAAGTCACTATCACACATTGTTATAACAAATGAACAAGACAAACTAGAGCATCTTTTGCTCTTGTCTTTGGCCGAAATATTGGTCCTTTTATGGACCATTTTTGCCTTTTGTCATTTGTCCCACAAATGCTTATAAGTCATATGTTTAACTATCTTACATATTTAATTATAATGTAATCATTTAACACTTAAATATTACAATTAATAATATAATATACACTCCACTTTTTTAGTAGTATACTACCATTATATCAATATATAATGGGTCCCATAATTACTAGTTAGTTAAAATTACAACTTCTTGTAACTTTAAATAACTAATTACCTCTACCTCAAAACTTATATTAATACCTCAACTAATTTAGTAATTTAACGCTTAATTACTAAATTTAATCTTTATTTAATCACATTAAAATAAGACGCAAAATTGCACTCCCATAATTAAGGAATTAATTAATCTGTATCGCATACAATTAATTAAATATCTATTTGGGCCTCATCCTATAGGTGTGACCTAAAGGGATCAACTGACCACCACTCTAACACCCCGCGATAATGCGGAAATATAACTTATAAATTCAAGCGGAAAATAGGGAATTTTTGAAATTTTTAAAATTTAAAGCGCGGGTTCGTTAAAATACAAAACACAATAAAGAATGCGGAAATAAAGTTTAAGTTATACAAACGTGATAGACAAAGGTGAGGGAAAATATATCCCTCGAATGACGATACAATAAAAGGTGAGTCTAAACAATCCTAATAAACCGACTACTAGGCCAAAGTACTCGCTAGCTCACACATGTCTTCACCCCATGAATGCACCAACTAATACCTGTCATTCATGTAAACATGAACGCCACAGTCAGTGGGGAGTAACTCAAGGTTCTCCCAGCCACAAAATGTCAAAACGAACATAACAAAGAACTAAAACAAGTAAGTCATATAAGATACTTACGAAAAGCATGAATATCAAGTTTATATTTAAACATGGCAATTATATGAGATAGAGCAAGACAGACCAATATTAGCATGATAACGATTAAACTACTCACATGAGACAATTAAATAATATGAACGATAAGAATACGGTCATTTATAAAAAGGGCACACATTTCTAGGGAATACAACATAGAAATGAGATTAGAATCCGAATCATGTGAAACATTTAAGTAAGGGATCAACCAATGCAAATTACAAGAATAGAAACTGTAGCCATTATTTGGAAAACCACTTAGCAAACATTGTACGGGACGTGGCTACTAATGTCACATTCATACTTATGGCTTGCATCTCACCATAAGAACGGATGGGATCATCAACCCCGACGATCATATCGCAACTAGAGGGCTTATAACTCACCCCTAGTATCCAATAGGACCAAGACAAACAACATAAGGCATAACTCTTGCCTTGAAAGACAAATACCAATATCTATAACCAAGCAAGACCTTTACTACTCATATATAAATATATAATTCCCCTGGTAGGACGACAATGGTACTCCCAAGACTCAGTCCTAGTCTAAATCTGGCGACTCTCTCGGGCGAACGGTCCCCGATTCGACATGCGGCGAACAGTCCGCATCCAAGACTCGATCGACGAACGGAAGTCGAGTACCTACAATCGGCGAAACAGTCCGAAAGAGGCGGAATAAGCATAATTTAACCAACTCCGGGCGAGAACGGCACGAGAGCGGTGTAAACCAATACTTGCGAACGGCACAAGTAAGGCGTAAAGATATGAGCTAAACCCACAATCGGCAGACGATCAGAAAGGCGTAAAGATAAGTCAAGCAATACGGTATAGCATACAGGCATTATCACAAGAATACGACTGAACCAAGCGATACGAACCAACTTGGAATGAGAAAAATAGGAGAAATGAGCAATTAATGAACCAAGTAAATTATTCCGTGCCAATTTATACTAATAAGCGTGAATTAGCAACTTATTTCTTAAATACTTGTCAATTGAATAAAAAATGCAAATAAACGGAAATGAACCATTTATAATAAGAAAAACAAGAATTTAATTCTAAATGGCTCAAATGTAAGATAAACCATTTATTACTTATAAAGTATAAATAACTAAATTGGACTCATTTTAAGATGAAAACATGGCATTCCACATAGAAATGAGATAATTAATGAATGAAGTACACACTTATAAAACATGTGAGGAATATATAATAATGGACGATATTCAACGAATTACGTTTTATAACGCATGAGACGGGATTTAAATAAATCAAACATGAATATAAACCGACTCAATAAGGCACGCAACACGAGGCTAGGCCACGACTCAACTATGGCCATATCTCTACACGTGACTAGGGCCACAACCGCCCAGCCCTAGCCACTGCCTAGGCCGAGTGAGCCATGGCCAGCACGCCTAGGCTACAAGGCCATCGCTTTGCCCGGCTGCTGCCGCCCATCGCTCAGCCGCTTGCCCCGCCTTGCCTAGGCCAGCCATGCCACTGCTCAGGCCGTGGCCAAGCATTGCCTAGCCGCGCTTAACTGAAACCAAAGACGGGTTTACCAATTACAACAACCATTTCCTACACTACAAGTTCGCAACTCAAATGTACTCAAAACAGTCCCATTCCGGCCTAAATGCAACCGTATATTAGCTGCCCAAAATAGCCCCGCAACCCGGCTCCAAAAACCGAGCCACCACAGGCCCCAAACACCCCACCTACTCGACCTCAAAAACAGTCCATGAGACCTTCATTTCGACTGCCCCAAAACAGTCCGAAGGCTACACAAAAATGCACCATAATCGGTACTAAAACAAATCCCCATGTACCCGCAAAAACCACCTCAAAACAGTCCCAATTTCCATCTTAAAAAAAATCCCCAAACAAAGACCAATATCTCGCTGAAAACGACACCCACACCGAGTCCATTTAAGACAAGTTTAAGACAAGAACAAGACGAAAAAATTAACACTTTACCAATTCCAGCAAGTCCATTCTTTTCCTTTCCAAACCATCCTCAGTTATGCCGATCAAAACAGCGCATTACGGAACAAATTTAAGACGAGTTTCTAAGCACAAGCAAGACGGAATTAAAACATATAAAGCATCTACTTCATACAAATACACTGTCAAGTACTATAAGTCATGTAATGTCTGCAATTATAGCTGGAAATCTCGTAGTATTCCGTCACATTCAGTCATTCAAAAATAGTCTAAGAAAAGATGCAAAGATTCACACTTTAACACTACTAGTAAAAAACCACAACATATAAACACGAAATCTTGACATAATGTCGAGTAACCTATCACCGTTACCTTATAACTCCTTTATTGGGCACGATTTCGACTCAAAAACTATACCGAGTTGTCAAGCTTGCACCTAGACACGAAGACAAAAGAAATTAGCGAGAAATCTGAGCCTTAAATAAGACGACAGCCACGATATTGGAGGAAAGCGGGGATCTTTCTTACCTTAAAAGATGAAGGACAGAAAGGGGGAGCTATTGGCGTAAAAATCAGCGAAAATGGTTGAGAAATGAAGAAGAAATCGGGGTTTGAAGCTCGGGTTTTAATGGTGTTTATGCTTATGTTGATTTGTTGGGTTTGCAGCAGGTTAGTCGAAAAGAAGAAGGGGATGTGTTAGGTGGAGTGGGGACGGGAGTATATTAATAATAATATTAATAATAATAATAATAATTAATAATAATAATAGAATTATTAAAAGTAGAGTGTAAGAGAGTGTGTTGTCGGAATCGGGTTGGTCCGAATTGAAATAGCTTTATAAGAGAAATGCGACGATCTTTGCTAGAAAGAAATGTGACGGTCTAAGCTAGTCGGAAAAAATGTTTTGAGTCTATATTAACTTAAGACGGAAACTAATATTATTACTGTCACTATTATTATTGTCTGACTAAAATACGTATTTTTATATAAATTAAGTTTTAGAATATTCTTTTATATAAATCACGTTTAAAAATAAGTTAGTTAAATTAAATAATTTATAAATATAAAGTAAGGTATTAGAATGGTTAAATAAATTATAAATGTCAAAATGAGAATTTCGCGGGTGTTACAATCACCCCATCCTTTAAAAAGTTTCGTCCTCGAAACTTGAAAGTAGAAATGAAAGGTTATATAATATAAAACTGGAATTTTGGAGTCGGTAACCAAAACATTTAAAAGGTTACAAATAGTAAGAAATAAAAATCCTTTCAGAAGTTTCAAATAAGTTTTTCCAAGAGAACCAGATTCTCATCAAAGGAACGAAAGTGTTCTCGTTACGTATTCAAGAACATCACATTCCAAATCAAAGATAAGGTCAAAAGGCAAATCATTTGTAATTTTGTATAAATCGAAAATCAAAACACTTTCAAAAACATTAATGAAGAGTTTTCAAAAGTACAAGTCTCATTCATGGAACGAAATTGCTCTTGTCGTGCACACAAGAACGCTAACTTTCCAAGTTAAAGACAAATTTAAAACAAAAATCATTCGCCGACAAGCGTAGAACAAGTTATTAAACGTCTCTAATAACGAGTTCTAACATCCGATCAACCACAAAATCAAAAGAAAAGGTAATTTATTCAAATTTTCCTTTTACAAAAGCCAATATAAAAATAAAAGTTTCACGTTTAAACTCAAAAGAGGGTCAAGTTTGTGAAAAGTTAACATCAAACTTTGACAAAGAAATCATAAACGGATCAAAGTTAACCGAAATTGAATAAAATTTAAAGAAATCTCGGGTTTAGCAATTAAAATCATGATAAATGAGTTTATACTCATGGAATAAATAGGGAACTAAATCAAATTTTCATTTTCAATTTTCTTAAAATAGGCAAGGTTTTGCAAAAGTAACATCAACTTTTAATAACGAATCAAAACTGGTAGCTTGAAAGATTAGAAGTTGTACAAAAATGACGGTAACTTAGACATCATAAAAACAAGTACGCTAAGAGAATCCAAACTTAACTAACAAAAGAGCTGTAATGAATTTCCTATGATAAGAATTGAAGTAAGGTCAACAAGGATGTCAAAGATTGAGTTTCATAGGTTACGAGTTTCAAACTTAAAGGAGAAGCATGATGAAGCGAGAAATAGAGGTATGAATGGTAACACTTATGGTCAAAGAAGAAAGGAATTAGACAACAAGTAAACGCCAGGTACTCAAACCTCAAACAACAACATCATCCTAAACGGTTCCAAAAACTTCCTAACAATAAAATTTATAACCACATCACTCCCAAGGATTTCCTCAAATCATTTACGTTATCTCATCCTAAGTTATTCCATGTAACAAGGTACTTCACTATAAGTGCGATTTCACCATTCCAAATCCTCAAACATCTACAAACAACTTCCACAAGATCAAGGTTCAAGGCTTCTAACAAAGCTATACTCCTATCCCACTAGTGTCAACTATGAGTTTCTCTGAATGGTACAACCCTTAATCAAACTCCAAATTCAAAAATTATTTTGCACATTCTATCATCCCAAAGAGATCTTGTTATACTCTCGAAACCTAAAGCATAGATGGTGACATTTTCTAAGTTACGAGACAACCACCCAAAACATCTGGCTCATCTCAGCTCAACATCTATCGGTCCTAACTTATAATCACATCTCAAGCTCAACATCTATCGGTCCTAACTTATAATCACATCTCAAGAACTCTGGTGACTAATCCTCATTACCACAAAGTGGATACCCAAAAGAGATTTCAAAACTAAATGCAACTCTCACCTAACAAGGTTTCTATGTAACCATCGCAACACTCACAAAGTATACCGACTATGCTAACCTCGAGCTCAACTCAAACTTCCAAGTAACACTTTCATCACCAATGGCCAACACGTCCTAGAGGTGTTTCCTTCCAAGCTCTCATAATAAACTCTACCCCATGTCAAAGCCCCCAAGCAACAATACTCGAGTTATCAAATTCTCAAATTCCAAGTATAAACAACATGGCGAAGTTCCATAACCTTAGTATCATAGGCAACTCACACTTAACACACAGAATTCCACCGATCAATTATACTCAAGGAACTAGGTATAAGAATCACTAAGCATGTCACATCACACTATCTAGTCTTTCTAACATTACAGCCTCTCAAAATCAAGGGTTATGGGTCAATCACAAATAAACTCCACAAAGCCAAATTATCCGGCCAAAATTAATATCTCACAAAAGAAAGAGAACTATCCAAAAAGGCGTTAAGGGAGGATAAGCAAGGGACAAATGACAAGTTGAGAGATACAAGAGTTGTTTTCAAACTAAAACAAAAGAGAGCTTAGAAGAAGGATAAACACCAAGAGATAAAGAGTAAGGCAAGGTATACAAAGAAAGAGAAATATCTCTGAGGAAGTAGAAGCATTCTTCAAAGGTTGAACAATTCTTCAATCCCCGGCAATAGGCACCAAATCTGGATCCTCATGTAGGTAAGTTCACGGTCATTGATCCACGGGCATAACAATTATTAAATGACAATCAACAAACATGTTAGGACCTAACAAAGAGCAAACACACTACAGACTACCACCTTAGGTCCTTATGTCTACCCATCTCTCATTCATTTTTTAAGGTCAAGTTCACATTTAAGTTTGGGGTACACGTGTGTGCGTCGGGAGCAACATAGGCTCTGATACCAACTGTGACACCCCGCGATAATGCGGAAATATAACTTATAAATTCAAGCGGAAAATAGGGAATTTTTGAAATTTTTAAAATTTAAAGCGCGGGTTCGTTAAAATACAAAACACAATAAAGAATGCGGAAATAAAGTTTAAGTTATACAAACGTGATAGACAAAGGTGAGGGAAAATATATCCCTCGAATGACGATACAATAAAAGGTGAGTCTAAACAATCCTAATAAACCGACTACTAGGCCAAAGTACTCGCTAGCTCACACATGTCTTCACCCCATGAATGCACCAACTAATACCTGTCATTCATGTAAACATGAACGCCACAGTCAGTGGGGAGTAACTCAAGGTTCTCCCAGCCACAAAATGTCAAAACGAACATAACAAAGAACTAAAACAGGTAAGTCATATAAGATACTTACGAAAGGCATGAATATCAAGTTTATATTTAAACATGGCAATTATATGAGATAGAGCAAGACAGACCAATATTAGCATGATAACGATTAAACTACTCACATGAGACAATTAAATAATATGAACGATAAGAATACGGTCATTTATAAAAAGGGCACACATTTCTAGGGAATACAACATAGATATGAGATTAGAATCCGAATCATGTGAAACATTTAAGTAAGGGATCAACCAATGCAAATTACAAGAATAGAAATCGTAGCCATTATTTGGAAAACCACTTAGAAAACATTGCACGGACGTGGCTACTAATGTCACATTCATACTTATGGCTTGCATCTCACCATAAGAACGGATGGGATCATCAATCCCGACGATCATATCGCAACTAGAGGGCTTATAGCTCACCCCTAGTATCCGATAGGACCAAGACAAACAACACAAGGCATAACTCTTGCCTTGAAAGACAAATAACAATATCTATAACCAAGCAAGACCTTTACTACTCATATATAAATATATAATTCCCCTGGTAGGACGACAATGGTACTCCCAAGACTCAGTCCTAGTCTAAATCTGCCGACTCTCGGGGCGAACGGTCCCCGATTCGACATGCGGCGAACAGTCCGCATCCAAGACTCGATCGACGAACGGAAGTCGAGTACCCACAATCGGCGAACGAAACGAAAGAGGCGGAATAAGCATAATTTAACCAACTCCCGGCAGAACGGCACGAGAGCGGTGTAAACCAATACTTGGCAGAACGGCACAAGTAAGGCGTAAAGATATGAGCTAAACCCACAATCGGCAGGACAGTCCGAAAGAGGCGTAAAGATAAGTCAAGCAATACGGTATAGCATACAGGCATTATCACAAGAATACGACTCAACCAAGCGATACGAATCAACTTGGAATGAGAAAAATAGGAGAAATGAGCAATTAATGAACCAAGTAAATTATTCCGTGCCAATTTATACTAATAAGCGTGAATTAGCAACTTATTTCTTAAATACTTGTCAATTGAATAAAAAATGCAAATAAACGGAAATGAACCATTTATAATAAGAAAAACAAGAATTTAATTCTAAATGGCTCAAATGTAAGATAAACCATTTATTACTTATAAAGTATAAATAATTAAATTGGACTCATTTTAAGATGAAAACATGGCATTCCACATAGAAATGAGATAATTAATGAATGAAGTACACACTTATAAAACATGTGAGGAATATATAATAATGGACGATATTCAACGAATTACGTTTTATAACGCATGAGACGGGATTTAAATAAATCAAACATGAATATAAACCGACTCAATAAGGCACGCAACACGAGGCTAGGCCACGGCTCAACTATGGCCATATCTCTACACGTGACTAGGGCCACAACCGCCCGACCCTAGCCATCGCCTTAGGCCGAGGCGGGCCATGGCAAAGCCACGCCTAGGCTACAAGGCCATCGCCTTGCCAGTGCCGCTAACCATCGCTCAAAGCCGCTTGCCCGCCCTTTGCCTAGGCTAGTCATGCCACTGCTCAGGCCGTGGCCAAGCATTGCCTAGCCGCGCTTAATTGAAACCAAAGACGGGTTTACCAATTACAACAACCATTTCCTACACTACAAGTTCGCAACTCAAATGTACTCAAAACAGTCCCATTCCGGCCTAAATGCAACCGTATATAAGCTGCCCAAAACAGCCCCGCAACCCGGCTCCAAAAACCGAGCCACCACAGGCCCCAAACACCCCACCTACTCGACCTCAAAAACAGTCCATGCGACCTTCATTTCGACTGCCCCAAAACAGTCCGAAGGCTACACTAAAATGCACCATAACTGGTACTAAAACAGTCCCCATGTACCTGCAAAAACCACCTCAAAACAGTCCCAATTTCCATCTTAAAGCAGTCCCAAAACAGCACCAATATCTGCTGAAAACGACACCCACACCGAGTCCATTTAAGACAAGTTTAAGACAAGAACAAGACGAAAAAATTAACACTTTACCAATTCCAGCAAGTCCATTCTTTTCCTTTCCAAACCATCCTCAGTTATGCCGATCAAAACAGCGCATTACAGAACAAATTTAAGACGAGTTTCTAAGCACAAGCAAGATGGAATTAAAACATATAAAGCATCTACTTCATACAAATACACTGTCAAGTACTATAAGTCATGTAATGTCTGCAATTATAGCTGGAAATCTCGTAGTATTCCGTCACATTCAGTCATTCAAAAATAGTCTAAGAAAAGATGCAAAGATTCACACTTTAACACTACTAGTAACAAACCACAACATATAAACACGAAATCTTGACATAATGTCGAGTAACCTATCACCGTTACCTTATAACTCCTTTATTGGGCACGATTTCGACTCAAAAACTATACCGAGTTGTCAAGCTTGCACCTAGACATGAAGACAAAAGAAATTAGCGAGAAATCTGAGCCTTAAATAAGACGACAGCCACGATATTGGAGGAAAGCGGGGATCTTTCTTACCTTAAAAGATGAAGGACAGAAAGGGGGAGCTATTGGCGTAAAAATCAGCGAAAATGGTTGAGAAATGAAGAAGAAATCGGGGTTTGAAGCTCGGGTTTTAATGGTGTTTATGCTTATGTTGATTTGTTGGGTTTGCAGCAGGTTAGTCGAAAAGAAGAAGGGGATGTGTTAGGTGGAGTGGGGACGGGAGTATATTAATAATAATATTAATAATAATAATAATTAATAATAATAGAATTATTAAAAGTAGAGTGTAAGAGAGTGTGTTGTCGGAATCGGGTTGGTCCGAATTGAAATAGCTTTATAAGAGAAATGCGACGATCTTTGCTAGAAAGAAATGTGACGGTCTAAGCTAGTCGGAAAAAATGTTTTGAGTCTATATTAACTTAAAACGGAAACTAATATTATTACTGTCACTATTATTATTGTCTGACTAAAATACGTATTTTTATATAAATTAAGTTTTAGAATATTCTTTTATATAAATCACGTTTAAAAATAAGTTAATTAAATTAAATAATTTAGAAATATAAAGTAAGGTATTAGAATGGTTAAATAAATTATAAATGTCAAAATGAGAATTTCGCGGGTGTTACAACCACCGTCACACGACAGTAATGTCAAACTCTAGTTAGCCAATCATTACCGATTAATGACGGTCAGTTGACTGTATAAAGAATCATCCCTCACGTATTCTTAGCATGAGATTTAATTATGATATTAAATCATGTGATCGCACTATTGTTGAGGACACATTTCCCAACAATCTCCCACTTGTCCTCGACAAGTGTGCGTCACCAATTCTCTTGTCCTATTACAATCTCCCACTCAATGCAAGGTGTCTTGCAGGTCGTATTTACATTTGATCATATATTGAGTGGTTTTCTCGATCTGGAGATTAACTGTCTGACCGGAATTATCTATCAAAGATACCTTCCGAGCGTGGCCACGCATTTCCGGTTAACTACTCCTCGAGTGGCCTTGAGATTTCAAACAACCCCGACAAGGGGTGGACAATTCCTATCGCCCTATTCCCTTCGTTCGACCCACACCATCATAACCCAAAATATACCCAGTTTGACCTCGTTTAAGAAATCGTAGAGTATAAATCAAAGCTAATCCGAAGTTGTGCCAACTTGGGCGAATAGTCTCTAGTCAAAAGAATTGACTCATAAGAATACTATAGTAGCTCTTGCCACGACCAGGCTTTATGAATTACCGTAACTCTATAAGCGGTCATCGCCCGACGATTGTCCCATACATGATCCCTATGTGATCGACTAGTCATCCCATATGACTCTATGACACTTGAACTTGCCATCAATCGCATCACACTCTAGTCACTTCGAGACGTCACCTCATATAAGTAACTAGGGGCGAATACCATGTCAATCCAGTTCACTTTAATGGGGTTCAATTTGTCTCTACAACCCATTCGGATACGACAAGGTAGCGGGTGAGTTTAATAAAACTCAAACGATAAATGTGATTATCACATATGAATAGTCAATACACTAATACTACTTCATATTCTATAATCTCTAGTGTATTAAAACACTAGTTAAAATGCAATACAAGCTTAGCAAATGGATATAGCCGATATCCATATATTCCAACTTAATTAATTGCTATTTCCTTCCATTCAATGTCATCTCTTAATGACATGAATTTCTCTAAGTATATGTCTGGACTTCATACTAGACCCGAGCTCTTTAACTTGAAAGAAGCTCCCACTGTTATCGCATAACATGTGATAAAGTCATTTGTAGAGGGATTCACCCTTAATCCCTACGTTGACCATTTTATCACAACTTACTTAGATTCCTTTTGTAGAATTTGCAATGCGCGAAACTAAAACACATTTCTTAGTTTCTTACTCCTTTGTCAATAACATTTGCTTAGGATTTCATCAAATCCTTTTAAGCTTGGAAACTAAAGTTGGTGCAACCCTTCAACACTTTAACTTAGTTTATCATCCAAACATGTGTACAAGTCATCAATTGTACTTTAAGGCTTTCACAAGCCCATCTTACGAATTAACTTATTATTGACTCATAATGTACCTAGCAAATGGTACATCACAGCACGTGCGTCTGTTGGCATACATAATCGTTCTAATGGCGGAAACATTAGCAATCGATTTCACGTAATCAACAACTTAATGGGTTCAGTGAGCGACTATGATTCCATCATAGTAATTCCACTTTCATCATCATGAATAAGCCATTCAACTTTGTTGATGTTAAACAGATACGAAAGAACTTATCTTCATAAGACTCTCAGCTCTATGCCAATATTCTCTCACATAGATTCAAAATCTAGAATACTTTGCATCCCTTTCCATGTCTCCCAATTACTCTTGCCAGAAGAGAGCATTTGTACATAATACTCAATAAGTAATATGTCTTCAATGTATAAGACATGGAAAAATAATTATAGCTCCCACTTAACTTCATGTATATCATGATTCTTCAATCACGTGAATGAAACCATTCACTATAATCACATGAACGAAAAGTAAAATCCTATAATGCTTGCCTAAGATCATCTTGTGATCATTTAAGATAGCTATGCATAATATGTTAGGATTCTTAGATCTTCATCTAAGGTTTTGTGTTTTTAAACACTTCCTTCTCTAAATTCCCATTTTAGAAAAGCGAATTATATTTGCCATTCTTCATTAAAATGAAATGCGGCAATTCCTAACACAATTTATCTTGATCAACATCTTCATGTAAATCTTATGCATTTAAGTACTCAAAAGCTCTATTCAATTTAAGAAGACACTTTCCTTTAAGTAAATCTACTTTCGAGTAACAATTTTCGGATTGTAATGCTTCGGCTCGAATGTAACATGGTCATAATACTATCACTTTCACAAAGTAATATTTTGAACAATAAGACATGTGCGAAAAACTCCCACTGAATTATGCTCTCATTCTATCTTCATAGACTATAGTTCAATACCAACTCCCACTCTATAATTCTATTACTTTCACAAAGTAACATTTCAACTATAAGAGATGTTTGTGACGATTCAATCTTCTCCCACTCTATCTCTCAGAAATATATCTATCTTCTTGAGAGATAGTTTTGTGAGGCACAAACATATATATTTAACGGAGTATTAGGAGTTTTCCAGGACTATATATTAACTTTCAAAAGGCCATCCTAACATGGCAGCTTGATAATATGACAGTCTGATCCATGTAATCTGGTTTAATAGACTCTCTATTCTAGGTATCTCATGGTTGACCATCCAATTAGAATAATATGTCCATTTGGTATCGTGAATTCCCTACTTGATGAATTCAAAAACTCATTACAACTTTTAGAATTGATCTTATATAAGTAAGTTGTTACTTTAAGTAACAAAGGCATAAGGAGAGTCAAATTCAGAGCTTATGGACATATAATGATCCCATCATCATAATCGTCTAATCAATCAATTTAAGTTGTTTTTCTAATGTTTCTCTACGCAAGTAATTAATGATGATGGTTTTAGAACAAATAACATAATAAAACAAGTGATTTGGGTTGAAAACCAAATCACCAATATCCAAAATACAACCCGTGTTTAAAGGATACAAACTAATTTTCGAGTCACACAAGGAAATCAAAATAGTTCTAAAACATGAAATACATCATAAAATTAAAGACAATGCAAATAAAAGCCAAGCTTCCAATTATCCATCACCATGTTCGGCTACGCTAGCTTCCCTCGTGATCCTCTAGGTTTGCTTTTCCTTGCCTTTGTCCTTGGTAGGAGCCCCTATTTACAATAAAGAGGGTAATCATCACAACTTGCATCACATACTAATTGAGATTGAAACAAAAAAGATAGGGATAGTTATATACCTACTGGAATAACCTTTCCAGCTTTGATGTCGCCAAGATACTTGGAACAGTTTCTCTTCCAATGCCCAACTCCACAACAATAGTGGCACTTGTCCCCGGAGGGGGCACTGTACTTGGGCTTGGAGGAGCTTGCTTCATAACTCTTAGCTATGTTCCTGTTGGGAGTTCGCTTCTTTCCCTTTTTCCCGCTCTTCTTGAAGGTTCCTTTGCTCTTATGATTGACATTGAGCACATCTTTGGTGGTGCTAACACTTAGCCCCATGTCCCTTTCGGCTTGCACAAGCATTTTGTGCAACTCATCAAGGGAAACCTTCTTATCTTGCATATTAAAATTCACCCGGAATTGAACATATGCTTTGATTTTAGTGAGGGAATGGAGAATTCGATCAATTACAAGTTCGTTAGGAATTTCCACCTTATGCATTTTTAAGGTCTCAACATGTTCCATCAACTTGAGCACATGAGGGCTCACCTTTTGGCCCTCTTTGATGTTAAGATCAAAAAATGCAGAAGCCGCCTCATATTGAATGACCCTAGGAGCTCGTGAAAACATATTCACAAGCTTCATGTAGATCTCATGAGCGGTGCTAATCTTTATAGCACTTCGTTGGAGTTCGGCCTCCATAGCAAAGATCAATACATTTTTCATTGTGGCCGACTCTCTTTGGTAAACCTCATAGGTTTGCCTAGCGGCGAGGTTGGACCTAGTAGTAATTTCAGTGGGAGCTGCCTCGGTAAGGTAACGAAGCTTGTCGTCACCTTGCGCGGCCAAGCGAAGTTGCGCGTCCCAATCAGCGAAATTGGACCCATTCTTTTCTAACTTACATCGATCCATGAAGGATCGGAGCCATGACACATTGGTAAGCGGGGTGGAACTAGTGGATGCAGACGCGTTTGGAGTTGCCATTGCGGTTGATTAAAACAAATTTTGACTACAAAATAGGAAATGAAGGAATTAATTATCATCTATCGTTTTAATAATACTCGTAAATTTAACTACAAGTATTGCATTTATATAGTGACCTCCACCCAACTACATAAATGATTCCGAGATCCAAATTCATATCAACTCGGGCACGGTGAGCCGATTCATCCCTTATTAATATAACTCGGTGGATTAACTCTTTAATCGATTCTACTTTTAGAATTCTCGGTCGATAAAAATTACTCTAATTCTCATCTTTAGCCCGGAACACATGCGACTACGGTCAACAATACTTCCGTTGAGCTCAATCCAAATTTCGATGTAATAACTTTTTACTACCCCACTTCGCCAACGTAACAAGGTTTGTATTACGGTGAAGCCGGATTAACTCCCTCATGAAATTGGTACTTCATGGGTTTCTACTATTTGGTAAGGCTTTATCTCAATTATTATATGTGAGAGGTCTTGTCAATTTATTATCTATCACGTTTTAAGTGAACTAAAGCGGTGAACTATGATAATTATAATTGACACGGTCGATGACTCGATATGATATGCATGTGTTGTTATGGCGATTTGGCAATGCATGCAACATATTAAAAGAAATGCAAAGCAATAAATAAAATTCCTAGTATGGCCTTCCTAAAATAGAAAATCAAATAATCTATTACATATTCGGAAACCAACTCCTTTGGTCCCTTGAATCTTCAATTGGCACGCCTTTCAAGACACCGTCTTTGTCGGATCACCTTTCCTAATGGCACCGTCTTTGAAGATGCTCCATAATTACAAATAATAATAAAAATACAAAACTATTCCTATTATACATTTGTAAAATGGAAAAACTACTGAAAATAAAATAAAAGTGATTCGAGATCACATTAAATTACAACCGAATCAATATTCCCTTTCATTACGTTTAATATCGATTAAAACTAAGGCCATATTAAGATAAAATTACATAATTCAAAATTATATAAATAAAAGACATTCAACAATTGAAATATGCAGCATTATAATATGTACCTGTCATGCAAAATCGTGCGCCAAATCGCCCTATTTAACTTATGTCGTACATATAACCCGGTTTCATGGAAATGCGTGATAATAACCTTTTAAAATCACTAATTAATACTTAAATCAATCTAAGCTCAAGTTAATTATCCTAACACATTTTAGGACTCAAAAATCAGTCAACACTAAATTTTTGACAATAATTCAACTTGATTTAATTTTATGCTCATTTTTGACCTTAAAATCATTATTTATATGAAATAAATCCAAATTAAATTATAAAAGTTTCAAAATTTAAATTTTAAATTTTTGAACATTCTGGAATAATTCCATGACCCTCATAATGTCAAAACATGGTTAAAATTTTCGAATTTAATTTTGAGAAAAATAGTTGCATTTTTATCGGTTTTATCTCATAAAATGTATAAAGTATACGAAAATTAAACCAATAATTTTTATAACTTTAGATCTGATTAGAGGGATATTAATTCAACTTAAAATAATTTTCTCAAGCCATGCAATACATTTTAGCTAATTTTTGCTAAAATAGTCACTATTTATGCCATTTTTACTCAAAAATCGATAAATCATGCTAAAGAAGATATTTAAATCTAGAAATTTACATACTCTCTGTAAATCTTGCATTTGACATCATATTAAAAGATCATGGCTTAATTCTAAATTTAACTAATTTTAACTATTTTACCTCTTTTAATCCATTTTTATCTCATAAAAATCATAAATCATGCAAAGTTAATCAAATGAACTCGTCCTTTTACACACAACTTGTAAAATATGCATATGAGGTCATATAAATTCTCCAAGGTCAGAAACGAAATTTAACTATTTTTAGCATTTTAATTCCCATTTTAGTCATAAAAATGTAATAAAATGACCAAAAATCCTTAAAATGAGCAATAAATTTCCATGAATCATAAAAATGACCTAAAAACATTTTAGGACCAGAATACATAACATGCATGGTGATTTCGTGGCTTATACTTACAAATCACAAATTTTTAAGTTTTATATGTTAACCTTTTAACTCGGAAAAACAATAACCGATTATGCATGCAACATCCTTATGCTCTGATACCACTTGTTAGGTTCATATACCTATTATTAGACTCCTCTAATAGTGAACTAATTAACTTGTTAATTATTTGTTCTTTAGATCTAGTGCATGCATAACTAAATGAAAGATTTATAAGAAAAACAATGTTCCTTACATTGTTGGTTGGTTCGAAATTATGGGCACAAGTAAGGTCACCTTCCTTCACTTGTTCTTAAGCTTATAATGATGGATGATCCTCCTAGACTCCAAGTTTAGAAGCCACTCCAATAAATTGCACCCAAGATGAATCCCAAAAATCTCTACTAATATTAACTAGATATGTAGTAGAAATATTACCTTAATAATACTAATATTCTTATATTACTACTTCTAGTAATAGATTTAGTGTATTAGTATTTATTGAGAGCTTTTATGAATTTTGCATGTGAGAAAGCTAGAGAGATATAAGCATTCACTAGCAAGACAAGAAGTAACAAAATGAGCAACTAAAATTTCTCCTTTTGTAATGCCAAAACCGGTTGGCAAGGCAAAGGAGGAATCTTTTGCCTTTTGTTTTTAGCCTATAGATTTTGTAGGTAGAGTGTAGGATTTAAGCTTTGTAAGATATGTCATGGATAAGTCACTATCACACATTGTTATAACAAATGAACAAGACAAACTAGAGCATCTTTTGCTCTTGTCTTTGGCCGAAATATTGGTCCTTTTATGGACCATTTTTGCCTTTTGTCATTTGTCCCACAAATGCTTATAAGTCATATGTTTAACTATCTTACATATTTAATTATAATGTAATCATTTAACACTTAAATATTACAATTAATAATATAATATACACTCCACTTTTTTAGTAGTATACTACCATTATATCAATATATAATGGGTCCCATAATTACTAGTTAGTTAAAATTACAACTTCTTGTAACTTTAAATAACTAATTACCTCTACCTCAAAACTTATATTAATACCTCAACTAATTTAGTAATTTAACGCTTAATTACTAAATTTAATCTTTATTTAATCATATTAAAATAAGACGCAAAATTGCACTCCCATAATTAAGGAATTAATTAATCTGTATCGCATACAATTAATTAAATATCTATTTGGGCCTCATCCTATAGGTGTGACATAAAGGGATCAACTGACCACCACCGTCACACGACAGTAATGTCAAACTCTAGTTAGCCAATCATTACCGATTAATGACGGTCAGTTGACTGTATAAAGAATCATCCCTCACGTATTCTTAGTATGAGATTTAATTATGATATTAAATCATGTGATCGCACTATTGTTGAGGACACATTTCCCAACAGCTCCCACTTTCACCAAGGCTAAGACTTTTGAAGCTAGCACTTCCAAGACCAAGAAGGGTCCTCTTGATAAATGTCATTATTGTAATGGTGTTGGATATTGGAAAAGGAATTGTTCCAAGTATCTTGTTGACATCAAAGCTGGAAAGATCACTCCAGTAGGTAAATGACTATCATTTCTTTTATGTTTCTAATTCAACTATGGTATTGTGATACAAAGTTGTGATAATGTATCCCATTTTTATTATAAATAGGGCCCCCACCAAGTAAGGACAAGGGAAAGGAAAAGCAAGCTTGAGAAATCATCAAGAAGCTAGGAGTAGCTTCCATGAAGCTTGGCTTTTTATTGTCTTATATTTTAATTTATGTTTCGGTTTTTTAGAGCTATTTTGATTTCCGTGTTCGACATGAAAATGATTGATCCTTTCTAAACAATTGTTGTAGTTTGGATTATGGTGGCTTGGTTTGCAACCCAAGTCACCCCTTTTATCGTATTTTACTTGTTCTAAAAATTCGTCTTTATATGCTTGCACATAGAAACATATGATCATCCACTTAAAGTGATCTAATAGACAACTATAATGATGGGATTCATTATATGTCCACAAGCTTAAGGCTTGTGTATGATCAATTATAAAGTGATGTTGAGTTGATGAACTCTCTTAAAGGAATGTCAATCACCAAGTACACTTATCAAATCTAAAACAATTAGTCAATCTATGAGATAGTCCTCCTTATGCTTGAAAATCATTATTTGTGTCTCATAAGCTATCTTTGAATCTCTAGTGTATATATTCTAAAGATAGAGTGGGAGAAAAATGAAGACACAAAGAACACAAAGCAAATTTGTATACTTGTGTAAATGAGATCTACGCAAAAAAGAATGATTTGTATACCTATATAGATAGTGTACACGAATAGATGAGATCTATGGTCTCAAATAGATGAAATCTACATGAAAAAAGAG
Organism: Silene latifolia; assembly: GCF_048544455.1. Taxonomy (NCBI): domain Eukaryota; kingdom Viridiplantae; phylum Streptophyta; class Magnoliopsida; order Caryophyllales; family Caryophyllaceae; genus Silene; species Silene latifolia. The sequence goes on along the minus strand of NC_133534.1, from coordinate 49,623,753 downwards.
ACCAAGTAAAGTAATCAAAAGAATATTTTCTCAAGATTACTACACGAGGAGACCAAAAGAAAGTTTTGGAAGAAGAATGACTAATGTAAAGTATTATCGAGAGATTTGACTAGTATATGAACGACTTTTGACCAATAGTTTCAATATTGATATTTACTTAAAAGCCTAAATGAAACAAAGTTGCATCCTTGAAAGTAAATGAAATTTATGACTAAAAGTTGCAAAGAAAGATATGCCGATATCTACGAAAGCTAAATTAATTGTTAATCACGCTAGTGTCATTACTTAACCTCATTATGAAAATGAAATGGTTAAACCTCCTTCCGGAAAAGGGTATTTTAAGAAGGACGTATATTAAATGAAATTCACATTTAAATAATGACATTGCTACGCATCATTTTAAAATGAATGAGTTAGAGATTAAAATCTCTTTACATAAGTTTAAGATTGAAACATTTTCTAAATAGGTATTTTGAAAGGATATGCTGAGAACATATATGGTTTTATCTTAATAACTTGGCAAAGCAAAATATATTTCAATTCTTGAAATGTTTCGATTGAGTAGTCAATTGTGAAACATGTGGAATTAAGTGGGAGTTGGAAATTATCATGTGAAGACATGGAATTTAGTGGGAGCAATCATCTTGTAAAAATTTATAACTCATTACTCATTGAGAATGACGAGCTAATACTATCTTTCACAAAGATATGTTTGAGTTTTCAATTCTGGATGAAAATGGACTATGATGAATCCAATCACATCATGAGATGTTGGATAGGTATTGAGATATACACATCGAATCAACGAGAAACGTAGGTTATTCATGTCAATGAAAATGGAATTGCCATTAGCAGTCATGGTCGTTCATTGAACCTAAGAATGGTTGATCACATGATTATTAATTACTAATGTTTCCGCCATTAGAATAATCATGCACATGTCCAATAATGAATCATATGCATAAGAGCATGATGAATCATTGGCAAGCCATAGAAGAATCGTCTTGAATTCTCGAGGAGAACTAATGAGCGATTCCAGTGTTGGACAGAACACTCTGTTATGTGACAAGAGGTTGCACATATTGAAGTTCGAACACACGTAAGGATTTATGTAAATCATAAGCTATTCAAGCTAAAAGGAGAAATAAGAAGTTTGGGAAGATATTTAGTTAAAGTAAGAAGTTACTCAAAACTAATATTTTCTAATATGCTAGGACTTATGAGAAGTGCTAGGCTAATCATCTTGACAATTGTTGCAAGACCCTGCAAAACGTATACCTAGTGCATTGCGAAATGGTAGAACACTTGATCAGTGCAAGTTATATCATCCACCACAAATTCGTTGGTTATGTGATAAACAACAAGAAAGTTCTTTCAAGATAAAGAACCCAAACCAAGGTTGGGAACCTATATGTGTACTTGGTAAGGTTCATGCTATGAGAGATAACATGAATATAAAGGATAATGCAATAAAAGAAGTTTGAACACATGGACACATGGTATGTTAAACTTCTATTGCATTCGACTAGTGTTTGCACACTTACGATATGCATCGCATCACAAGGTTGTAATATGGTATTGACTACCCGAATGTGATGTTGACATTTGTCGTTTGAGTTATTATTAACTCACCTTATACTTTGTTACATCCAAACGGGTTGTAGAGACAATTGAACCCCGCTAAAGTGAACACGGATTAGCATTGTACTCGCCCATAGTTACTTCATGAGGTGACGTCTCGAAGTGACTAGAGTGTGATGCGATTGATGAAACGTTCAAGTGCCATGGAGTCATGTGTGATGACTGGTCGATCACATAGACAGACTGTTAGGAACACTTTGTCGGGCCTTATGACCGCTTATAGAGTTCTAGCAAATTTATATAGCCTGGTCTTGGCGAGAGCTACTATAGTATTCTAATGAGTCGATTCTTTTGACTAAAGATTGTTCGCCTAAGATGGCACAGTTTCAGATTAACTTTGATTTGTGTTACTACAACCTTCGTAAATGGGGTCAAATGGGCATATTTTGGGTTATGATGGTTGTGGTTAGTCGAAGGGAATAAGTGCGATAGGAATTGTCCACCCCTTGTCAAGGTTATAACAATATCTCAGGGCCACTCGAGGAGTAATGAACTGGAAATGCGTGGCCACGCTCGGAAGATGTCTATGGTAGATAAATCCGGTCAATCAGTTATTCTCCATATCGAGGAAACCACTCTCGATATGATCACTTGTAAGTACGACCTGAAAGACACCTTGCATTGAGTGGGAGATAGTAATAGGACAAGAGAATTGGTGACGCACACTTGTCGAGGACAAGTGGGAGATTTTTGGAATATGTGTCCTCCGACAATAATGCGATCACAACTGTCGATCATGATGATCACATGTTTAAGTCTCATTTTAAGAATACATGAGGGATGTAATATTTTACAGTCAACTGGTCAACACATGTCGGTAATGATTGGCTGACTAGAGTTTGACATTACTGTCGTGCGACGGTGGTGATCAGTTGATCCCCTTAAGTCACACCTAAAGGGTAACACTCTTAATTGAATATTTAATTGGTCGTATGACGATACGAGTCAATTAAATTGCTTAAAATTGATGGACGATTTTGGAAGTAATATTTACGTATCTCATTATAATTTGATTAAATAAGATACGGTCTAAGTAATCGAATTGTTTTATTACTTAGATGAAATTATTGTTTACGGAAACAATTAAAAGGAATGAATTGATTATTATAAATACAGAATGTTGTAATTTATGACTCGGGAACCCATTACGGTACAAGTAATTATGAATTACTAGGTAAACTTTATAAGTGACATATTTTGTTAATATGTTGATTTTTAATTGTTAAAAATACATTTTATATATCTAATGTCATGAAACATGTTACATGTGACAAATTGACAAAATAATGTGTAAAATGGATTTTCCATTTTACACTATATGTACCGAAATTTAGGGTGTATTAGGCTAAATATTGTGTTGATTATTTTAAGTGGAAAGCATAATCATTAACCTAATACATAGCCATGCAAACCTAGTTGTTTTTGTGAAGAGCACCTTGATCATGCATTGGCCAACACCACCCCACCCCACCCGGTTTTGTCATAGAGAAAAGCCAAGGGTTTTTCTCTATAATTTATCTAATATACACTACATGCATTCTAGTGTACATTCATTCATTATAACATCTAAAAATAAAGAGTTTTTAGAGAGATTATTAGTTCTTCTTCTCCCTTCTCTTAACCGAAAATAAGAGACCAAATTCAATATTTTTGGGTCAATTTTATTTAGATTAATATTGTTCTAGTATTAATAATATTAATCTTTTAAGGGTTTACTTTGGGTATTCATCTTTGGGAGAGATTCTACCCTTGAATCTTTGTTCATCCATATTAGGAGAGCTCAAGAACAAGTGAGTAGGAGAACTCATTTGTGCCCAATAATCCGAAACTACTATTGTAAGAATGACGATTTATTCCTTATCTTTATTTATGTTTGCATGCATAAGATCTAAATTAATTTTATGATTAAATTAAATTGAAACATATAAGAATATGTTGAGTAGTATGAGATATAGATTTCTAACAGTTCTACCACAAGTGCATGCAAAACAGATGGCAACAATTTCTCCGAAGGAACAGTTAGGGGCAATTTATTATTAAAATCCAAAGTAAGCTCCTCCAACTTATGTAAGTCGGCCACAACCTCCTTCAAGTTAGCAGAAAAAATATATTCTACCTCTTGACCATCCACACTATTTTCCAAAGCTACCTGCAACTCATTATCACCATTAAAACCAAAGAAATATTGGGCTAAAGGGTCAATAATGTCAATAAAATTCAAAGAGTGGTAGTCAGCAGGATATTTCATAGCATCATAGATATTAAACTGTACCACCTGACCACTAGACTCCATAGTCATCGACCCACTCGACACATCAATCTTAGTGCTAGCAGTTTTCAAGAATGGCCTACCTAATAGAATAGGGGCCGCATGTTTATCATGTTCCATGTCTAGCACATAAAAATCAGCAGGAAAGATAAGATTATCAACCAAAACAAGCACATCCTCGATAATCCCCTTTGGGTAGACATTCGATCTATCAGCTAACTGGATAACAACACTAGTAGCATGCAAAGGACCAAGTTTCATAGATTGGTATAAGGAGTAAGGCATCACATTAATAGAAGCTCCTAAATCTAACATGGCCTTTTGAATCTTAGTGTTCCCGATGGTGCAAGGGATAGTGAACATGCCCGGATCACTACACTTAGTAGGTAATTTTCTTTGGAACATAGCGAACACATGTTCACTAACCTTCACTTTCTTTACCCTTTTCAGCTTGTTATTCCTTTTAATATTACACAACTCCTTTAAGAATTTTGCATATTTAGGAATACTTTTCAAAAGATTAAGAAAGGGAATATTTACCTCACACTTCTGGAATACCTCATAAATGTCCTTGTTGTGCTCAAAGTGGTAAGTCCTCTTAAGTGCATCGGGAAAGGGTACCTCCGGTTCCACCACCGGTATAGAAGAGGGAATCTGCTCCTTCTCCTTAACAATAGAAGCTTCTTCACCTTCCTTGATCACTATCTCTTCCTCTATTTCATGAATCACCGGTTCCTTGACTTTTCTTTTTTACTTTCTCAGCCTCCACTAGTTGTCTCCCATTTCTCAAAGAGACTGCACTCATATTCTTTGGATTTACCACCGTTTGAGACGGTAGTGCATTAGAATCTCTAGCCTCCAACCTATTAATAGTGGTCGCCATTTGCCCCAACTGAGTCTTAATATTTTGAATACTAGCCTTGTTCTCTTTTTGATTTTGAATCACTGTTGCTTGGAGACTAGCTTGACTAGTAACTAGAGCACGAATCATGTCTTCAGTCCACATTTGACCACTAGGAGGAGGTTGATTAGGAGGAATATTTTGAACCGGTGGTCGAGGTATGAACTGGGTTTTAGGTTGACCGGATTGGCCACCTTGTCCAAATTGTTGGGTGTTTTGAGAATTACCCCACCGAAAATTTGGATGCGCTTTCCACCCGGGATTGAAAGTGTTAGAGTAAGGATCCCACTTCTTTCGAGGTATACTCTCTCATACTCCATTAACCTCTTCTTGAGAACCTTCTTGCATGAGTGGACAATGCTCACTAGGATGTCCATCGGAACAGATTCCACAAACCATTGATATCCTTTGCCCTGACATGATATCCCTGAAAAGACTTGTCAAAGTATCAACTTTCTCTTCAAGATTAGAAGAGGATGAAGAAGATGAACCCACCGAATTGACTCCGCGCTTTACATATTTTCTAGCAAAATCCCGGGAGCTCTCAGCCAACTCACCAATGATCGTCCAAGCCTTATGCGGTCTTTTGTTCACAATATTTCCACCACATGCGGCGGACACAGTACGGGCATCTTCCATGCAAAGACCACCACAAAAGTACATGACAAGGTCTGGAGCGGTATATCCATGATAAGGACATGTAGCACATAACCTCTTGAAGCGTTCCAAGTACTCGTACATAGTCTCACAATCCCTCTGTTCCGTATTACTAATCTCTTTCTTCAATTGGGAAGCTCGGGAAGCAGGAAAATACTTTTCAAGGAATGCTTTTTTCATTTTCACCCATGTATCAATACTTGCAGGTGGCAAGTAATACAACCAATCTCGTGCAGAATCCTTAAGAGAAAATGGAAAGGCTCTCAATTTAAGTTGTTCATCAGTAACTGTAGCCGGCTTCATGCTTGAGCAAACAATATGGAAATCCGACAAATGCTTATTGGGGTCCTCTCCACATAGACCGTTGAAAGTGGGCATTTGATAAATCAACCCCGACTTCAACTCAAAAGTTCCATTCTCACCCAATGGAGGGTATGTAATACAAAGAGGTTGTTGGGTGAGATCGGGCGCAGTAAGTTCTTTACTAGTACCAGCCATGTCTAAAGACTCTTCGGATTCTTCAGAATATTCAGAATCGACAGATTCTGAATGCAGATCGTCGAAGTCGCCGCCTTCAGGAATAGCCACTATTGCACCTTTCTTGTTCTTCCGTAACCTGAAAAGAGTATGCTCAATCTCTTGATCAAAAGGCTCGAGGTTCAGGTTAGCAGAACGAGTATTATGCATAAACCTACACTAAAACACAAAAACTATTAATGCCAATTCCCCGGCAACGGCGCCAAAATTTGACAGGCTAAAGTCGTATGCCTCAAATTAACAATTTATATCAATTAAATCCAAATACTAAACAATAGTAAAGCGGAAATAAGGGTCGAACCCAAGGGAATCAGATTAACAATTTATGAAAATTATAATGTAGGACAAGTCGACCTCTAATGTAATCAAAGATCGTAGTAACAAAAGGGGTGAAATTTGAGTTGATTTACTACCGAACTAAAATGAATAACAAATGCAAATTAAGTAATAAAGCTAAAAACTTTCGGTGTGTCGAATGATTTAAAAGGTCTTAGAGTCAAGCATACATCCATACGCAATAGCAATTGGTCATTGTAAGACGGTTTCAATTACTAATCTTGATTACTCTATCATGGATACGAAATTATAATCCTCCTTACGAATAGTTAATTAAAACGAATCCCGTTCTTAATTTACCCTAATTGTAAAACAACCCTAACAATCCAGTTAAATGTTTAATTCAACAATAGCAATATAATTTAGAGAATTCGATAGAGAATTAATAGTGTATACAATCCAGTCGTTGCACTTTAGAAATTTATGTGAATTGCTTCTAAGAACTAGTATTAACGTATCCCGTTCAATATTAATTCCCAGTTGTTATCAATGTAAAGTTAATCAATAAATCATATTCAATTAATAATACTAACATTAGAACGAAGAAATCGATTACTAGTTGTACACCTAGCAATTATCAACCAACATTCATATAATTAAGAGCTAAGCAATTCACAATAATCAAGATTAAGAACTAAAACATTCAAACTCATAATCGGATATTGAGTACTTCAATTGCTTGAATCCAAGATGAAGGATTAGTTACACATAGTCTTGATGAATAACAGTAGGGTTTTTTTCTTGATAGTTTTCTAAATAATATTTGAATGAATCCCCCAAAAGCAATCATCGAAAGCTAAGTACTTAACCTAATAAAAATAGTAATAATAATAATAAGTCTAGAAATAATTATAAAATAAAGTTTAGGAAAATAAAGCACAAAAGTCGTCATCGGCTTAATTGAGGCGCAGGAGACCATCCGCGACCACCCGCGACCGCACGCGAGTCGGGTGGATTTTGCTAAAAACGCAGCTTCTCCTCTTTCCTTGCTATTTGCTTCCGTCTTGCTTCATGGAGATTTGGGCCTGTATTATCAACTCGTACCGGGCCTTATTTGCACATCATCTCTTGCCAACCATACTAGCACACATCTCAAAAACCAACATCAACCCAATACATTCCTAAACTTGCTAATCCATAATTCTACCAAATTACTCCAAAGTAATATCAAAACAATAAAATGGTAAATTATGCAATTACAAGTCTAAACTTCATTTTTCCTTCCAAAACTCCTCATAAATCACCACTCTTAACATATACCAAATACGTCATATCAGATGGGCATGGTGATAGTAGCGGTGGAGGACGGTGGGGCGTGGTACAAGGTGGTGAATGTGGGTAGATAGAGAAAGATATAGAGAAAGATAGAAGTTTTTAAAAAAGATGGAAAAATGAGAGGGCTAAAATGGTCAAATGTGTACTATAATGAGTAAAATGTGTACTGTAAAAATCAACACCCTGGAAATATTATGTTTAATAATTTAATAATTAGTTTTGGTCTTTCACTAGATAATTCGTACCCGGAGTTTAGTACAAAGCGAGGACCTAATCTATGGTATAAAATAGCTCTAAGGACCTCAGATATTAACGTGTAGCTATAAGGTCCTGGCTAGTTCTTCCATTAAATGAACGTTGTCTTTCCCTTTTTTTCTTTATTACAATCAATTTATTTGTTAACAAGAACTTAGGGGGCGTTTGGTACAGGAAAGGGAAAGAGAATGGAAACAAGAAAGGAAAATGAGGGGAAAGAAAAGAAAAGCAAACAAATCCCCTTTGATGTTACTTCTTGTTTGTTTTGCAAATGTAAAGAAATGGTAAACAAAATTAACATAATACACCACCCACTATTACAACCACCAACAACCAAGGCTCAACACTGACCATCACCAACCTCCCCCTCGCTGGCACCCCGGTGAGCACCTGACGCCGACAAGTCGACCTGACGTCGGTCACACCACCAACCCCCACGGGACACCCCGTTTTCCCATCTTCCACCCTTTTCGTTCCTTATCCTCAACCCCACAACCACTACTCGAAACACCATTAAAACAGCCCCCTAAACCCGAAAACACCCTCCCCTACCTCTCTAAACATCAGATCTGGTGTTTAGAGAGGTGAGGGAGGGGGTTTTCCGGTTTGAGGGTTGTTTTAATGGTGTGTTGGGTGGTGGTTGTGGGGGTGGGGAGACGAAACGACAAGGGTAGAGAGGTTAGAAGATTGGCACGTGGTGGACGTCGGTCAACCATGGTTCCGGCGAGCGCGGTGCGGAAGACGGCGGTAGTGGTGATTGTAGTAGTTGGTGGTGGTGGGTGGCGATAGTGTGTGTGGTATGACAATAGTAGTTCTCATGTATGGTGGGGAATGAAATTTCATTCTCTTGGGGGGTGAGGTGAATGGAAATAGATGGTTTAGGGAGTATGGGAGAGAATGAAGAGGGGAAAGGATATGGAAAAAATGGTGAAACAAACAATAACAAAGGGAATGGAGTGGCATGATTCCCTTTCCCTTTCCTGTAGACCCCGAACCAAACGCCCCCTTATTTTATACAACGATTAACTTTCATACATAAATAAAATAACTACAACATTGAGTTCATTTGTATTACAAAGAAAGGGGGATTAAAGCCCCATAAACTACTTGATACCCTAGTGACGGAAGAAAAGTTACAGGAAGACGTAACTGAAGAGAAAATACGACATTTATTAAAAGGACAACAATGGGTATCAAATTCAATTGAGTGAACCTCTTTTCTCTTTATCCTCTTAACCATAGCGATAGAGTGAGTGTACATGCAAAACGAAGTTGAAACATCGACAAAAAAACCAAAAAAAATTCTTCAATGTAGCATTAGCCCATCACATACGACCCATTGGACCTTTACCATGCGAATGCTTCACATTACGTCCCCATCTACAATGCAAATAATCCTTGACCGCTTTAAATTTAAACTGTACCATTGAGAATTTGCTAACATAGAAAGAGTCAGCGGTGAGACGTTTCTTCTTAACAACTTGGAAGATGACCTCCTCTTGAACCACCTCAATACTTTCAGTGTGCTCGACATCAATAGTTGTACAAAGGTTCTCCGGCATAGGAAAAGAGGTGGGAACTTCTACTTTCCCTTAAATTTCTTCATGGGGAGTTCCCGTCTGGATGGCTTTAGAGGTGAGGGTACGAACCCTCATGTATGTAAGACATGGACCTTAGTGGTAGATGACGGGCTGAAAGTCGTATGCCTATCAAATGTAAATTTATAATCACTTACTTACTAAACTACTAAAACAGTAATATAGAGAAAGTAAAGGTCGAACCCACAAGGAAGAACTAAGTCAATTAAAGTGTACGATAATGTAGAGTAAAGTAACCAGTTTAGGGGGGATTGGAATTGTTTGATTAACTAAATAACTAAGACTAAACAAATAATAAAGTAGGTGAATTTAGATGACTTAAAGGGTCTTGGAACAAGCACAAATCCGCAACTTAATACCAACTGATCATTGTAAGACGGTTCTAATTAATTACCTTGACTACCTTATCGTGAATAATGATATTCCAATTCTCCTTAAGATTAGCTAATTAAAACGTATCCCGTTCTTAACTAGCCATAACTATTAAATAACCTTAACAATCTAGTTCAAGGTTTAATCTAAGAGCAGCAATATGAATCGATAATTCGACAAGAGATAAATAGCACATACAATCCAGTTGTACTTTAGATATATGTTAATTGCTCATAAGTATCAATATCAACGAATCCCGTCCAATAATTAATCCCTAGTTGTTACAAATATAGAGTAATCAATAAATCCTATTCAATTCAATGTCTTGAACCAAGAAAGGGAGGAATTAGTTCCTCATAATAGATCTAGAATAATAAATTAGGATTTCTTATAATAGTCTCCGATACAAAGCTTGAATGATTAAGAATAATGATAATCATCCATAAAAACTCCGTACTTGACCTAATAATAACTAGTATAGATCCCGCGCTACAGCGCGGTATTTTTTAGATTTGATTTATAAAGAAGCGGTCTTAATAAAAATTATTTGCATAAATTAACTGTACTTTCAATTAATGTTATAATGTACTAATATAATATTAGTAAGAGGTAGAAAAGAAAATAACTACGGTTAAAAGACATTTAAGTTAAGTTATTTTTGCAGTACTAATATTATTGTCCTTTATTATTAAGAATTTTTTTTGACATTAATAATACATTTAAGTTAGATGTAATATCTAATTAAACGCGTATTAGGCTCGTGAAGAAAACCGGTAAAAACAATATCTGTATATATTTATTTATGGTAGAGATTGAGAAAATAAGAAGTTTGGAATTATTATATTATATATTATTAAGAAGGTAAAGATTGATGAATATTGTGTAAATCATTTCAGTATATATTTATTTACGGTATATTTTTTAGTGTAGCTAATTAGTGGAGTCAATTAAGAGTAAGTATATTTAGAAAAGATTTGGCTAGAATATATTTAGAGAATAAGAATTAGTCAGAATATAACATTGAGCGCAATTTTTCAGTACTTAGGCGGGAATTTTCAAGATGTGTTAATCTTTTAGTATATAGGGGATTGATAATAATAATTTTGGCTGAAATTAGGAAAGTTAACATAATAATTAATAACCCGCTGGAACTGATATCAATCGAACTGATCCAAGCGCGGACTTCTGCGGGTCGCATAACACACTAGCTCTAATGCTGCGTTTTTCTTCGAGTTAACCACAGTAAAAGGACCTCAATTATGTGAATATATGGCTTTAAGGACCTAACATTTTAAAGCGTAGCAATAAGGACCCGCTGTTATCTTTTCCGTTAAATGTAACCAAGGAGTCAGGTGTGAGATATGGTATTGTGCTTGCTTTTTTCTTTGTTTTAAACTTGGACGGTGCATATGATTTATGGTAAATCGTTTGTTTTCCTTAAGACGGTTATATCTGTCTCAAGTAATACGGGATAAACATGATTTTATAGAATTAAACATGACGAAAGTTTATCATTTACTTAATGTTTTGTTTTCATCTCATCCATCTATTTAATCAGTTTTATTGTTTTAGAAGGATATGTCCGTATTTCCGTCTTAAATAAGAATTTTTGTATGACCAATTAATTTAATCCATTTACTCATTTATCTAGTACTTCCCGTTACACACGCTTTTACGCGTCACATTTTGAGTTAAATTCATTTGCATATACCACCGACTTGGGAATGTACGATCATTAAAATCACTTATTGAAAAGTGGTTGATGGGTCTGGTTTTGACCCTAAAATAATGGGTCGTTTTCGGTCACAGGTCAAAGATTTACGAGTCTTTGACCCAAACAAAACGGGTCAGGTCAGGTTTGACAGGTCCAGATGTGATCATGAGCATTGGACATTGACGTGTTTTGTGAGACGAAAGAAAAATGAACCGTATTTTCTTTTTTAAAGAGTAAGTTTTCCTTAAGGCGGTTTTACACTTATTATATAGTTACATAATGGATCGAAACACAACCCAATTATTGGGTAAAAATTATTAATAAAAAATCTCGTTTTATGATTAATTTGTGTAAAACTGCCTTATATAAGTATTATTGTTTTTTTTTTAAATAAAAGTTTAATATTAGACCTTTCACGTTGACAATTAGTCTCACTATAGACGGATATATCCGTCTAAAGTGAAAGACGAGTCAAATATGATTAAAGTGGTGACATTTTGGGGCTACAACATACAACTTGTTATTTATCTTATACTTAAAATGGGTGAATATTTAATCTGTCTTTTAACTATCACAAAATCTCATTGAAGACGGCGATATCCGTCACAAGCTGAAGACGGATACCATTTCCTCTCACAAAATACCCATGAGAGGCAAGTGGGGAAGCACATGGGGATGCCCCACCTTGTCCCCTCTCTCTTTTTGTGAGAGGTCTTCAGCTTATGACGGGATTAACCCGTCACAAGCAAGACGCTTTGTTTAACTATAGACGAATAGAATTTGTGTCACTAACTATTTATTATAGCTACACGCCTACACGTGTACTATACATGTTTAGACTTTAGAGGTTGATGGCAATTTTGACGGAAATTGTCACGGAGTTTACTTGGGGTCCTTATAACTAGCTAGATAATGTTGAGGTCCTTAAACCTTCACAAGGGTAAATTTTAGGTCCATCTATTATGGTTTACTCGTTTTTCTTCTAATGCAAATTCCACATCTTTTTTGAATGTTGGCAAACATGGAGACAAACCCATGTGACATGTTTCTTAATGGTTCTTATAGGCCTTGTTTATTTAATTAGCCCATTTTTCCATCTTCACAACCGACTTCCCATTTGGGCTTTATTCGTATATCCGACGTATTGTTTTGTCTATTGCATGAACCAAAGATACTCACTCCTTCAAACCCATTTCTCCATATTTCCACCAAATTACTCTCAATTCTCAAGTATAACAAATAAATATCATAAAAGTAGAGTTTATGTAATTACTACTCTAAACGTCTACTTTTACGACCAATTGTCAGTTGTCACATAAATCGTCACTCGTATATTGTAATAAATCCGTCTTATCAGTAGAATCCCAAATTTTTGGTATGTAGAAAATTCTCATAATCTTAAGATGATAGGTGTAATTTATTATGAGGTCTTTTCTTGTTGATGAAGTTGAATTGAGGAGATGTTAGAGCTAGGGGATGGCTGCTCCTGTAGGTAGGGATGGCCACTGCTTGTTTTGTTTTGTTAAATTGGTGAAATTGATCCTCTTGATTTTGATCAGAGCGAAGAGTAGAGTGCACATTCATGGTAATGCCACAAGAAGCCCCATTACTAACATCGTTGCCGTTACAAAAATCTATACAATCTGACTATGATGTAACATTATCACCAGAACTCAACTGCGACGATGAATAACTGGCTTCCAAAGCTATCTGTGCAATATAAAGAGACTTCAGTTTCGTGAGATTGGAGAGAAGAAATAAACTTCTTACCTGCTTGAACATCATTAGCATCTAACGAGTTTACAGTCCGTTTACCATTTTTTTTTTTAATAATGACAGACTTCTTAACATGCTACAATTCTCGACGTACGCTATCTAAGGACCTCATGTTTTCTTTCGTAAATTTATTTACTTTATTAATCCATTGCACACTCACTTATAGTTTCATAGAGTGTTTAAATGCGATGTATTTATCACATATATAATGCACAATTCGCTTCGAAAAATGCTTTCCCTCCATCACAGCTTTGGATCGAACTAAATTTTTTTTTGGAAAGAGAGTGTTATAAATAAATAGAGTTAACATTAAGTTTACATGCTATGGGGGGTAGGGGGTTGGTTCAGGGGATAAAGGAGCTACAGCTTACAAGGTTCTGAGAGTCGATATTACATAAATCGGTTACAAAATAAAGGAGGTGCTAAGCTCCCGCTAAAACCACCCTCAACAATATAATTGTCTTTCAACGAGAATTTTGCCATGGAGTCAGCAACTGCATTGGCAGACCTGTTCTCGTAAGTTGTCATCAAATATGGTAACGCACTTAATAGTTCCCTGCAGCTCACTAAATTCTGTGGTTCATAAGATTTGTAAATCGGTGGTTCCTGTTTGGAGAAGAATCAACAGAATAGCTAATTGCATAAAAACAGATCCAAGTAAAGTATAAAGGAAAAACTTATATGCCGCCTTTTTCTTTCTTTAACTCGAACCCAATAACCCTATAATATTTGTGTAAGTCACTTTGTTTCTTTTTGTCCAAGTCACTTCTTTTTTTGTCCAAGTTGTTTCTCTTTGTGTCTAACTCACTTCCCTTTTTTGTTTATGAATTTTTGGAATATCCCCATTCATAGGTTTGAGATCCACATTTCTGAATTTAAAGGTCCGAATGATCAACTCTACAATCCGTTGTTAGAATCACTAAAGTCTTGGTTTCAGAGGATGGAATGTCTAATTTTTTTTGGCCCGACGAACTAATTGGAGTATTTTGAGCAGAACGAACGAGACGCCCTTTAGAAGAAGTGATATGTTATGGAACGATCTTATTGGGAATAACGAGAGCATCTCTGAATACTCAAAGTTTTATATCCAAAGCAATCAAGTTTTCAAGAAACTGCTCGAGTTTTAGCAAAAGCTCCTCTCTGAGGTCGTATTGATTAGTTGAAAGGATTAAAAGAAAACGTTGTTCTGGGAGGATGATACCCATTGGGCTAGATTGTACCAAACAATTCTTATTTTAGGTTTTAGGGAATTCGAATTCACTTTATATGATTTTATGCTTGAGGCCTACAAATAAGTTTGAGGCTCATTAACTCAGAGTATTAGGGGTAAGCGGCATTCACAACACAAAAGGTGTGAAATGCCCCCAATCTTATAAACGCGAGCAAGCAAAAGGAACCAATTATGTTAGCTAGAGATCAACAAGGTAACGCATACATTCCCGCAAACCAATCGCACCGCGTTCAAGAAATCTGAACTAAGATCAAACAAACCACGATGGGAGCTAGCATACGTGATTCCCTCTCTAATGGTGAGGATTTCACTGACCAGAGGACTAGGAGCAAAAAATCTATTAGTCCAACCACAAACTCAAGCACCTTTCGAGTCCCTCACGACACACCCAATACCCACCAGAGAATAAACTTCACAGAAAGAGGCGTCAACATTAATTTTGAGTCGATACAAAGAGGGGGGGGGGAAGCGAATGGTTAGGAAAAGGAGTTTGTTGGTGGTCGATGCAAAGAACTTGATGTGTCCATTTTATATATAGTTTAACCCCCTATTTTAGCTCGATTTATTTGACTATTGCGCTTTATTTAGTGTTTTTGTGAGCTAATACTGCATTATAGGTGTATTGCTCGTATTTGTTACATTTTGTAGGAATCTAAGCGATCGTGTTTTTTTCTCGTCATTTTAGCAAACATCGGAATTTGCAAGGCTAAGTAGAGGCAAGCTTGATCATTGCATGGCTATTTATAAGAAGTGTTGGTCCAAGCAAAAATGACACTAACTTATGTTAGTAGAAAAATGAAGAAATGAGCTCAAGTATAAAATCAAGTGTTAAAGCCCAAGTAGAGAAGATGGGAGAATGCCTTGGGGGGGGGGAAGCGAATGGTTAGGAAAAGGAGTTTGTTGGTGGTCGATGCAAAGAACTTGATGTGTTCATTTTATATATAGTTTAACCCCCTATTTTAGCTCGATTTATTTGACTATTGCGCTTTATTTAGTGTTTTTGTGAGCTAATACTGCATTATAGGTGTATTGCTCGTATTTGTTACATTTTGTAGGAATCTAAGCGATCAGAAGCTTTTTCTCGTCATTTTAGCAAACATCGGAATTTGCAAGGCTAAGTAGAGGCAAGCTTGATCATTACATGACTATTTATAAGAAGTGTTGGTCCAAGCAAAAATGACACTAACTTATGTTAGTAGAAAAATGAAGAAATGAGCTCAAGTATAAAATCAAGTGTTAAAGCCCAAGTAGAGAAGATGGGAGAATGCCTTGGATGCTCATCTTAGGATGCTCTTTGGATGCTAATTGTGCAATTAACCGGGTGTTTAAGAAGGAGTTAATGGCCAACATGGGATTCTCTAAGCAATTAATCAAGCAATTAAGAGAAAATATTTAGGGTTGACCCCTTGTATTTTACTATAAGTTTCACCCCTCATTTCCTATATAAAGGATGTAGACTTCAACACTTCTTACACACCTTTACACACATTTTCAAATATGTTTTATTCTTAGTTTTAGAATAAAATGTAGGTTAGATTTCCTTTATGTTATTTACATTTCCTTTAGCATTTCAATATCGTATTACAATTTCTATTCAAGCATTGTTCTTCAATTCCAATTCCATTTCCATTGTTGAGGTAATTTATTTCTAGTATTTTTTTTTTCCTTATCATTATGTTTATTATTTTGTTCATCATTAGCTTAATTTACATAATGTAAGAGTAATATATCTTGTCTAGGGGATAAAGGAAGCCATGCTAAATAACTAATCACAATTGTTAAAATGAGATGTCACGATATTAAAATAATTTCTATAACATGTTTGCATTATATTGTTTAATCTTTGGTTATTGGCTGTAATCGTAGATTAAGTTTGTTAATTCATTCTATAAGTCGAGAGGCACAGAATTGAATTAGACTAAGAATGTGTAGTAGGACGACCTAGTCATAAATGAGAGTTTCTCTAGGACCCGGTCTATGGTTGACACTAATATCGCGAGGATGGGTGTCTCTAAGCCTAAACAATTGACAATGTTATTATTTACGATTTTAACATGGATATATATATTTACATTTGCATGTGTGACCCGACTCTCCTAAACTCCTTTAATCATATATTGTTATATCACTTAATTTGCTAATCATAAAACCAAACCAAACGTAATTGACCTTAATAAAATTCATTCCATAACAACTAATTAACAACTCCCGTCTCTCTGTGAATTCGACCCCTACGTACTACATTCATTTGTGTCTAGGGTATTTATTTTTGCATAGGTGTACGATAGCCTATCAGAAATCTACTTGATTAAAGCTATAAAACTAAATTCGTAGTACAAAGACAAGAAATGAAATTTCGACGTTTAACTGCATTAGACCAAAAAAATATATTTCTTTCGTTAGTCGGTCACGCTTTTCAAACTTAAATTTGATTAACTCGGATAATATAAATATGTTAAACCTTTACTTTCTCTCATTCACTAATTTTTTATGTTTTATTCTTTTATGTGTTGTTTTAATCAAAGGTAAAGAATCTATTAAAGGAGACAAGAAATTTACTAAACAACATAACTAATTTTTTTATGCTAAATTATAACTCTTTGGCTATCTTGATGGCACCATCTCTACGCCAGTTTCCACCATCACCACTGCCCCCACTCTTCCCGCTACCACTGCCTCTAACCCCTCTTATCCCACTTGGTATCGCCAGGATGAATCAATTGATCTTTGGTGCCTTTGCTGGAACTCTTACCCCCGCCTATAGCCGCCCTTATTGATAATAATAGAAGCACCCACGAAGCCTAGACTAGACTCACCCATAGCTTTGCTAACTTCTCCCGTGGCCATTGCCTCCAAATATAAGACCGTCTCGACAACATCACCCACACCAGCATGACCATCATTGAGTACATGACCGTTGTCAAGGCATATACCGACGACCTAGCCCAACTCAAAAAAATGACCTATGGACAAAGATGACATTACTGCCAAAATCATTAATGGCCTCGACTACGACAAATATAAAACCGTCATTGATATTATCTTAGGCTGTGACACACGCATCTCATTTAAGGCCCCTCATGAGAAACTAATCCAACAATAACTTCGCCTCAAACACACCACCTCGGGACACCTACCACTGACTTTTCCCTATGGTACGATTTATCAATGCCTTTTTCTGCATCGCAACACGCCACTTACTCTTCATGCTTTTTGCGATGCAGACTGGGCTGGTGATAAGGATGATTTCGTGTCTACCACTGGTTAAATTTTTTTCTTGGCTGTAATCTGATATCTTGACCATATAAGAAGCAACGTGCTATCTCCCGGTCATCAACCGAAACTGAATTTCGTGTTGTAGCTACCACCACGGCTGAGGTTCTCAGCTCCGTTCTTTGCTCACTGAATTTGACATTCCTTCCGCTAACACCTCAGTGATTTTCAATGATAACCTTGGTGCTTTCAACTAATCCGTCAATCCATTTTCTACTCCAGGATGAAGCATCTTGTGATTTCTTTCCACTTTATTCGAGAGCAAGTTCAACTACGTACCACACGTGTCCAACATATCAATGGCAATGATCAACTTGAGGACGCCCTCACTAAGCCTTTTTTTAAAGGACCATGACTCTTTATTGGCTTTCGAGATCGACTTTCTCTACGGTCGTCCATCTTGAGGGAGCGTATTAAGGATATATCTTCCGTATCTTCCCTATATTCATATAACTGTGTTAATATTATGTTCATACCTTACTTCCCATATTTTGTATATTGTATGCAGCTAGATTTTTTTTTGTATTCTTTATTTTTTTGCCATATTCTAGCCTTTGTAACACCTATAAATATTGTACCCATTGTTTGTGAATAATACAAGTTATTGTATCATTTACACTAGAGGCATATCAATTAACAATACATAGTAATTAAAGGTAATAGACTAACTAAATATGAATCTAATGTCCATTCAAGGTAAACATGACATATATGGATGAAACATCCGAAAACCATCATTAAACATGTGAACGGGATGTAAAGAATGTGTTCTAATGATAAACAAGTGTTACATAACGCCTATAAGCATCAAAACAAAGGTCTAGAACATAATCAACAAGATAACGCGAGAAAAGAGGGTTTATAGGTCAACATTGCAAACTTGATGAAGTTGCACAACCAAGTACATTATGCTTGGTCAAAATTGCACAGTTCGTTCCTCTCTGGAAAATAACTGGCACGACCAAGTTCAAGTCGCACGGCCAAGTATGCACAGTCTCTTCCTCTCTAGAAGCAACACACATGGCTTAGTTCAAGTCGCGCGGTCAAGGGGTATTGTGCAACCAATTTTCATAAAATAGTTATATCTCCCTTATTATTGGTCTCTTGAGGTACGTTACCTACCGTTGAAACTAGACCTGGGAAATAGATCAGGTCGTGTCGTGTTCGTGTCTGTGTCAACTTTAAACGGGTCACAACTATCCCACCCTAACCCAACCCAATTACATAAACGGGTCACTTGTCTCAACTCTAACCCAACCCATTAAATTTTTCTATAACCCAACCCGACCTTTTTAACCCATTTATCTTTTAGCAGGTCATTTTAAACTCACTTAACCCGTTTAACCCAATAAACTAATAAAATAAACTATGTTTTATAACCCTATTATTCCAAAAATGATGAATGAAAATACTTATTTTTAAGTTGTTTAATTGGGCTATTGATTTAACCAAAATATATTATAACACTTTTAAATAAATGGGTTATTCGTGTCGGGTTCGTGTCAAAAGAGCTCAACCTAACCCGACCCATTTAAGTTTTGTGTCGTGTCCGTGTCAACCCAATTACTTAAATGGGTCACAACGTCTTAACCCTAACCCACTAATTTCGTGTCGGGTTCGTGTCGTGTTTTCGGGTCGTGTCAAAGATTGCCATCTCTAGTTGAAACTGTAAGAGGACAAGCTAACACCTCAAATTTGAATTACTTCAATACAATGTCTATAACTCGAGTTATGCTCATTCGACGTTGACGATTTCCGAACTTATTATTCCTTTACCAATTTTCATTCCAAATTTAATGTAACTTGTTTAAACATGTTAATGCCTATATATCCTCACTAAATGAAACGTATATACACCCAATAATTATTTACAAGACTCATGAATGCATTGGACATATGATCAAACATAAACTGATGACAAGAATCGTCAACAACATAAAATCGCAACTTTACCAAAAAAAAATGGCTCCAACTTCAAAGTTAGGCCCAACATCATCAAACTAACACGAAACTTCATCAATAAGCATGAGAGTAACATAATTGGGCCATAAGAGACATGGGATAAGTATAAACATGATTAAATAACAACATTAGCACATCTTATTCTTGTATTCACCCAATAACACACTTAACATCTTTATATGGCTTCAAAACTTCAAACAGAAATCAAATCAACACTACCATGGTGAATATCAACAAATGAGGTATGAAGATTGTATAAACACATATAAAAGATGATCACAACACAAAATACTGAAAAAGTTCACAACTTTACCTAATTTTTTCATTAACAATCAAAGATGGTATCTTTTAATAAAAAAATCGCCTAATCTAACTACCAATTAATAAGGGTGATCAAAATCGTATATCCAATACGGTTTTTAAAAAGCAGTATCGGATATCCGGTTTTAAAAACTCATTTTTGAGTGTCCTTATCTGATACGGTTTTCTGCATATACGGTTTCCGTATATCCAGAAACCGTATATACAGTATCCGATTTTCAGATTAATTTATGTACTTTTATGTCTTCTTTATCTTTTTTTGGCGATTTTATGATTTTTCTTAATTTCTTAATAACTTAAAAGGCCGGATATTAAATAATATAAGAGTAAATAACTTAAAAATGCATAAAAGTAATAAGA
The DNA here is from genome assembly GCF_048544455.1 of Silene latifolia. NCBI lineage: Eukaryota > Viridiplantae > Streptophyta > Magnoliopsida > Caryophyllales > Caryophyllaceae > Silene > Silene latifolia. The sequence goes on along the minus strand of NC_133534.1, from coordinate 49,603,275 downwards.
TTAAGTCACGGATATACTCAATATTTCATGGTTTTACGATTTTAATTTGATGTTTTCTATTAATAACAAGAACCGTATCCGAAATCCTATATCCGGTTTCAAATTCTGCCGATATGTATCCATTACGGTTTATATGGAAAATTCGTATCGGATATATGGAAATCCGTATAATTGAAACCATATATAGTACCGGATACGTATAATAAAACCGTATCATATATTTTTACTGAGCCCTAATAATTAACACAAACACATGTAATATTGAGTAACTCGCCTACGTTACCTTGATTTGCACTTCTAGTCTTCCAAATCTTCCTCTATGCGATAATAATATTTCTCCTTCTAAGTCACCACCTAAACATGTTAAACACAATAAGTTGTGAGAATATCTAACTTGGAGAAACACGGAATTTTGAAAGGTTGAAAAAGGGCAAGACTTTCTTACGTTGAAAGATAGAGGACGGGAAAAGGCGAAGATTGGCGCGATAATGAAACAATTTGGTAAAAGGATGAAGGAGTTATGAAGTTTTTAAGATTATAGAGGTTGGGGTTTAATAGAGAGTTCTAAGAGAGAAGAAAATCTGAAAATTGAGATGAAAGGGATGAAGTAAGTTGTGCCACAAAAGAATAAGACCTAGAAATATGACCCAACTTAACTTCACTTGACCCATGACCCAATTTACTCGGGTTTTACTCAAATTTCACGTAGAATCCGATTCTAGACTTTATTTGGGAAATTTGGTACTACACAATTACACTAAAACGCGATTTTTATTAAAAAAAAAGATAATCAAAAAATAAAATAACTATTTAAACTAACAAATTCCTAAATGAGAATTCGTGGGTGTTACAGAATATGGTATTATGTCTTTTACCGCTTATTCTATATTATTATTCTCACATGATTCACATCTTAAGTTGTTTACTTGTTTCGTACTTCATTGCATGATTATGATGTAATATGGCTGGGACAACCTCTATTTACTCCCCATTGATTATAACATTCATTTTCAATGAATGAACAGGTTGCGGGTTGATGCTTTAATGGGGTTTTGACGAGTGAGTTAACGAGCGTTGTACTTACAACGATTTATCCTACTCGTTGTAGTTTAGATTTGTGCGTAGTATTGTAATTTGTGATTTATTAAGGGACCGGGATCCTCATATTTAGTTAAGTTGTATTTTGTATAAAAACTTTCCAAAACTTATTTAAGTTTTGGTTTATGATTTAGTGACTTCGCCGTTTTATCATTAAAGTTTTAAAAATCTTGCATTTTTCGCTGCAATGTGTGTGTTTATTTTGATTAAGGGACCGGGATCCTCACACGCATAAAGCAAATAGACTGTAGCAAAATCTTAGAGTGACTCACTTTAAGACTCGTGAATAATGTATTGTATGTATAAAAGTGAGTCCTATTTATTGTTGTTGATACTTTTGATAGGTTTAAGGAATAAATTGGAAAAAATATGAGAGTCTGAGTTAAGGCTTAATGATAAAGTGAGTCGTTTTTACTCTTGTTAAGACTCATATTAAGTTTGTGGATAATTTTAGTCTTAGTTATTGTGACTTGTGAGTCTGAAACAACATTTTATAATTGTTAAAGATATTGAAAAACCAAATATGGGTGAAAGATTTATGCTTCTATATTCTTCCTAAACAAAGAAATGAATTACAACCTATATATATATATATATATATATATATATATATATATATATATATATATATATATATATATATATATATATATATATATATATATACCTATATATATACATTGTATGACACCAAAAACCCTAGCACATCGGCCTCCGTAATCTTACCGTAAGATGATATTTACCTTAACTAGTAAGATAAAAATAATACAAGATATTATACGATAATATTACGAGATATTTTTCTAACACTCCCCCTCAAGTTGGAGCACTCGATGATTCGATGCCCAACTTGCGCTGTAACTCGTTGAACAATCTGCCTCCAAGAGCTTTGGTGAACAAATCTGCAATTTGGTCCTTACTACAAACATGTGATGTTGCGATTGTTTTCTCGACCAAATGTTGTCGAATAAAATGACAATATATCTCAATATGCTTCGTGCGATCATGAAAAACAGGATTTCTTGCAATGTGTAGAGTCGCTTGATTATCGCAATACATTTTCATTGGTGCCGTGTGACATATTCCCAAAGACTTAAGAAAGGACTTGAGCTACACCAACTCACTCGTCACAGTGGCCATCACACGATATTCCGCCTCCGTCGTAGAACATGCCACTGTCACTTGCTTCTTACTCTTCCACGAAATCAGTGTCGACCCCAAAGCTACAAAATACCCACTCAATGAACGCCTTGTCAAGGGACAACTACCACAATCTAAATCCGAATAACCATATAGTTGCATAGTTGAATTGTCATCCATCACAATATCTTTACTTGAATCCTTCTTTAAATAACGAACAAGTCGAAGTGCTGCTTCCCAATGTTCTTTCCGAGGTTCATGAACAAAATGTGCACTGCATACATTATATCCGGTCTGGTGATGGTTAAAAAACAAGACGTCCGACTAACCTTCGATACTTTATTGCATCCTTGAAAAGATACCCGTCAGTAAGAGCAAGTCCATGATTCTGCTGAATTGGAGTATCAACGGGTTCTGCACCCAATAGTCTCGTTTCCTCAATGATGTCAAGACCATACTTTCTTTGGTTTAGAAACAGACCACGCGCACCAGCTCCTACTTTTATGCCCAGAAAGTAGTTTAGTCGACCAAGGTCCTTAATGCCAAACTTGTTGTCGAGAAACAACTTAAAATTTTCACACGCCTCTGTATTGTCACTTACCATTATCATATCGTCAACATAAACTAAAATCCTAATAAAAACTCCATTCTTATTGTAAGTGAACAAAGAGTAATCTGCGAGTGATTGTATAAAACCGTAGCATTTTAAAGAATCAGCAATCTTAGCAAACCAATTACTTGATGCCTGTTTCAGACCATAAATGGACTTCAATAATCTGCATACTTGATTTTTGCGACTTACCTCAAAACCTTGGGGCATTTTCATGTACACTTCTTCACTCAAATCTCCGTGCAAAAACACATTATTGACATCTAACTGGGCAATTATCCATTTCTTCGTCACAGCCACGGCAAGTAGGCATCTCACGCTCGTCATCTTGGCAATTGGTTCATACGTCTCATTGTAATAAATGCCTTCAATTTGGGTAAAATCTTGAGCTACAAGCCTTGCCTTGTATCGCTCTATCGTTCCATCCGCCTTGTGCTTTACTTTGTACACCCATTTGCAACCAATGGGTTTTTTTCCATCTGGTAAGTCTACCACTTTCCACATCCCGTTCATTTCCAAAGCTTTAATCTTATTTGCCATGGCTTCCCTCCATTTCTCATCTTTAACTGCTTCAAAATAATGAACAAGTTCTTTGACGGCATCTACGGCCACTATAAATTTCCTGAGAAACAACTAGTCGTAACATAATCGCTTATTGGATATCGCGTACCTTTCTTTGAGGAAGTTGACGGGACTTGACAAGCAGAGGATGCGGGGTTTATTATTCTTGTCGACTTTCAGACATAATCACCTTTCCAGTACGGCTCAATTTTTTTGCGAGCTCCACGACCCATCTGTTCTTCCTCTGTCTGAACTGTGGGCTCCTCTGCCTCAGCAGTGGGCTGTCCAATTTCACTTGCCCCTTCATTTGGTGTACTTTCTCCCATGTCAACTCTTTGACTAACAACATCCTTGTCATCTTCTGATACAACATGTTCAACAACATGCTCCTAATCTATAAACGTTGTATCTTGATCATTCGCATGTAGTTTCATCAATTCTGCATTTAAATCGTTTGATGCAAAAGGAAATTGATGTTCATAAAAAATTACGTCACATGATACAAAGGATTTTTTTTCTTTAATACCATAAATCTTCCATCCCTTTTTCCCGTGTGGGTATCCGAGAAAGATACATCTTTTACCTCGCTCGCCAAATTTGTCTTTCAGTTTGCCTTTGTTATGTGCGTAACAAAGGCAACCAAGTACCATTAAATTTTTCAGACGAGGTTTTTCACCAAACAGGACTTCATACGGTGCCTGACCATTTAATACAGGAGTTGGAGTTCTATTAATAAGATACGCGGCGGTTAAAACGCATTCTCCCCAAAACTCGATTGGTAAATTTGCTTGAAAACATAAAGCCCTTGCCTTTTCTAGTATGTGTCTATGCTTTCGCTCCACCCTTCCATTTTGTTAAGGGGTGTCCACATTACTAGTTTGGTAAACTATTCCATTTTCCTTATAAAAATCCTTTAAAAACCGATAAGAATTCCGTCCCATTGTCACTTTGAATAATTTTAACAATTTTACCAAATTGAGTTTTGACCATTTTAATAAAACATTGCATCAAATCTCCAACCTCCGTTCAATCCTTCATCAAATAAACCCATACCCCTCTACTCCGATCGTCTAAGATGGTTAAAAAATAGTGTGCCCTGGACGTGCTATGGGTTCAATACGGTCCCTATATGTCACAATGAATTAATTGAAACAAGTCACTATTTCTTTTATTATTAAGCAAAAAACTTGAACGTGTTTGCTTAGCTCGAGAGCAAGAATCACAAACATGTTTTGAATTCCAAACTAAATTGTTTCCAACTAAAACAGAAAAGCGAGATAAGATACTACTTGAAGGATGCCCCAGTCTCATATGCCATAGCCGTGAGTCCTCATCTACTTTTATTCTCCCTGCCACGTGAATCCAATTCGGCTCGAATAAATAAACCCCGTTCTTTTGCTTACCCCGTCCAATCCGTATCCTCGTAGATTGGTCCTGTATATCACAATAAGTAGAATAAAACGTTACAACATAATTATTCTCTTCAATAAGTTGTTGAACTGAGATTAAATCGCATATTAACGAGGGCACATATAAGACGTCTTTTAAAATAAAATCAGTAGACAGTTGGACTTGTCCATGTTCATTTGCCACGACTTCCCTGCCATCAGGTAAACATATCGTAGCCTTTTCGCCTGTCCAAATATTTTTCAGTAGTTCATGCTTTCCCGTCATATGGTGTGAGGCACCACTATCAATAAGCCAATTAACCATACCTGTCATCTTATCGCTACCTTCTGTGCTGCCCATTAGAAGTCCCCTAACACGCTCGACTTCCTCCGAGGTGAAGTTGTTATTGACTTGTTTCTGTGCATCAACTTCAGATGAAGATCCAACAACATTTGCTTGCATTGAATTCCCTTATTCTCTCTCACTTGACCGTCCTCCTCTGCTTGGCACACCACGACCTCCTCTACCTCTACCTCTTCCGCGGCCACGCGCCTTAATCGTATGGTAGCCGTGCTTATCATAGCAATTCTCCTCATCATGATAAAACTTATTACAAAAAGTACATTGAACCGGGTCTGAGTCATCTTCCTCCTTTGGCCACGTGCTTCCTCGCCTTGCTTCTCCTCTTCCTCTGCCACAAGAAGAGTAGTTTCATACCGCCATCGCTGCTTCTGTCTTTTCAATTTTTTCCTCTTCAATTCTTGCCACCGTCTTATGCCTTTCTTCTCGTAAAACAAGTGCATAAGCCCTACTCAAAGTTGTAATGTTATCCTCCATTAATAAGTTTGAACGAATATTTCCATACAACTTTGTGTTAAGTCCCATCAAAAACTGATGAAGCTTCTCTTCTTCTCGTTCTTTGACAAAAGCCGTAGCAGCTCCACATGTGCACTTTGGGATGCGGCTATAATTAGCCAATTCATCCCAAATAGTCTTTAAATTTGTGTAATATTCAACGACAGATAGCCTGCCCTGCTTACCTTCCGTCAAATCGCTCCTTAATTGATGAACCCTAGGAGCGTTGCCGGCGGAAAAATGCTCTGCCAATTCCTCCCATATGTCGAACACATCTGCTGAAAAAGTGATACTCGGATGTAACTTTACGCTAATTACATTCCGTAGCCATGCTTTCACCATGGCGTTGCATTGCCTCCACGCCACGGCTTCATAATTCCCTTCTTCACCTTCTACGACTGTCGGCCTTTTAACTTTCCCCTCGATGAACCCTAATTTATTTTTGGCATCGAGTCTATTCTTCACCGCATCAGCCCAAACGTCATAATTCTCACCGTCAAAAATCGTCTGAGTGAGCATTAAGCTGGGACTATCTGATGGGTGCAAGTACAAGAGGGATGACATATGAATGGTTTGTGTCTTCTCACTCCCGTCTCCCTTTACTCCCCTGTCTTTGTTGTTGGTCATTCTTTGTCGGGAAGGTGATGTGTATATGCGTGGTGTTTAGGATCTCTCTGGTACCATGAAAAAAAACCAAATATGGGTGAAAGATTTATGCTTCTATATTCTTCCTAAACAAAGAAACGAATTACAACCTATATATATACATTGTATGACACCAAAAACCCTAGCACACCGGCCTCCGTAATCTTACCGTAAGACGATATTTACCTTAACTAGTAAGATACAAATAATACAAGATATTATACGATAATATTACGAGATATTATTCTAACACTCCCCCTCAAGTTGGAGCACTCGATGATTCGATGCCCAACTTGCGCTGTAACTCGTTGAACAATCTGCCTCCAAGAGCTTTGGTGAACAAATCTGCAATTTGGTCCTTACTACGAACATGTGATGTTGCGATTGTTTTCTCGACCAAATGTTGCCGAATAAAATGACAATCTATCTCAATATGCTTCATGCGATCATGAAAAACAGGATTTCTTGCAATGTGTAGAGCCGCTTGATTATCGCAATACATTTTCATTGGTGCCGTGTGACATATTCCCAAACACTTAAGATTGACTTGAGCCACACCAACTCACTCGTCACAGTGGCCATCGCACGATATTCCGCCTCCGCCGTAGAACGTCCCACTGTCACTTGCTTCTTACTCTTCCACGAAATCGGTGTCGACCCCAAAGCTACAAAATACCCACTCAATGAACGCCTTGTCAAGGGAAAACTACCATAATCTGAATCCGAATAACCATGTAGTTGCATAGCTGAATTGTCATCCATCACAATACCTTTACTTGGATCCTTCTTTAAATAACGAACAAGTCGAAGTGCTGCTTCCCAATGTTCTTTCCGAGGTTCATGAACAAAATATGCAGTGCATACACTATATCCGGTCTGGTGATGGTTAAATAAACAAGACATCAGACTAACTGTAACACCCCCTCATACCAATGTACCTTACCAAGGATTGCCCTAGCATGAAAGACTGTTACCATCTCGGTTTCCCGAGGTTACTATATCAAAGTTACCAATTCTAAATAACCCTGATTAAAGTATAAAGAGTTAGTGATTACATGTTTCCAAAACCAAACCAAAGTATAACTGTGAAAGGTCTAACAACTACAAAGAATGCAAGCTAAGTCTCTTGACGGCGGAAGCTAGAGCCGAGTGATGACTCCCCACGACTGTCCCATAGCTTAAAATCTGAATTACCTGTCACAAACTGCTCACCATTCCCGAATGGATCACCGTAGGTTTTACAAAACAACAACAACGGGGTCAGTACCGTTCAATCATGATAAGACAAACAAATAATGTAACAGGCTGATCATCCTCCACAGTAACTGACTACACACCGAAGTGTGTAGCCCTGCCCTGCCGGATTACCCATCGCAACAGGTAATCCATTCCGCCGGTGGGGGACCACATCCCATCCCCACCAAGTCCAGCTCATCAACGAGCGTCTATCAATCCCTGTCCCTTAATGTGCACATCCCCTCCCGTGAAGGGTTCCGCGGAGGGCGAACTAGGGTGTGAAGCCACTCCCGCAAGTGACTCCACCACAATCACACACACAACAACATCAAAGCTGTCACAACACCACAACCATCACAACACAACCACATCACCACCGTCACCACAACACCCATACTCCGATGATCAGCAGATAACAACAATTACAAAACAAACACAATCTTAATCAATCAACAGTAACTGAGTAGGGGAAACCCTACCTTAACAATAACAACAATATGGAGAATCGGACAATTAGAATGTCTTCTCTACGAAGTATTATCCTATACAATAATCATATAACAAAATTACATATTGCACAATTCACTATTCCCTTTCCCCCAATTCATACATAAAGCAACCCTTAGAATAAATCATCAATGATATGGGGATAAGGACTTAGCGACGATGGAACGAGAGATTGAATGTAAGAGCTACGATGGATACACACACAGTGGGAGATTTGGGAATCATTAGGTTATCGTAAAATGATTAGGTTTGCAAATGACGTTTTTAGAAACTGATTATCGAATATATAAATCCCTAATTACTCCCGAACCTAACCGCTGAAATAATACTCGCCATACCGGACGATACTCGGTCGAGTATAGACTATACTCGGCCGAGTATCCTCTACTCGGTCGAGTATTCATCATACTCGGCCGAGTGTTCCTCGACAGTAGCCAAACAGACTCCACGACACACACTACTTGACCGAGTAGGCCATACTCGGTCGAGTACCAGCCTATAAAATCCGTAGTATTACTGTCTTCCCTCCTTAAAAAGAAATTCGTCCCCGAAGTTCTAACCCAACCTATAAAACCTGGACACCTATCACCTTCGTCTCCGAAGTTCCAACCCAACCTATAAAACCTGGACACCTAACACTAAGTCCACCAACCACGCTTACTTCCACAACACGGCTCACGATAACATCTCAACTACAACATAGCCTCCTAATACTGACTCCATAATATTACCGAATAACCACAATATAAGTGTTGCGAACTCTGTCTTACTTCATAACGCTCACTAGCATCCTCAACCATCAAGACGGAATGTTACATTCTACCACCCTTAAAACGAACTTCGTCCTCGAAGTTTACTCACACACATAAACATCCTCACACAATCTGTTAACACTATCAAGTCTTAATCACACTCCTAAACTTCATACTACTACGAGCACTGCCATTACCTGTAATAAAATCGACCATCACACAAATCCATCCTTATTCTACACCAACACTCAAACTTCCAATTGCAACCTGTATGACCATCAAACTCTCTTGTCGCATCCTACTCCTCTTAAGATAAGTGTTACGTCCTCGTAACTCACTAATACTAGGTCCTTTGCTATACCTCCCATAATCTTCATTACTACCGCATGACAACGATAACCCACTATAACCTCAACACCTACAACCATTCCTATATGCAGGACTCTCTTTCTCTAACAGTTCTCGTGCCTCCAATTATTCTGTACTCCCATAACATATATCATAAAATCCTCAGTATAACCACTACTCCATCTCTTCTACATTACCACAAAACAACATACTTCTATATACATATACACTCGTCTCCACAATCTTATCTCACAATCCCCAAGTGTTACACATACTCCCATTAGCTTCTCAAGTTCATCTCTTCTATTACCACAAAACTCACCCTTGACTTGACATGATACTAAGTCCTAAAACTTCGTACTCCTTGTCCCAAGAAAAGGTGCTAAACCACCTGTAGTTTCAAGATCAATACCACACATGTTCCACAATTTCTTTTCACAACTATGTCCACCAATGCTTCATCTAACACAAGATCAAAAGTACTCCAACAACCTCTCACAACTGTGTCCCATTAACAGAATATTACTTTACCATGACAACAACAGAACCATACCCAACTTCTCTTTCATATCATACTCTATAAAAACCAATAGGGCCATACCCATACCGGCACTGGTAAGAAACATCGGGAAACAACACAACGGTCTATATGCCCCGACCGACACTGACAAGAAATAACAGTAAACAAACAACAATCTATGACAACACAAAAATACTCGTATCACAACACGAATTACCGTGCACAGTGCACAACAACCACATCGATAGCCATCACGACTTTTACAATCGCATAACACTGACTCAGCACAACTTCCTTGACCACAAGACTTTCTTAAAGCTGCTCTACCAGATCACGACGCAGCATATTAGACGGGATCATAAATACCAACCTTATGAATATTATCCATACCATGACTCTTGAGGCTGAACCTCACACCATTACTAACAGATATCATACATACACATATAAGTATAACATATGACGCGGAACACACATATAACGACTCGTATCTATCACACCACACCATTACTCGTGAGGCCAGGACCTCACACAAAGGTTTACACACCTCATGGACCCATAATCGAATCTAACTAGCCAATCCTGATCACGTAAGTTACCACTTGATAATGAATACCTCTCATCCAGACTTAACTCGGGTGCCCTTCATAACATATTGTCTTATACACACAATTATCACCCCCAGGCAAATGTAGCCATAACATCAGTACCCAACTTCCAGTGAACACCTCATATATCCACCTCTCGTACTCCCTCACAACCATACATACCAATCAATCTCCACAGAATAAACCCCATTAGGACAACTAACTTTCTTAATGTAGCATCATCCTCAACCACTAGTGACAACAATACGACACCACCATTCTTCATGTGACCGCTCTCTCACTATCACTTCTTTACACCACAGTTTATTTCCTCTTTTGATTGTCATCCCATATAACGAGCATCAGATCCATCAACAAAATTTTCCTCAACATTATTCCCAATTCTATCCTTTATCGTATCGTCACCTAACTCTCCACCAAAATCTCAGACCATGCAAACACTCTACAAGCTTCTTATTCCCTTAATACCCCGAAACTCACGGCTAACACGTCGTCCTGTACTCCTATATAACCATTAACTCACACCCTCTAATGAGGCTATCGTAAATTTCCGTAATTTCCTACTTACTTCCATCCCTCTTTCCCCCTTTTCACGCAGTAATACCAATTAATAATTCATCTCCTTCCTCTTTCTACCTAACTCTTTAGTAATTTGTTTATTTTCTCGTGGCTCCACAACTCTAGTTCCATTAATTCATATCAATATCTTATCATTCTTTATTATCATTTATCCTCTCTCATCTTGCTTCTCACTCTCACCATCCAGTCTACACACTAATGGTTACTCTTCAATTAGTCGTATCTCCCTTTCATATCTCTAGAAAACCAAAAATTTACCTCATACCGATAATTTCCGAAGGAATTACATACTATGCTCACATCTAGATATTCCAAATTCCCAAACTCGACCACTATCTACCCATCGCGGCATAACTCGATCTCATTATACACCATTCGTTTCCATCTCTCTATAGCGACCTTTTATCACATACATCCTTAGCCAACTCAATCCTAACCGTCTCTCTCCATAAATCCTTACACATACCACTTTATCAATATTCATATCCCTCATTTCAATCTTTCATTCTCACGTTTCTTTACACTTACATCATCCTTTCCCATATATACTTACTTTTATATTACTCAACACACGACTATATCACTCACCATATCTCACAAAACATGCTCTTTACCTCAATTAGCTCACATTCTTCATTTTTCTTTTTCCACTATCTCTCACAACCACGTTAACATATGTCTTCCTTATCTAACATGTGTCCCTCATAAGCCGGCATTCTCCATATCTTAACACCCGGTAACTTACGTATCAAGACCGTCACATATATAAAAGAATGCGTTAAGACTCAAAACATACGTTTGCACATACCCTACGACTCAAAACAAATGTAAGAATATAGCCACCAACTCAAAATTAAGGTAAAAACAAAGCCACCCACTCAAAATGGCCGCCCACTGAGGTACTCGGTCGAGTACATGGCGTACTTGGTCGAGTATGGGATACTCGGTCGAGTAATGAGACTACTCGGCCGAGTTCGCGACTCCAAAATCTAAATAAACTTATCACAGAAAGATTACTCGGCCGAATATGGAATACTCGGTCGAGTATGAAAGATGCTCGGTCGAGTAGGGCCTAATCGGTCGAGTATCGGTGCAGTTCTCAGCACCGTCCAGTTTTCGTAAAACAATCATATCTCACTCGTTACTTGGTCAATCTGAGCGTGTGATCTATTGTTAGAATCGTAAGAAGACAATCTATCAGCTCAACTTGGAATCACAGCAATATCATTTTTAGAACTCAACTTATGACATTTTTAAGACAGCCCTTCCATAATCGGTTTTCATACAAATCAATTCTTTTTTTTTTAAAACAAAATAACTTGAACATGAATAAAGCAAACAATAACAACTCAATAACCCAAGATGTGTGAGTCTAGTGGAATTCCAGGGTAACCTCAAAGCCTCCTAAGGAGGAATTACGAGGTCCTGGGTTCGATTCCCTAGATGAACACTTTCCTGGGGACCTGACGTCCGGAGAGGGAATAATCCCCGCGGAAAAGAACTCACATGGTACAGGCGCCTAGCAGGGTGGGGTCCTGTATCCGGGGAGGATCCAACCTCCTCGTCATCAAAAAAAAAAAAAAAATAAATAAAAAATAACAACTCAATACTTCTAAAAACCAGTACATAGGTGAACTTTCATCATATCTACACGTGCATTAAACACAACATAAACTTACGATAACATACTTAAGCATGCAATTCTATATACTATGCATCGCTACCCAACGTTAAGCATATTACGTCATAAATCTAAAAGCCACATAGTAAACACGTAACATGCCAACACTTTTCATGCCAAAACCGTTTCAACTGATTTCACACATCAATTCCATCATGCCTTTCTACCACCTCCACAATGTCCTTCATAGATTTTCACACATTACACCTTCTACCACATGTTCCAAGCATTTAATTTCGACACACCACACGCATGAATCAAATAAACACACAACACAGTTCCCCCGTGACCGGGTTGAGTTTGTGAGGGCCATAGTGCGACTCCGGGACGTCTCCCAAGTCCTTGCGGTAGCTCCAAACAACTATCCCCGGGTTCATTTTATTTAGACTCCCTAAGTTCATTGGATTGATTAGTTTTAGGTGCCAGAATCTTCGGCTCTGATACCACTTTGTAACACCCCCTCATACCAAGGTACCTTACCAAGGACTACCCTAGCATGAAAGACTGTTACCATCTCGGTTTCCTGAGGTTAGTATATCAAAGTTACCAATTCCAAATAACCTTGATTAAAGTATAAAGAGTTAGTGATTACATGTTTCCAAAACCAAACCAAAGTATAACTGTGAAAGGTCTAACAACTACAAAAAATGCAAGCTAAGTCTCTTGACGGCGGAAGTTAGACTCGAGTGATGACTCCCCACGAATGTCCCATAGCTAAACATCTGAATTACCTGTCACAATCTGCTCACCATCCCCGAATGGATCACCGTAGATTTTACAAAACAACAACAACGGGGTCAGTACCGTTCAATTAAGATAAGACAAACAAATAATGTAACCGGCTGATCATCCTCCACAGTAACTGACTACACGCCGAAGTGTGTAGCCCTGCCGGATTACCCATCGCAACAGGTAATCCACTCCGCCGGTGGGGGACCGCAGCCCATCCCCACCAAGTCCAGCTCATCAACGAGCGACTATCAATCCCTATCCCTTAATGTGCACATCCCCTCCGTGACAGGTTCCACGGAGGGCGAACTAGGGTGTGAAGCTACTCCCGCAAGTGACTCCACCACAATCTCACACACCACAGCATCACAGTTGTCACAACACCACAACCGTCACAACACAACCACATCACCACCGTCACCACAACACCCATACTCCGATGATCAACAGATAACAACAATTACAAAACAAACACAATCTTAATCAATCAACAGTAACTGAGTAGGGGAAACCCTACCTTAACAATAACATCAATATGGAGAATCGGACAATTAGAATGGCTCCTCTACGAAGTCTTCTCCTATACAATAATCATATAACACAATTACACATTGCACAATTCACTATTCCCTTTCCCCCAATTCATACATAAAGTAACCCTTAGAATAAATCATCAATGACATGGGGATAAGGACTTAGCGACGATGGAACGAGAGATTGAATGCAAGAGCTACGATGGATACACACACAGTGGGAGATTTGGGAGTGATTAGGTTATCGTAAAATGATTAGGTTTGCAAATGACGTTTTTAGAAACTGATTATCGAATATATAAATTCCTAATTACTCCCGAACCTAACCGCTGAAATAATACTCGCCAGACCGGATACTCGGTCGAGTATAGACTATACTCGGCCGAGTATCCTCTACTCGGTCGAGTATTCATCATACTCGGCCGAGTGTTCCTCGGCAGTAGCCAAACAGACTCCACGACACACACTACTCGACCGAGTAGGCCGTACTCGGTCGAGTACCAGCCTATAAAACCCGTAGTATTACACTAACCTTCGATACTTCTTGTATCCTTTAAAAGATACCCGCCAGCAAGAGCAAGTCCATGATTCTGCTGAATTGGAGTATCAACGGGTTTCGCTCCCAACAGTCTCGTTTCCTCAATGATGCCAAGACCATACTTTCTTTGATTTCGAAACAGACCACGCGCACCAGCTCCTACTTCTATACCCAGAAAGTATTTTAGTCAACCAAGGTCCTTAATGCCAAACTTGTTGTCGAGAAAAAACTTAAAATTTTCACACGCCTCTGGATTGTCACTTACCATTATCATATCGTCAACATAAACTAAAATCCCAATAAAAACTCCATTCTTATTGTAAGTGAACAAAGAGTAATCTGCGAATGATTGTATAAAACCGTAGCATTTTAAAGAATCGGCAAGCTTAGCAAACCAATTACGTGACGCCTGTTTCAGACCATAAATGGACTTCAATAATTTGCATACTTGATTTTTGCGACTTACCTCAAAACCTTGGGGCATTTTCATGTACACTTCTTCACTCAAATCTCCGTGCAAAAACGCATTATTGACATCTAACTGGGCAATTATCCATTTCTTCGTCACAACCACGGCAAGTAGACATCTCACGCTCGTCATCTTGGCAACTGGTGCATAAGTTTCATTGTAATTGATACGTGCATTTTACATAGTCTTTTTAGCCTATTTTATGCACGTATTCCTATGCTTTTATCGTAGTTTTATGCTACGAAATGCCCGAATATGCTACTTTGGGTTATTTTGTCTTATTTGCAGGAATGAACCAGAAAGTAGCGGAAATCAAGCCAATTACCGTCCGTTTAGCATGCATTTGGAGAAAGAGTAGATTTGGAGCGGGAATTATAGCTGACTTGGGATGCGTGAAGGTGTTTCGGGAGCTAAAAGGACAAGTCAAAGTCAACTAACGAGAATGACGAGCTGCTGAAGTCAAGTTTCACTTGATCGAGTGATTTATTACTCGATCGAGTGGTTTTAGGTGCAATAATCAGTCGATCGAGTGTTTGCTTAGTCGATCGACCAGTTCCTTATATGCCCTTACTCGATCGAGCACTATACATGGTCGATCGAGCTGTTTTCTGGCTGAGTTTGCTCGATCGAGGGATTTCTCTACTCGATCGAGTGGATTATGCCACGGGTTGGGCTTTTTAGTCTAATTTCCGTCATTAGGTTTAATCCTACTCCTATTTTCTTATAAATAGGAGTAAGGGTTGTCATTTGGAATCATCCAATAATCCGGGGATCACGTTACTCCTTTTCCCTTCTCTATACACTGTTACTTTTTATTTCTTCCGGATCCCTTAATCTAGTAATTCCTTCTTCCCTTTTTCTCTTCCTTTTTAATGTTTATTGTTATTATTTACGTTATCTCTTGTTTCCCTTTTATCATGAGTAGCTAATTTCCCGTAGTATGTTAGGATTAGGGAAGCCGTGGTAGCAATGCTTTAACTGTATTAAATAGATTAGACCTGCGGTAGGAATTGTATTAGGCAATTTAATTGTTATCCAGTCGAATGTATGCATGCAGGAGACCAATAATTCTAGTTAACCCCGACCTAGATCGAAAGATTGGAAGGGAAGGCTTGCTTAATTACAATAGGGTATTGCAGTGAGGGCGAAAGTTAAGCTGTTTACGCTCTAGGGCGGTTTAAGGACCGAAAGGTGACGACCATAGCTCTTCTTATCAATAGTCTAATCGCCTTAGTATTCTCGATAATATAAGATCTGATAGCTGCCACGGTGGACCGACTCCTAGCATACTTCCTTTCTCTTATTGTTAATCTCTCTCATCTTTTTCCCTCGCTTTAGTCTCTAGTTAGTTAAATCAATCAAAACCCCCAATTGTGACATTTAGACAGATAAATAGACAAATAGATAGTACACCGCCTCCCTGTGGAGATCGACCCTACTTACCGCTGACTACTTCTATACCCAGAAAGTATTTTAGTCAACCAAGGTCCTTAATGCCAAACTTGTTGTCGAGAAAAAACTTAAAATTTTCACACGCCTCTGGATTGTCACTTACCATTATCATATCGTCAACATAAACTAAAATCCCAATAAAAACTCCATTCTTATTGTAAGTGAACAAAGAGTAATCTGCGAATGATTGTATAAAACCGTAGCATTTTAAAGAATCGGCAAGCTTAGCAAACCAATTACGTGACGCCTGTTTCAGACCATAAATGGACTTCAATAATTTGCATACTTGATTTTTGCGACTTACCTCAAAACCTTGGGGCATTTTCATGTACACTTCTTCACTCAAATCTCCGTGCAAAAACGCATTATTGACATCTAACTGGGCAATTATCCATTTCTTCGTCACAACCACGGCAAGTAGACATCTCACGCTCGTCATCTTGGCAACTGGTGCATAAGTTTCATTGTAATCAATGCCTTCAATTTGGGTAAAACCTTGAGCTACAAGCCTTGCCTTGTATCGCTCTATCGTTCCATCCGCCTTGTGCTTTACTTTGTACACTCATTTGCAACCAATGGGTTTTTTTCCATCTGGTAAGTCTACCACTTTCCACGTCCCGTTCATTTCCAAAGCTTTAATCTCATTTGCCATGGTTTCCCTCAATTTCTCATCTTTACCTGCTTTAAAATAATGAACAGGTTCTTTGACGGCATCTACGACCGCTATAAATTTCCTGTGAGACAAAGAGAAACAACTAGTCGTAACATAATCGCTTATTGGATATCGTGTACCTTTCTTTGAGGATGTTGACGGGACTTGACAAGCAGAAGATACAAATAAGACAAGATATTATACAATAATATTACGAGATATTATTCTTACAGATATTATAAGTTTCACCATACAACCCGTTTGACTCGGCAAGAAGGCGTTACATGGCCTCGATTTGTCCTGTTTTCCGCTTTCTAGTTTTGTTGTTTTGTTTATTTTCTTGTTTGAGTTACTCCGGCTTATGTTCACAAAAATAAAATAAAATCATACAACGTGATATCGGTCACTTTTAATGCAAAACAGTTCAATCCCTGGCCTAACTCCATATTTCAATCACTAACCTAGCTTCATTTTGTAAAGTAAACCATATTACCATGTTATCCTTGCTAAGGTTGCATGAAAAATGCTATCAAGATTTTCCCTTTTACGAAATGGAGATGGACAAACATATCAACCTGAATTAAAGATCTTTTTGAATAATTAGCACATGAGAATCTCAAGCGTTACTATCAATATCTAACTTTCCCGTTAAGAATTAAGATCATTTCCCAAACAGGTTAATTGATCTCCTAATTGATTTCTATGGCGAATCCAAATCCCATATTTTGTTGAGAACAATATTGTGCTGTGAAATTCCACAATAGAATACTGAATATATAAGTATGAAATTTAATAACAAAAAAAAAAAAAAACTTTTTTACTCATAATGTTAATATACCCCACAACTAATTTAGTTCAAACATCAAGGCAAAACAAGACCTATGTTACTCTGACTTAGTACGGGTGTCGGACACGGGTACATATATATCTAAATGTCCGACTTGGCATGACTTGAATTTTGAGACACGGGTTCGAGGACACGTCTCATTAACTCAGCACACGAGTGCAAATTTTAGAGGAAAAGGCATAGTCAAAGTTGTTTTCTACGACTTGATTAGTTAGTTGCGCTTGTAATGAATTTGTTCAAGGAGCAAATTAAAGAAATAAATATCACCTACCATGAAAAATTGACGAATAAACACGCACTTGTTAAGATACGACTTCTATAAATAAATCAATACATATATATAAAGCAGAAACTTTTCAAGTGATATTAGAGAGTCCAATTTTTGCAAATTACTTAAATTTAATCAAATAACAATAAATACGTTGATTTTACAAAGTAAATACTAAAAAAAACCTAAAACGTGTAGAATACAACGACTACAACACTACAAACTAAAAAAATACAAAAAATTTGTCTGCTAAAATAGGAATACAATCTGAGATAATAAGAATAATAAACTTATTTTACTGAAACCCTAATTCTTATGCTACTCTGATCCTCAATTCCCCATTCAACTAAACTACTGTCTTTAGGTGGAACAATTCTTATATAAGAATAAAACAGGGGCCAAATAACGTTATCATAGCTACCGTATATATCAACAGAAACCCGGCAGAAGATAAACAATAATGGACGGAGCTCGGGAAATAATGGAGGGAAGGATGCAGCGAGGTCACCGATGTGTAGGAGGGAAACCACTCAACCGTATCTTATTCCAAGAACCACCTAGATCAATGAGTCTCACATGTAATCTGAATCCGGGTTTGTTTCCTTGATTTTTCATCAAGGCGATTACGCTTTCCATATGTAATGACTAATTTGCACCAACGTTGCCAAGGACTAATGACAGCCATTATTCCATCAATATATGAGAATGAGAAAGAACAACACAACCGGCTACAATTTTGTCATCGGATTATTACAACCCAAATCAACAAGTTGGCAAAACAATTCAGGTTTGTTACTTGAATTCTACACATGGACGCAGTTATAGTACCTTATTAAGACAATTACTTCATGGGAATATAGAGATGGATTTTTAGGCTGGGTTTCTCCACATGAATATCCTCAATAAGCAATACTAGGCAACGGAAGAGAAAGTAGCAGCTAGCCCACACTTTGGCAATGGAGGTAGCACACAGATCCTAGATCCTGGCATGTCAATTACGGACCATAGATAGTATTAGATACCAGATGTTACCTGATCTTATTAATAAATTGGAACATAAACACGTATTCTAATACGAAGCAAATATAGACACAAGTAAGCAATCATTCAAGGACAAAAGGGCCTGTACTTTCCATAGGACTTTTAGAATTGACAGATAGAGATCCTAATATTTGTAAATCAAATTTTCACCTGGGATGAGCACAGACAGCTTCATGAAACAACGGAGAAAGATAAGGCAGCCGCAGAATAATATACCGTCTGTTATTTTCCCACGATTCACAGCTTATACTCCCACTGCTGGTCTTGGTATGTTGAAAGCATGTACCATTGTAAGCAAACCTACGCCTTTATTAAACTGATTAACCTTGATAGATATATCCCCAACTTCAAGAGCTGGACCAAATAACCCAGGTTATGATGTGTTGCCTTTGCTATATGACTGCGTCAGTGAGTCTTATACTTCTATTATAATAATAAAAATATTTGACAACTCTAAGTACTAATATTTCTCTCCAATTAGTCTTGCTGAAGACGGGTCGAAGCAAGTGACGGATAATGCCACTCACAAAACGGATAGGGGAACAAGGTGGGGGCACCCCCATGTGTTTCCCTCTCTCCTCTATTTGGGTCATTTGTGAGGAAAAATGGTATCCGTCACTCCAAAATGACGGATACGTGCCGTCACAAATGAGATTTTGTGATTTCTCTAATATGTGTTGTAAGAAGGGGAATATACGATTGCCACAACTAAGAGATCCTCCTGTATTTTCAAAAAACTGAATGGATGGCAATTAAGGCGCCAGAGCTCGAAAGTTTAGGCATAATATCTGAATGTAAAATTCCTCCTATGCATTCACATCAATGGGTGCGAAAGTTGATAAATTGTCAACAACTCACCCCGACCATACACTATCCGAAATGGTGGACAGAACAACCATCATTTAGGGTCTATGCTTCCTACTGGCAAACAAACGCCCTCATTTATATGGCTTTAAGTTTATGACACGAGCAAGTGAAGGAAGAGACTTAGAAATCGAACCCAAAAGAGACAGCTTGAAATGAATCACTAAGCTGCACCCCTCTTTTATGGCATTATAGTACCCGCTTCTTTTCCCCTATAAAGAGGGCAAGTTACCACACAGAAATACCATATACTCCCTCCATGCCGGTCAATTGTTGTCCATTGGTTTTGGCACAAAGACCAAAGAAAGAGGAGGGGACCAATTATTAGATGACAAGTGGATCAAACTGAGTGTGAAAGATCAAATTACTCATTAAATGCATTCCTAAAATAGAAAGGACAACAATTGACTAAGACACTCCAAAATAGATTAGGACAACGGAGTATTATTGATGAGAATAACTAACGCAAGCAGCGTGGTAAGAGAGTAGGGCACGATGAGTCGATGAGGGAGTATAATGCGTACAGACTACAACAAAGGGCTAATCAACTGATATACTCTACCTCGCAGGGGGAAACTGCTGCATCCGTTCATCATGGACTGTTGTTGCGCGGTAGAATCACAAAGACTATGGTTACTTAGGAAAAAACCAACCTTATCTTCATTACGAAATTATATGTAGCTGCCTCACGGGCGACCTCCCCCTCTGGCCAAAAGTTCTTAAATCTACCCGCCACAGCAAGAATATTGGGTTTAAAGAGGTGGTGTACTGGTGTTAAATCTACCCGCCATTACATAGACCACCCGGAATCAACCTTACCTTCAGCTCCAGTATAGAGTTTACAGTTGATATTTATGCTATGTAGATACGAAAGATGAGAAATCAAATCAGTATAAAGTGGAGCAGGTACATCAAATACAGGTCTCCGAGGAATAGAAGGGATGAGAAGTACGCCCAAGTTCCGACGTCGATGATCGAACCGAGCCGGAGAAATGCGTGGATTGACGAATAAGAGGTGTGCTTGCAGGAGTGATTGGTGTAGCTCGATTAAGATGACGGAATAATTTGATTTTGAATTGGGAGATTAGCTATATTGTTTGGGGCAGTGGGGCTACAAAAGGAAAAGGGAAAGTGCGACATAGAGACACAAGTCACACAACTACACGCCAGAGAATCTTTTCAAGCAAAGAAAGCTTCGTTAAAACTAAAAACAAAAAATAAATTGATTTTTTTTAGAGCAAAATAAAATAAATTGATTTTTACAAATAAGCTTAGAGATTCTACATTTTTTTTTCACAACGGTAAACTGACATTAAAATAAAATAAAGTTAGTTACAAAACAAACACGGGAGACCGGAGTCCGAGTGCTAGAAAACCAACTAACCGAACTAACTTACATGAGTATGAGACGGAAAAAGTAAGACGACACTTTTTGTAGACAAGATGATAAAATTCATCGAAGTGGAAAAAGTCCGTCTCCTTTCTTTTAACCCTCTTAACCACTGCATACTCCGCGGTGAACCAGCAACGAGAAAGAGAAAAGCGGAACAAACTGAACTGAACCATAGATACCTTGCTAACTTGAGCGGCGTCTAAGGAAATCCGCTGCTTTTTAGCAATTTGTAAAGCAACTTCCTCCTGAACCACCACATCATTTACCATATCATTCTTGAGAATAAGTGCGAAATGCTCAACATGCTCCTTAGATGAAGGAGAAGAGGGGGGAACTTTTGTTAACCTTGAAATATCTTTATGGGGAATTCACGTCTGGATAGAATTTTCAGGGGATGAAGGGTCGAATCCTCATGAAAGACACTGAACTTTCGTGGAAAAAGGAGAGATTCTTTCCAGTCAACAAATTATCATAATCCTGGGACGAAATATGCCAATTTTTTTGAGCTCGCTTTTTATTGGAGTATGTATACTTTTCTGGTTTTTTACCAAAGAATGAGGGGTAGAGTCAATAATGTCGACGACGGCAGGTGGGTCGAACTCACAGATAGTATCACAAACCATTGAAACTGGCCAGAACTTACTGAACTAATCATTGGTTCAGTACTGCAATAGGAACTACAAGAGGGACTATAAGACATTGCAATTAACTGGTCAGCCACAACAACACTAAGAAGAGGCTTCTTACCGTTCTTGTCAAAGTCCATCGGATCGAACAGAGAAGCAGTTCGCTTACCATTGGGGTTCTCTGCAAGAGAGATTCTACATAGATCTAATTAAACTTGGTAAACACGTTGGGTCAGGTTTGAGTTGAGATCATTCTGTTTGGTTTATGTTTGTAAGGATTCAAATTATTTTGGGTTCAGATCATTTTCGGTTGGTTTGTTATCAAGATTTCACGGGATAAGTCAGTATGCGATAATAAACATTCAGTTATGGTTGAATAGGCGTCAGGTCGATTCGGGCATCAATTCAGATTTGGGTACATTTGGGTGCAGTACGGGTTTGGGTCGGATAGTGATGACATCCTCATATACAAAGATCCTTTTATGGTTAAGCGGAGACAATATTTATTAAGGCCATATTATGCAATGACCGTAAATATGAGTCAGGGACAATCACTTGATCATGTTGAAGTTTATCTACAGAAGTCAGTTTTTAGCCTCGATCAACTTTACGTAGCTGCATTAAGAACAACATAACTCGAGTGATCAAACTTCTACATTGCTGATAGAAACAAATGTACCAGGGCCGCACTAAAAATATGTTTACAAAGAAGTTTTCACAAATTTACCAAATTAGGTGTCGTATTATATATATATTGCGTGAGGTTTATAGGGCAATTAATCTTAATTGTATGTAGATAGTCAAAGGAAAGTTACGTTGTTTAGTGATCTAACATTTTCTACAAATGCGCTAAATAATAATTAAGATAGTTTTGCGTATCATTATTAAGCTAAGGTTTTTCCACTATCGTATGCTTAGAAATTAGGATATATTGGTATTTGTTGTAAGTTAATCTAATTTGAGAATCTCATAAGGTTCGTTTTAGTTATCAAGGATTCATTTTGGGGAACTATCGCAAGTTTACGAGAATAGTGTTTTAGAAGTAATAATTTGTGTAACAATGAAAACGCTAACTACATATTACAACTATGTTACTTGATGTTATACAACCGATATAATTGATACCGAATGACACAAGTTTTATGCTGAAAAGGACTCATAATTTATCAGTCATCAACTATATCAAATCCGAAATTTTGTTTCATCTCGAGTTCAAATAGTTGGATTTTTTTTATCAACTTAGCTATATATTGTTACAGATGATACTATCGGGAGTCCCGTGCATCGCACGGGCTTTCCAACTAGTACGGAGTAATATAAAAAGCCTAAACTTAGCACTAGATTAAGACACATGGCAATCTAATACGGAGTATCACAAAACCGGAGAGTTTAGTAATCCGTAGTCCATGGAAAGTTAACGAAAAGCAAAATTCAGTAAAAAACAAAAAAAATACTAAAATCGTCATCCTCCCTAGAGTCCTGTCCTAACTCCCAACGATGTCTCTTCATTTGCATAAAATGAACCGTTACCACTTACCATTGACCTACCCTTTTATATTCTTACTTCATCCTCTTATAAAATGGGTTTGTGAATTTCTATCAATTCATTGTGTTGTTTAATCTTTTTCATTTAATTTTTTCAGGTTGGAACTTGGAAGCTCCCTCAAGGATTTGCTCATGACATGCACATGTTTTAAATCACCTTTTAAATGAGGTACCACTAGGGATGGTAATGGGTAGGGTTTGGGTCGGGTCCACCCAAACCCGGACCTGAACCCTAGATTTTTCATTTGGACCCGTACCTGACCCAGATCCGCAAGGGTCTGAAATTTGAGGACCCATACCCGGACCTTATGGGTAAGGGTCGAGTCTGGGTCTACCCGCGAGTCCGAGTTTCAGCCACTTTAATAGCAGAATTAACAGTTATGGGGTCTATAATATTTTAAAAAAACCATACTACTGTAACATTATGAATTTATTAATCTCTATTGTACACTACTAAATCCAATATACATACGAAAGAGATTAAGAAAGACAAAGAAGACCTAAGTTAATTTTACCTCCAAAAACATGTGAAAGAATCAAACTCGGAACCCTAAAATCAATACCGTACTTGATAGCCGTCTCTATTTGACCGTCGTTGGCTGCCGTTAATGGTGGCTGTCGGTTGTCGTCTATTAGAGAGGTGGTTGTCAGTTGTGTATCAGTGTTGTGGTGGTGGTTTCCTTGTGTCAGTGGTGGAGTGGTGGTATTGTCAGAAAAGTTTGGTTGGGTTTTATCACTTTATGGGATGAGGGAAGAGAAAAAAACTTTAGTTGCTTTGGTTTCTATGGTGTGCCAGTATGAATTCAGAAAACTTGTGATTTTGATTTTTTTTTTTAAATAAAGGGTCTAAGGGTCGGGTATGGGTCTCATAATTTAGACCCAGACCCGGACCCGAAATATTTTCTTAAGACCCATACCCGGCCCATATCCATTGGGTCTGAAAAAATAAGACCCATACCCAACCCATTAGGGTCCGACCCTCAGGGTCTGGGTCGGATCCCCGACCCACTACCATCCCTAGGTACCAGTACCACCATTTAGTATTGTTATTATTCTGATTAATATGCGTAGATTGCATTTCATCTTTCAAATGAGGTATCCTTTAGTTTTGTAATTTTGATCATTTTCCCTTTTCTTTCTATTGTGAATTACTCCGTAGCAGACTTTGGATTGTGAATTAGTTGGGTGAATGATAGATAGTTTGATTGTTTACGGTGTTAACACGAGTTTTACGTTTGTAATCTAATAAAGTCCCCAATTAATTGGAAAGAAAATGAATTGATATAACTATATATAATACTCTCTCCTATTCTAAATAAACTTCTTCTTTTATTTTGGCACAAAGATTAATGAAACACATTACCCACCATATAACATATAATTAAATTTGGACCACACAAATAGACCTGACAAAACGGGTCAACGGGTCGGGTCATTTTGGGTTTGTCAAATTTCCGGGTTAGTTCGGGTCGGGTCATTTCGGGTTTACGAGTTGTTTCGAGTTTGTTGGTCGGGTCTGTTTCGGGTCAATCAGATTGGGTCATTTCGGGTTTACGGGTTGTTTCGAGTTTGTTGGTCGGGTCTGTTTCGGGTCAATTAGATTGGGTTATTTCGGGTCGGGTCATTTTCGGGTTAATGATTAAGAGAGAAAAAGACATTTCAAGTTATATGGGGTCAATTAAAGTTATACTTTGTCAGGTCATTTTCGGGTTAAGTGGTTTCGGGACTGGTCTGTTACGGGTCCATGAAAGCTCCGGTCATTTTCGGGTCGGGTTAGGTTAATTCGGGTTTCGGGGGTCATTCGGGTTCGGCAGTTCGCTTCAATTTCGGGTCTCGGGTCAGCCTTTTCGGGTCGGGTCAATCGGGCCGGGTTGATTTTGCCATGTCTACACAGAAATACACTACCTCATCATACCATTAAATTTGAACCACACAAACACTTCTCAAAAAAGAAAATAGGGAAAATATTGTGAATAGACAAAAAAAAGAAATTGTAAAATTTATTTAGAATAGAAGGGACTATAAAAAGTCTAAACTTATAGATTAAGACATGTGGCAAGTCTAATATCACAAATCCGGAGAGTTTAGTAATCCATAGTCCATAGACAGTTAGCGAAAAGCAAAATTCAGTAAAAAAAAAAATACTAAAACCGTCATCCCCCCTAGAGTCCTAAGTCCTAACTCCCAACGATGTCTCTTCATTTGCATAAAATGAACCATTATTATTGACCTACCCTTTTATCTTCTTATTGCATCTATACAATATTATTAAAAGCTTAAACTAAGCAGCCACGTGTCAACAAGCAAAGGCAAAGATTGTTAACTGATTTCACTTTGCGAGGTTGTTCAACCAGTAACTATGCTGCTTGGAGAGGAGCTGATCGAAGGTGAGAAGACCGCAGGTTGTGGTACATAAGGGCGTCTTCAGAGTCCGAAACAAGACACGTAAAGAAATTATGGATGGCCTTCCGACCCGTTTTTTGTTTAACCGTGTTAAGCAACGATCTTCCAAGCAAAGATTGATTTCTCTTCGCACTTCTGATGGAACCTGGATTAATGACCCAAATGAAATCGAAGCGGAAATTTGCTCTTATTTCCGATCTATTATGGGTGGTCATCATTCATCTCACGCTCATAATTTTCAGACCACTGAAGATTTTCTAGCTGACCTGGATATTCCTTCACTTTCACCTGCCGACTGCTCTATTCTATCTACTCCATTTACCGAGATTGATGTTCTCAGAGTGATTCGTAGTATGGATGGTTCAAAATCACCTGGTCCGGATGGTATTACTCCCCGCTTTTATCAGGTGTTTTGGCCTCAGATTGGTCACCTTGTGACTGCGGCCATCTTACATTTTCTCAATTCTGGAGTAATGTTGAAGGAATGGAATCATACACATATTATACTCATTCCGAAGGTGGAGCACCGAGAATTGGTCACCCAGTATCGGCCTATTAATCTTTGCAATGTTATTTACCGAATTGCGTCAAAATGTCTTGCAAATAGGCTTAAGCTGGTGATACCATCAGTTGTATCAGACTCGCAACAAGCTTTTGTCCCTGGATGCCTGATGACTGATAGCTGCCTTATTGCCCATGAGGTGCTGCACTATATTAACAAAACGACAAAAGGTACAAACTGTTTCGCTGTGCTTAAGCTTGACATGAACAAGGCCTTTGATCGTGTTTCGTGGACTTTCCTCATGCGGATAATGAAGCGTATGGGTTTCCCAATTTTCTGGCGAAATATTATTTGGGAATGTGTGTCTACGATCTCTTACAGGGTGCTTATTAATGGCGAACCCTCTGAATCTTTCCGATCATTTTGTGGTCTTCGACAAGGGGATCCGCTGTTTCCCTATATATTTATTATGTGTATGGAAGTTTTGTCTCGACAGCTGATCAGAGCTGAAAAATTTGGTTCCTTAACCGGCATTAAGATTTCAAGATATGTACCAACTCTTTCGCACTTATTCTATGCGGATGATGCATTTCTATTTTGCAAGGCAACACCTTTGTCCTTTGAGACTTTAAGAGATATGTTCAAGGACTTTGAAGCAGCTTCGGGGCAGATGATTAATTTTAGTAAGTCCTATATTAAATTTAGCTCGAATACACATGCGGACTACCGAGAGCATCTGACTTCGATTTTGAGGATGTCTCATGTGCCCACTTTTGGTACCTATTTGGGAGTTCCTATTGATATCCCTCGCAAAAGGTCTGAGCTCTTTCTTCCTTTTATTGATACTCTTACTACTCGCATTGCATCCTGGTCTGCTCTTCATCTCAGGCAACCAAGTAAATTGATAATTATTTCGGCAATTTTGCTTGCTTCTCTGAATAATGTCTTCTCCGCGGTACCTATTCCTCTCTGTGTGTGCCGTAAGATAGATGCCTTGCTGGTGGCTTTTTGGTGGAGAAATGATTGGAATAAGCAGTCAATTCACTGGACTTCCAAAAGTGTACTGCAAGCGCCAAAGGAATATGGTGGTCTTGGTTTCAAAAACACCCATATATTCAGCCAAGCTTTGCTTCTTAAGAATTTTTGGCGCATTCACTCACAGACAACCGCACTATTGGCAAGATATATGGTCCCGAAGTATGCCCGGGATTTGCCTATTCCTCTAGCAAAATCTCGGGTTTGTCAACCATCTTTTATATGGTCCGGCATTTGCAAGGCTGTTTCTGCGGCTCAAAATGGTATTTGTTGGAAACTTGGTAATGGACAGTTACTTGACATTTGGTCAAGTCGTTGGATTAATGGTAAACAACCATTTGGTACTGCTCCAGTTCCAGAACCTTCACCGTCTCTCTCTGATTTCTTGCTGGAATCCGGTGACTGCAATTCTACTATGGTTTTTCGGTATTTTTCCTCTAGTTGTGCAAAGGAAATTATTTCTTTGGAACCACCAGCATCGAATTTTGATAATTTTCTTTACTGGTGTGGACAGCGGGGGCCCACGGGGGCACTTGGAAGGAAGAGAACAAGCGTTTGCATTTTTGTTGGAGTCGCCACCAATTTTTATGAGAAATTGGAACCGTTCGAATACCTCGTGTCATGTCAAGACACAAAGTAGAGACATGAACACTAAGCAATCGTTACCCTTAGAATTCTATGTCTAGAATGACTCTCGTGGATGCCAATGAACACGGGTGTTCACGGAGATCTGGAGTAAGGAGTGAGGGTACGTATTAGGAAGCTCTTTAAATCGAACACCTAATCCCGCCCGCCTCGATAGCGGCCTCTACTAATGATTAGGGAACTTATTCGTACTTGATATATCGTCGATTATATGCATGCAATGCAACATCCAAGTTTTAATCCTAACATGTGAAAATTAACTAAGTCGGTTGACACCTAATTAGCAAACAATTGGGTCGAAGTAGGATTTAATGTTCAATTACATGTGAAAGCATACAAATGATACAATAAATATGACAAATACAATAAAGAAAATTACGATAATGAAAATTACAATAATTACAATGGATTAGGCGATTTATGTCGAAAATACCTTTAAAACGGATAATTTGAGAAAACGAATAAAAGAATGAATTAACGAACAAATCAGAAGGCGATAATACGATTAATAGTCAATTATACGTAAGCTAATTAGACTAGGTCAAGCAACACCGGAGTTCGGACGAAATTCAACCCGAACAAAGCGTAGCGAGTGCGTCCTTGGAATAGGCGCAGATTGCTACGTCTGTTCTCGACTCGAATTCTCGGGCCGCCGTTTTAATTGCGTGTTGTTAATACTCGTTGGTAATTTAATGATTGATTAAATTATTTACTCGGATGAAAGTGATTAATAGGTTAATTACATGTGATCAAGGGTCATAAAACAATAAAACATGGATGAGACGGATGCAAACGAATTAATTACATGAACGAAAGATTAATTAGTGACATGGGTGAATGAAATAAACTAAACAAGATGAACTAACGACAAATTAATGACGAAGACGATAAAAGACAGATGAAAATATATCAAAGGATCGAATTCCAGAAACTCAATATGAACAAATCGAATTTCTACAACCCGGATTGAATTTAATGACGAAAACCCGCAAATATGAGATTACTTGGGATTTAAGTCGGATTTAATGACGAGTTAAACATGCTAATGATGATGATTAATATTCATGTGAAATTATTACGATTGTATGTCAAAGAATTAACAAAAACAAACGAAACAAACAAAAGCAACGAATTACAGAGGACGAAGGAAGAAGAAAGGAAGCGAGGAATCTGCGCGGCCCTCACGAAGAGGCGCAGCAGAATCGCGCTCCTTCGAAGAGGCGCAGCAGTTGCTGCGTCCTTTCTCGACGGTTTGTCTTCTGGAAATCCGTAAAAAGAGATTTTAAAGCACGGTTTTAGAAATCGGTTTTAAGGAGGTATTTTCGACATAAACCTTACAATTGATGATACAAAAAGTAAATAACAATAAATAAAAGAGAGATTTACACCCTCAGACTTACATGTTTGACGAAACGAGAAGGACTAAGATATCGATTAGTGATGCTCGACGCGAATGTAAAGAAAGTGCCCTCGTAAGAGGAAAACGAATAGATTAATTAAGTTGATTGATTGTGGAGTTGGTCAAATTGGTCGGTCATGCAAACGAGGCTGGTACTCAGAAGGATCCGAGCTTACGTGGTCGAATATTCAAGCACGTAGACGCCAAAAAGTAAGAACAAAGGTATAGAATGCAAAGGGAGAAGAGAAGGGCGGACACTCGCGTGAGAAATATGAGGAGCGAAGGCTCCTATTTATACTAATCACACGAAGGAATTAGGCTTTCGGAGAGTCTTTGGAAGTGAATCTCGGAAAGGTATGAAAAAGATACGAAAATTACGCAGAAAAGGACCTGGGAAGAGGCGCAGCAGCCACTGCGTCTCTTGGAAGAGGCGCAGCACCTGCTGCGTCTGTTCCCAAGTGGTTTCCTCCTGCGGAAGAAAGATTTCCGTGTTTAAGTTATGGTAGGACGGAATAATTTGGTTTTCCTTAATATCTTATGTAAATATTACGGGAAATTGTTTACCAAAGGATAAATATTATGAAATATTTATAAAATATGGAATAGAAATATCCGGAACAATCCAGAACATTTTGACTCAGGATTTAACGGTTATTAGAAAATGAAGACGGTTTTAGGCCCGGACTCCAAATGTACTCTAATTACTGTCAAAATGACCGTATCGGCACGTAGATGACAACTAAGAGGTAGAAATTAGTATTTGAGCAATCACTTGACGATAAACTTACGAACTATCACAAATCGTTCCGCGTAGCAAACATGCGGCCCAATCATCACCGAGTGGTTTGCGAGAGGTGCAGAAATGAGGTATCTACAACTGGAAATATATGGAGGATGGCTCTTATTCGGTACAATCAGGTTATTCACTCCTATGGTCTGAATCTTCAGCTGCCCGCTGTGTTCGATCATTTGTCCATACCTTTCCTTGGAAACATGTGTGGCGAAAAGGGATTCCACCAAAGATCTCGATTATGTTATGGCGTCTAGCTCACAATATTATGCCAACAAGTGATAATTTAATATCCAAACATGTGCCGGTTGACTCAATGTGTACCCTCTGTCGGACTTCCCCTGAAACAGAAGAGCATTTATTTCGCTAATGTGTAACTGCCCAGCAGGTCTGGAAAGCATCCGCCCTTGGGATTAATGCCATAGCTAACCCATCTATTTCCTTTAAGTCTTGGATTGGAGACTTCGTGTCTTATCTTCACAGACAATCTTTGGTGCCGGATCAAAAGTGGCTCTTGCTTTACTTTTGTTGTGCTCTCCAGGCCATTTGGACTACTCGTAACTCCGTGATATTTCGAAATCACAACGGTGACCCTGTAGTTACATGTCGACTCATTGAGGATCTACTGCACTCGCATGTCCAATTATCCAAGGTACTCCCTACACATTTGCACTCCACTTATGGTTTTGTTGCACCATGTGTTGTTACAGCTAAATCTTTACCTCAATGAAATGCGGTATCTTTTTCTGTTTCAACACGCCATGTCCCAAGAACAAATTGTTTCAGTTGCTGCATCTACAGTACCGATTTGGACTACTCCAAGTCAAGTGTTGTACGCGCAAGTTCTTGTTTTGACGCCTCCACCAGAGCTCTTTTATGTGCTATGCGTTATGCCCATTCTGTTGGCCTGAGTTCTGTTTGTTTCATAGTAACTTGTTGTAAGCTATCTGCAGTTATGGCAACCTCTTTCCCAGTCCCAATTAGTGTGCGGAATTCCTTCCTAGAAATCCGTGCTTTGTTTGTAATTTATCCTTACTGGTCTGTAAGCCTAGCAACAGGCTAACTCTGTATGCAAGCTATGTTCTTTAATATAATCAGTTTATTATTGTAAAAAAAAAACACACACATTTATGTCCTTAGTCAATTATTACTCATTAATATCCATTAATCTTATACAATTTGTATCTAGCCATTCAATATTCCCCTCAAATTCCAATTTATAAGGTTAATTTGTTGCATTAAAACAAGTTCATCAATAGCTTGTATTAAATTCCCTAAGACCACTCCCAAGCAAGGGTCGCCTTAATTAGGTCGCGACTCATATTTACTCTTAATCACACCTTATTTATCTTGACCCACTTTCACCCTCCCAAGCAGAAAGTCGCGACCTAGATCATCAATCCAATCATTTCTCACTTTCCAATAATTTCAATCATTTTTCATATTCTCTATCCCACTACACCTTTTCTCATTTTTTTCCAATTATCATTTAATTTATATAACTTATTTTTAGTTTTATAATTTTATAACTAATTTAATTTTAAAATAATAACTATATACATGATAAATATTTTTATCTTTAATTCGGATATTAGATAAAAAAATTAATTTAATTTAACGATCGTATTTTAACAATCTATTCAATGTAATAATCATATATTATTTTCAACAACGTAATCGAGTCAATATCGTAGCTTAAAAAAAAAGCCTAAATGTAACGTGGATACTGAAAAGACCACAAAGACAAAGTCACAAACCAAACTCATTCATTCATCTTTGAAATTCCAGTTTCTTCAACACAAACCCAAACCCATCTTTTCCCAAATTCATTCCCCCAACCCAGAAATAAAAGAATTACCAAATAAAATTACAAACAAACGACATCAACATCACCATCTTTAGCGCATTACCATCATCGATCTTCACCATCTTAGCCGATCTTCACCATCATCGATCTTTTCAATTTTCTGGGTTTCAATTTCACCCATATCTTCATCTATCATTTTCCATTTTTTCAAGATCTCATTTTTTCAATTTTGGTAAGTCTCATTCTTGGTTTTATTTGTTGATTTCTATAGTGGGTAATTTGAAATCGTTATTTTTTCAATTTAAAGGGATAGAAGTTTTATTTTGTTGATGTTAATGTAATTAATTTGTTACACTTTTTAATGAATTCAAAATTGATCAAAATATATCAAAGTTGAGTTCATTTTGTAGAGAATTTAAAGATAATGCCCTTTTATATATGCTCATATTTTTTTTTAATTTTGATTTAATGTACAATTTCAATAACCCAATTGTTACCTAGTTCTTCAATGTAAATAATTTTTGCAGAAATTGCGCAGAAATAGCAGAAGAAGATGGAAGGGTTGAGTTTGACCTTGTCCTTTTTTTTTGTACCCAACAAATCAGAGCATGATGATACGTCTGTCGTGTACCTATCAAAAATAAACTAACTAAACTAACTATATACCTAGGGAAGTCAGGTCGATCTCCTCAGGGAGGCAAGATATTTGTAGAAGTCCGTCTATTTGGTCACAAATGGGGGGTTGTTTGAATTGTTTTCTAAACTACAAAGGTTTTAAAGGAAGAGAAGTAGAGACAAGAGCAGCAAGGCAAAAAAATAGGATTAAACTATCAGATAGAGAAGACACATGTCGGAAATTCGGTTCACTGCGGTAGTCCAGTGACTCAGATGTAAACAACTCAGACGAATTAATGCAAGACGGATGTGGAAAGGTCCTTTCGGTCCACTTTCTATCCTAAAATACCACTAACTTAACTTTCATCCTCGTCAGGGTAGTCTACTGTTCATAGCAAGCCTATTTAGTCCAATCTTTCGATCTAGGATTAATTTTAGCCAGATTAAAGAGATGACTCAGAAGCGTGCACTCAACTAAGTCGATAAATACAATTAAATTGCTATGGTGACAGAATCTCACAATTAATTCATCTATTTCATTTACTACATCGTCACATTCCTACCGCGGATCCCCTAATCCCAACATGCATTAAATTTAGCTACTCATATCACTATTAATACAAAACTAATAACAAATGACGAATTAACAATAAACATGATGAAATAACAAATAGAATGCGTAAAAGTAAATTAGGGCAGAAATTAAGTATGACTAAACGAAGAATTAAAGCAAACAAAAGAGAGATTATTATTAAGGAAAGAGAAAGGGATTACAATCGTGCGAATCCGGCGTAAAGAACAATCAAATCCGAGCAAAATAAATCCCAAAGTAAAGTTACAGTGAAGGAGAATAAGTAACGCAGTAAAGTTTGATAGTAGAAAATTAGATAATGAATCGATGCCCAATAACCTAGTAAATGTCTGCTTAAATAGAAAAACAACTTAGTTTATCGAAATAAAACAACTCACGGGCTAATTAAAGCCCACGCCAGCAGAAACCACTCGATCGAGTGGAATAAAACCACTCGATCCAGTAACTCTCTTTTCAGCACCTTTGGATCGAGTAGAAAACTACTCGATCGACCAACTGGGGTTGCAGAAACCACTCGATCGAGTAATAAAACCACTCGATCGAGTCTTCTGTTTTCAATTCAGCTTAGACTCATCACCGACTGCCTCGTAATCCGTGCCTCGCACTCCAATGCAGTATCTCACTCTGGAAAATCCCGTCTCCTCTAAATGCATGCAAAAAGGACGAAAAAGGGTACGATTCCACTACTTTCGCGTTCATTTCTACAAAACGGACAAAACGAACCAAAGTAGCCAATTCGGGGCAAAATACTATATAAACCGATCCTTTACTCGTCCTCGAGTAAACTAAAATGCAACTAATGGAACAGAAATGATAACTCGGTGCTAGCTTAACTTGTCTACTTGAACCAATTTAATGCAACAAAAAGTGACAGTTATAGCTAAGCAGTCAATACGCAAATGAGTTATAAGCTGTTCAGAAATATAGCCAACCTATCGCCCTTGCAAGACCAACAAAATCGGACTCTCTCGTGGTCACTCTTCTCTCATAAAGCAAAGGGTGAATGTTATATGTAAAAGAGAGAAGAAAAGACAGTCACTCACCTAACTGCGACCTACATAGCATGCATGCAACAAAAATGAAAGACAATTCAAGTACTAATGCACACACTCCAACCAATAATGTCCGTCACAGCCGAGGGCTTACAAATAATATGGGAATAGTGCGGTTCAGGTGAGAAGAGGCAAAACAAGTTATGGTAATGTGGAGGTAAAAGCGTCAAGCTAGTTCCTAACAGGACCATAATAAACCATCTGAATCTCAACTGACTGAAAAACTAAGTACAAGTGCTCTTCATTTGGCACACAGCTCACTAAACTCAAACACAATCTCCTCAAAAATATGGAATAAGAATGGAGGAGTCAGACGGCCACAAACTTCCCTTTTTTAAATACCGTCTGAATGAAACAACTGAAACAAGTCAAACTTTTTTTTTTCAAACTTCTTTTTTTTTTTCACGTGAACTCTTTTTTTTTTCTTTCTTTCTTCCACGTTTTTCCTCTTTTTTCTTTTCCTTTTTTTTTTCTTTTTCTCCTTTCTCTATTTACACCAACTCCATACAAAGAAATACGGGCCAAACTGCAGACGGAAAATCATACCACAAAAGGCAAACTAAACTAGCTTAACTAGGTAGGCTAAGTTTGGGATGTAGCTAATGGGTCAAAAAGGCAAGTTTTGGCTTATGTGGAGCTAAATGGGTGAAAAATATAAGGAAAAGGAGAATTTGCAAGCACCTCCCTGCATGTGACACCAACCACAAACCCGAATATGTGCATTTGACAAGAAATTGAATGTCATAAAAGTGCAAAAATGATGAACATGCTATGCAAGGAGTACTACTCTCAATTTCTAATGAATTGGTCATGAATGTCACCAGTTATGGGCTCTAAGACTCAAAATTTATCAAGTAGTTTGCCAATTTATCAGGTCAAGTCTAAACAGTCAGCTATATTTGAACAGAAACTCGTAGGTTATGCGTATGACAAAGCTAATAACTATCAACAAAAGTGCAAGGCTCAAGTAAAATGACAAGTTATAGTGCAGTATCATCACGGAAATCTACCATTCCGACTCAACCTATATGCAAAAGTAAACGTGAATATTTTTGGATTTTTTGAAATTTTCTAATTTTTTTAATTTTTTAATTTTTTTAATGAAATAAATAACAATGCAAGCTGAAACAAATAAACGTGAATGCAGAACAAATGCAAATGCAGACTCAAAAAGATGCAATACTCTCCCCAAACCAAAACGGACAACGCCCTCGTTGTCCTCCAGCATACACCAGCAGATATATACAGGGGAACGGGAATATACAACAAATAAAGAATAAAAAGAATAAAATAAAGAGGAGACAAAATAAAAGAGTAAGATATACATACAAAACACGAACTTCCCCAAACCAGCCAGAAAACTGGGGAAGTGAGTAGACCAGTAGCTACTCATCATCGTCCTCGTAACGGACGTCCTCAACCCTGAACTCCGGATCAGCCTCCTCCGCTCCTCGGCGTGAGCTCTCTCCACTGCCACCTCAGGATCCTCGTCCTCGTCCTCCTCCTCAGCAGACTCCGGGTACCCCTCAGCTGGGTACCGGTAGAAGGAAGGGTGTGGCCAACCCTCTGGGATCGGACGATGTGGCCTCAAGTGGTACTCATACAGAGGGTGCAGGGTATGAGCCAAGTCCCTCTCCATACGAGCCTGTCGCTCTGCAATCTCAAGCAACAAACCGTCATGGCGCCCTTGGTCCATGACCGCGGACGCCACAAAGGGTGGAGGTGGTACGAAAGTAGCCGAAAAAACCGACTGAGACTGTGTCTGGTCGGTGGGAGTGGGAGTAGGGGTCGGGATGGGAGTAGCCATGGAAGGCTGGGTACTCCCTGAAGGTGTGGACCTGTGGGCATAGGCCACGTCTCGGTCTGTGGATTTGGGGCCACCTACCGGTTCGCAGTCGCGGGCCACCTGCACGCCAAGCCAATCTGTGGACATGCAGTGGTCTTTTGAAAGCCACGCTCGGCGGCGTAAAGGTGATTTCGACCGGATCGTTTTAGATCGTTGGTTTCATCTCGGTAAGGGTCTCGAAACGATTAGAGATGTTCGGAGTCGCCACCAAGCATTTGTGGGATGCCTGGAACCCGTTCGAAATCCACTTTATACCTCGGTCAAATCGAAGCACAAAGCAGCGTTTGACATAGGTATTAAAGATAAGGAAATCGTCCCTGATGCGTGTCTTTTATATGATGTTTTACACCCTATTTTACACGCATTTCAGAGCTCATTTATGTAGTTTGTGCTACATTTCTCCCTATTTCCGTCTACTTTCGTATTTTTGTACATTATTGCAGAAATATGAAGAATTGAGCGGAAATCGAGCCGAATCCGTCCCTAAGCAATTAACATTGCATTTGACATGAAGTATTGACTCGAGGAATGAGCTTGGTGCGCGTTTCAAGGCCTAAAGATAGCAAAAGCATGGGTGCGTACGAGTTTAACAAGCGAAGAAGTGCTTCTCGACATTGCAGCCTGCTTTAGATAGCTATATCTCAAATTCTAGTCCTGATAATCGAGTGATTCCAATTGGAGGTGAAAGCTTATCCTCTTAGCTTTCCAACGCCGCTTAGAACGACTGATTTGACCAAGTAACGAAGAAATGGCAGCTGTTTTAAGATCGGTGCGCACTGCAGAATTCGTCGAAATGCATTCTTGACAAAGACCCTTGGTCGATCGATCCGACCCACATGGTCGATCGAACAGAAGCGATCATCGAAGCTACTGTTCAGAGATACTCGGTCGATTGATCGGGTCTAGTGGTCGATCGACCACCCCTCGACTCTGACGCAAATTAAGAACGAGAATTAGAAGCCCAATTGTAATTAGTTTTTAGGTTTTTGCGTGACATCTCTATAAATAAGACCTCGAACATCAGTTTTGGGGGGGATTCAAGAGGGGTTAATCCCGTCTACTGATTTTACATTATTGCTTTAGATCCAATCATAATTAGTTTAGTTTTATCAATAAAGTCATCTTTAGCATTCGGATTCAGTTGCTCCCTTTCTTATTTCGGTATTCTTCTTCCTAATTTCAGTTTATTGCTTTAATTCCTCCTTAGTTAGAATTGCTAGTTAGGATTACCAAAGCTGTATTATTGATTCATGCTAGTTATTTGCTTAATTATTTCGATTATGAATTCTATTGTTATTATCAATCTCGTAGTTGTAGTTAGATTAAATATGCGAAGCTAATTACCCCGTGCTAAGATGTGAGGGGACCTGCGGCGAAGACGATGTAGATTAGTAGACCTGATGTCGGCCTTTGGTCGATCGATCGATTAGTCGATCGATCGATCGATTGTTGGTCGATCGACTAGCTTAGCTGGTCGATCGATCGACGCGCGATAAGAATAGCACCGTTTCAATGTTTTAATTGCAATATTTGACAACGAGACCGAGAGGAGACTTGTTAAATACTTGGGAATTGACCAACCCACAGATCGAGAGATAGGGAAGGGAAATTGACTAAATTGAAACGACTAAATTTTACTAAGATCGAAAGATAGGTAAAGTTTAGGCTTTAGGAATCACTTTTCGGGCGAGAGTTAGTATTAGTGAGACCTAGGGACCAAAGCAAAGGCCGAGAGGCGCTACTTGTTAAGTTGGATCGAGAGGACTTCTTATTTGCCCACCTATCGTGATTTATCGACTTACTTAGATACCATCGTCGTAGTCGCAGAACCGACCGTCTTAGCATTCTTTTTATTATTGTTTACATCTCTTTTTATTACTTGCCTTTTATTTATGCATTTAGACATAGAAATAATCCAAATCAAACCCCCCCAGAAAATTCATAGACTGAAATAAGACAATTAGAACTCCCTACCTCCCTGCGGATCGACCCTTACTACCGCTTGCTAGTTGTAGTTTGGAAATTATAAATATTATTTTTGATACTCACTTCGACATGTATCAAATTTTGGCGCCGTTGCCGGGGAGGCAGCGCTAGTTTTAGTTGTCTTCAATTTTAGTCTTTCTTTCTTTAGTCTCAGGGAACTTCGGTTCCTTGAGACCGTTCTCATGTCGTTCCTTCTGAGTTTTCCGCAGGAAGAGAACGAAATCTTTGGTGTTTATTTAGCCAGACTTTGGGAGTTTATTGAGCCCAGACGAGATGCCTTCTCTGATCTCCAAATATGCTGCACCATTTTCCGGCATATGAATGACCCTACGCGAGCATACCTCGAGTCTATAGGTAAGTGGGATTTCGAAGGAATCCCCGTCATTGAGGTATTAGAATTCTTTAATTGGTTTGCTACTGAATCTCTTAAACCTACTTTTTCTCTTCATGTTGACTCAGATGAGGGGGTGGGTGAGACCTTAGAAACCGATCTAGGAAATGCTGATGGAGACATAGAGGAGACCATTAGCGTGGTTGAAAATCCTTTTTATGAGGATAGTTTAGAACCCCTTTATGATTCTGGCACTGATAGTGAGGTCGATTTGGAGGATCTCTTTGAGAATCTCCAGCTTGACGAGTCTAGCGATAAGGAGAGTGAGGAGGAAAATTTTGACAGTCTTGAGGTTAATTGGGATGTGTATGACGATATTATAGATGAACCTATTATAGAGGACCCGATTGACCCATTTGACTTTACCGCCCCATGCATTTGGGACGATTATCCACCTTCTCCCTTAGTTGACCAGACTCCTCCACCTCACAGTTCTTACCCGTCTGAGCATCTGGATTCTACTCGCGTTGTTTTTGAGTCAAATGCTACAGAGCTTCTTTGTTTATCACCTGCGGTTAACTTGAGCTTTTATATTCCGCCCTTAGCCGGAGGGCGAGAATAGCTTTGTGGACAATTTTAGGAGTCATCATAGGAAATTTGTTAGGCTTAAATGTTTTTACATTTTAATTTCCTATGTTTTTACTATATTATGGTGCTACTTACGCTTTTGTGTAGCACATGCGCAGCTATTTGATAGGTTCTTTGAGAGCCTTGCGTTGTTTTGATTGGGCTCCATTAGAGTGAGTCAAGAAAAAAAAAAGAGGTCGAGCGGGACCATGTCTCAAAACCAGCGCTAGCCGGGAGGCAACCCGGATGTGTTTTGTTTTTGTTTTGAATAAAACCTTATAGTTGTTTAGAAATAAAAACTCTTTGTCGTGTGCTTGTTTTTCTTTTTAAACACTATAGATCACACTTTGGGTTTTGCGCAATTTTTGGGCGCGTTATTATGTGTTTTTGCAGGTTGAAGACCATGATAGCTTAATTTATTGAGCTAATTAGACGAAATCGAAAAGTTACAAAGATTAGTTCATCGATCGATCGCAAGATGGTAGATCGACCGAGCCGCATCTCGAGAGTTTCGTCCTGTTCACTTGACCGATCGATCGGGTGATGTGGTCGATCGACCACTTTGCGCCATTTGTTGTACCTATTTTCGATCATTCCCCTGCTGTGTTTGATCGTTTTGCGGAATTGAGGGAGTCTTCCCTCCACTTTGTTTTCCGTCTTATTTCTGATTTCTTCCTTTTTCGTAACTTTGCACATAATTACCATCCCAATTTTGCTTTCTCGATTTTATGCGCGGTACTCTGTTTGTCTTTTTAGGTATTTATTGGTAGCATGCAGCTCTGAAACCTCCTAGCTCACGCTGGTTTGGGGAGGTTTCCTTTTGCTGCGCTTAAAGTCTTGTGAGTTCCCGAGTTCCACTTCATGTCATATTTATTTATTTATCGCAAAATCCCATTTTCTTTTGCTTTCATTACATGATTTTGCACAATGGGGACATTGTGTGATTTGGTTTCGGGAAGGGTTTTGCATTGCATTCACATGTTTCATTGCATTTCTGTTTCACGTTTACATTTTTGTCTTGCATTGTTATTTATTTTCACTTATATATACAAAAATCCAAAAAAAAAAAAATTGAAAAATTTCAAAAAATTCAAAAAATGCATGTTTATTTTAGCATATAGGTCGAGTCGGAACGGTAGTATTTCAATGATGACATTGCATTTGCATCTGTTTACGCCTAAGCCTTGCTAATTGACATGTTATTAGTAGAATCATATATGCATAGTCTACGAGTTTTTGTTAATTTCTTGCTGAACTTAAGACTTGACTTAGAATTTTGGCAAGCTACATCATTTTCTAAGGTTTAGAGCTTATAACTGGTGACATTCATGACCAG
Organism: Silene latifolia; assembly: GCF_048544455.1. Classification (NCBI taxonomy): domain Eukaryota; kingdom Viridiplantae; phylum Streptophyta; class Magnoliopsida; order Caryophyllales; family Caryophyllaceae; genus Silene; species Silene latifolia. The sequence continues at coordinate 49,562,823 of NC_133534.1, read as the reverse complement.
TTTATCTAGGATGTGAGTAGTTACTCCTTATGAGACATGTTACATTAATTTGCATAAATATGAACTTGATCTGCTTAATACCTGTATGCATTTGGTTTGTGGTTTGTTGACACATGTGGAAGAGGTATCCTTTATTCATTTTACCCATAAGCTCCACACTGCCAAAAATAGCCTTTTTGTCCCGTCACTACATCCTACATTTAGCCTGCCCTTGTCAAGCTAGTAGTTTATGTTTTCGGGATTGTCACTTTATTTTTGGTGGCATATGCTCATTTGAGATGATGTTGGGAAGAAAGAAAATAAAGAAGAAAAATGAAGAAGGAAAAGGAAGGAAATAAAGAAAAAAAAAAGATAGAAAAAAATGATTCGAAAAGAAAAGAAAGAAAAAGAGTGTTCGGTTGGTTGAATACAAAAGTTGATACAAAAGTTGGTTGGTTGAATACAAAAGTTGATAAAACGGTTTAAATGCATGAATGCGCATCCAATGATTTAAACCTAACATGTGAGAGCTTTCTAAGTCGGTTGATTTAATCCAAGTATCAAGTATAAGATGTCGAGTTGGATTAATGGTTGATTTGAATGCAAGACGGAAATTAAACATCCATTTACCGTATTAGGTTTTGGGTGCATAACATGATTCATTTGTCTTAGTAAGACATTTTGCAAACATGGTTTTGAATAATTGAATAGTCATCTGATCCATCCTATATCCGGGTTAACCGGAGTCGGGATCGTCCTAGACTAATGCTGGAAGGAAACAGGCCCTGTACCAGACGGCTATAAGAGGCGCGAGCCAGCCGGCGGTGTAAGGGGCCTCCCTCTGGTTTTGAAAATGAGAAATGAGGAGCCTGCTTGAGGCGCGGGTTAGCCAACGGATGTATGCCGGGTTCTGACTGTTTAGAAAACATTATAAAACGTGTTGAAAATGGGTGTTTGAACCCGGTTTGATTTTGAAACGGTCGTTTAGACCGTATTTGTTGATTTGAAGAACTAGACCGGAACAATCATCATTATTTGATAATATTCGGTGTCGGGTTCGATTTGACAAACTTGACATGAATAGTTTTGACAAATGATTGTGGACTAATTGTTTTAAGTCCATTGCGAATGTAATTAGTCGATACTTGTCATCGTACCCGGGTTAAAATCCGGCATGGTATGTAGAACCAAGGATGATTTTGTGTTGGTGACTAATAGGTTTGCTTGAAAATGTGAGGAAATGAAATAAAAGGCTTTAAAATACCTTCTAAATGTCATTAACCAAATATTATCACCGAAACACGGATTTAACTGTCATGGTATGAAGAACCAAGGGTGAAAAATGCTTTATGGTTAAAACATGTGAAATGAAATAAAAATGGTTCGAAAATACTTGAAATGGTAAAAACCGATTACAAATATGAAAAATGGATTAAGGGAAATGACGAGAACAAACACGGTTGATCTCTGGTCTGAGTACCCCATTTAGGCGCGAGCCTGTTGGCGACCTAAGGGGCTTCTGCCTCAGACCAAAAATCAGTTTTGGCTCGTTTATTCCATGTTTTGGTTCATGTTATGCATGTTTTAGCATGTTAGAGTCATGAAACAAATGAAAACATAATGAAATAGGATTTTTACACCCTCATACTTACATGTTTGGTTATGGTGAGTGACCGACGTAAGTGTAACAACTTGTTTGATCGGAAAAAACTCGGTTTAAAACCGTTTTGGTAAGTAAAAAGAGTGTTTTAAAAGTTTAGTGATGGTGTAGTGCTCGAAGTGGTAGGTCAAGTGGTTTAATGCACGATGACGGTACCAAACAATGTGTAAGGCTCGTGTTTACGATCGGTAGGTCGTAAATACGCGTCGGATTGTAACTTTAGAAGTTAAGTCGAGAATTTTAAGGGAGAAAAGAGGGGGCGGACACTCGCGTAAGTCTCAAATGGGTGGCATTTGAGGGGTATTTATAGGAGAATGAGTGGTTGTGTGAGTTTTGAGCGACGTGGCCACCTGGGCTGCTCAAAGAGGCGCGAGCCACGTCGCGGGTCTTCGAGCTGTGTTGTCGCTTTCACAACAAACGCAATCATGATTTGTTCTATCCTAGGTTTTGAAGTCACATGTTTGGTACTTGACCGACATGAATCCGGGAAAACTTAGCATAGAAGGCTTTGAGATATTTTGTTTTTGTGGTTGACTCGGTTTGACTCGTTGTTGGAGTCGGGATTTAAATTTTCGAGTCGGTTTTCACTCTAGTTAGTGTCATTGCGACCCCATCGCCGTGCATTAAACACTCCAGGTATTTTTGAAATGTTTTGAAATGTTTTATTTTTGAAATCGTTTTATGTTTTCCGACGTAAAGTTGTACACGAACTGTCGATCAAACGCCGCGATTCCAAAGCATGTTGTAGTCCGATAATCATCGGGTGTTTGTTGGAGTCTCAGAAGATACCGTGTATCTACAGAGCCCCCACTTTGACTGAGGTCTGGACAGGGCGAAATTCAAAGTAGAGCCCCCAGGTCAATCGAATATTACAACCTGGAGACCCAAGCGAAGTCGAGGCGGCTCGAAAGAATTCGGGCCAAGGACCTGCCGTCGGGAAGGGCGACGCCAAGGCGACTCGAGGGTACGAGTCAAGGACCTGCCGTCGGGAATAGTTTAGAGTCTGTCGACTATCCGTGGGGGTCGTTTAAAGTCCGTTAGACTACGTACGAAGGCTCGCCAGCCGTAAGAAGGAGTCATACCTGAGGCATCTTCGGATATATCCTTGCATGTTTACGGACAAAGGCTCGCCAGTCATGGTGCGTATGTGAGGAGGGCTCGCCAGCCGCGATGCGTTGTAAGGCTCGCCAGCCGAGACAAGGAAATGTACCCGAGGCATCTTCGGGATGTGTCCTTGAAAGGTTGCGGACAAAGGCTCGCCAGCCATGGTGCGTATGTGAGGAGGGCTCGCCAGCCGCGATGCGTTGTAAGGCTCGCCAGCCGAGACAAGGAAATGTACCCGAGGCATCTTCGAGATGTGTCCTTGAAAGGTTGCGGACAAAGGCTCGCCAACCATGGTGCGTATGTGAGGAGGGCTCGCCAGCCGCGATGCGTTGTAAGGCTCGCCAGCCGAGACAAGGAAATGTACCCGAGGCATCTTCGGGATGTGCCCTTGAAAGGTTGCGGACAAAGACTTGCCAGCCATGGTGCGGTCGGTTAATGGACCATGGGAGTAGCCGCGTCGAATAGGCATGTTTTGAAAGTAGCAAACTTGTGATGTCGCTGGGTAAATAGTGAATTTGGATTTTCACTATCACCGTTTTTGGAATGAATGGGTTCCGCGAGGAAGCCCCCTGCTGGTATTTGAAGGAATAGTGAATTTGGAATTTTCACCATTCGTCGGCTTGAATTTGCAGTGCGGTTTTGATCGCCGTTTGTTCTAATTTTGAAGGAAAATAGCAAACTTGAGTTTGCTATAGTGTTTGAAGTGACGGTTTATGTGCCGCCGTTGACATTTGAAAGAAATAGTGAATTTGGAATCTTCACCATTGATTGAAGTGACGGTTTATGTGCCGCCGTTGTCATTTTGAAAGAAATAGTGAATTTGGAATCTTCACTATTGATTGAAGTGACGGTTTATGTGCCGCCGTTGACATGTGAAAGAAATAGTGAATTTGGAATCTTCACTATTGATTGAAGTGACGGTTTATGTGCCGCCATTGACATGTGTGGTGAAAATAGTGGAATTCAAATCCCAACTACTATTTTGAAAATGACGGTTTTAATTGCCGTTGTCTAATAATTTGGAGAAATAGCGGTTTTTGAATTTTCGCCATTATTTTTGAAATTGGCGGTTTTGATAGCCGTTTGCTTGAAATTTTTTGAAAATAGCGAATTTAGATTTTCACTATTTGGTTTTGTTTGTTTTCGAGAAAATGACGACATTCAATATCGTCAACGAAAACTTTGGAGTTTGTTATGGGAAATTGGGCCAAAGCCCAAATTTTGCTGAAAAAGCAAAGGAGAGGCCTGGTTTAGGCGCGAGCCATCTGGCGATAGAAGCCGACTTCCCTTTTTTCTGTTAAAAAGTCGCGAGGTTGAGCTGCGGATGATTATTCATCTTCAACCTCAAAAATCTCGAAAAATCGTCATTGAAGGACCTTCTTGCGTGCTTTCACTTGTGCCATCGCCAACAAATGTCATCTCAAGGTATGTATTTCCTCTTGAATCCTTTCAAATTTGTTGATTGTTAGCTTGATTGAATTAGGGCAAATTTTGCCCTAAAAATCGAATTGGACGTTTTTGATTGAGCCGATTTCGAGTGAAATTGATGTTTGCATTAGGTTAGAGACCTGTTTAGGAGTATAGGGGTGCTTTTAGTTTGCATTTTGGTCCCCGTTCCCGCTCCCTATGCTTGAAAAACGTGAATGGGACGAGAAACCGTCTCATTTCACAATGCCAAGTTTATTTTCTTGGGTAGTGGGTCCCACTAGGTTGCATTGTAATTGGGAAAACCCGTATTTGCCATCTAAGGGCCTTCGTTGGATGTTTGTGGGCAAAATTGGACTTTTGCCCTTTGTGACGGTCTTACGTCTGACAAAATAAGCGCCTGTTTGGGCTTGAATTGAGTCAGTTTGCCTTGAAATGGACCTCATTGGTATCTTAGGTCACCTTGAGGCGTGATAGAATCACGTTTGCCGTTTTGTGGTCGTTTTTGGATTTTTGACCGGTTTAGGCTCAAATTAGCGTATGAATTGCCTTTTTGAACCGTAGAGAAACCCCCATTGTGTCGGGAATGTAAAATCCCCATTGTGTCGGGAATGTATTTTGGGTTGTTGGCATACCTCGTATGGGTCTTGAAATGCCGTTTTTGTGGTTTTGACTCGTCTTTTGCTTGAAAAGAGGGGCGAGTCGTTTTTGTGATTTTTTTGTGAATGGTTTGGGGCGGGATTGCCCCTTGTTTTTGTATTGCAGGTTGTGTTGTTTTTTTTTGTTTTTTGGGTTTATCCATTTCACGCCGCCGTAATGCCGAAATTTCGGCTGGCGTTTTTTGTTTGTTGTTTTTTTTTTATCAAAGGGTATTGTTTGGGACCTATGGGGTCCGTTGTTGAGACTTTAGAGGAGGAAGTCGATCCCGGAGGGGCTGTAGCGGCCGAGGAGGCTGCCGTATTCGAGGCGGTGGTGGAGGATGCTTCCGTAGAGGAGGATAGGCGGCTGATATGGCCGGTTTGTCCTTTTCGTTGTGGCTCATAGACAGGGTGGCTGTCGAGTGGGTTTCAGTATCGGAATGGTGCATCGCATCATGGTTCTTGGCCTCCTCATCATCCGAAGTCTGCAAGACATTGTCTTCTTTTTTGTCATGGAGCAGGAGCGGAGGGTTATCGTCATGGTAACCTCCTCTGCTTTCGCTGTTGCTCCTCTGTTTCCCCTGTTGCTCTCTTTCTTTTCCGTTTGAGAGGATAAAGAGTGCTTAGTTCGGTAGGTGGCAGATAGCCCCCAGTTCGTTGTCTTAGGCCAGTGTCTGTATGATAGACGTTTGTTTTAGGCCATCGTCTGTATGATAGACGTTTGTTTTAGGCCAGTGTCTGTATGATAGACGTTTGTTGATGTATTTTGCGTAAGGCGGTTTGTATATATGTGTTTTAGATTGTGGTTTATTTTGTGATTATTGGCTTTTTTGTGTTGTGTTTCGGAGGAGCGCTGCCAGCTGTTGATTCTCCTTTTGCTTTGCACCAATTCCTGCATCGTTAGTGTAGAAAACAGGCAACAGATAGCACATAAGAAAAAACGTAAACACGTAAAAGCAATTGATTGAAAACACGTAAAGCATTTGTTTGAAAATCAAAATTAACCAAGATAACTTGAAGTTAAAATTTGAAATTTTGAAATGATTTTTTGAAAATTCCGTGACAAGTCATCACGTTTGGAATTGGAAAAGAAATTGATTTGAAAGATTGAGCAATTAACTCGTGTCGTGAATTAAATTGCATCGAAATTTTGAAAATGACTCGAAAAATATAAAACTCAAACCGTCAAGAAAGAATTTTAGAAAAGGATTTTTGCGAGTATAATTGATTTGTTGAGGTCAAGACTCGAATTTGTGAGTGCTTGAGTTTTTGAGGAAAATTGATGTCGTGTTATCAATTTTCGATTTTGGTTTTTGCCGGCAAATTGCGAAAAAAGCGAAAAATTTTCGGAACTCGACTGACATGGAAACGATCCATCGGGGATCGGGGCGACTAGCCCTTCCCCCCTTAAAAAAAGAAAGAAAAATCCGTATGTTTAAAGCTGCGTCATGGAAACCGTGTCGGATTTCGTAAAACGCGAAAACAAGGAAATGTGAGTGTGAGGAAACACAAAATTTCCTGAATCATCCCGAAGAGGCGCGAGGTTCCTGGCGGGAGTTTTGAGGTGTCAGGAGAAAGCACAAGTTGAAAGAGACAAGTCAACAGCGGGAATCCTGGGGAAGCCTCAAAGAGGCGCGAGCAGCTTGGTGATGTAAGCCAGCTCTCCTCTTTTTCTGAAAAATGCGCTGATCACTTTGTATAAATAGGGACATTTGCGCTTCATTGTTTCATCATCCGAAACACAAAAACATCTCTACAAAACCTCTTCTTCTTCCACAAAAATATTTCATGGATGCTTTTGAGAACGCATTGCGACAATGGTGTCGGGATTTGTCACCTCCCGAGAAGTATCAACTCGATTGCATGGGAGTTGGTCAATTTTTGGTGCTTCGTCAAGTCAAGGTGCAACCTTGGTTTCTTGAAGCATGTTCTCGGTTTTGGGATTCGAAACATCATGTTTTCGTTTTCCCGAAAGGCGAGCTTTGTCCTCTTGCCGAAGAAATTGAAGCCATTGGTGGGTGGCCGGGTTGTGTTCCGGTGCTTCTCCGACTCGGTTGTGCTACAAGGAAAAATTCCGTTCTATGTTGGGCTTGTCAACAAGCCAAGTCAAGTTTCTTCTTGCTCCACATGGTGTGGATATGTTGGCTCTTATTAACTTCTTTTCAAACCGATTAGATGCTAATGTCTCGGAGGTGGCTAGGAGAAGGGCTCTTGCATTTTTCCTCATCCATGTGTACCTCTTTGTTGATGTCTTGAAGAAGGAGGGGCCGAAATGCCATGGTAGCATGACCCTTATTCATGTGATTGAGCAAATGGAGCATGGTAGAGATCCACCAAGGTTGGTGCTTGGAGAGATTATCCAAGCTTTGGACAAGGAAGGCTCTTGTGGAGAAGCTCCCTCTTTTGGATCGCCAAGGATCCTCCAAGTGTGGCTATTGGAGAGGCTAAGGTATGTAGAGCCTCCGGTTAATCCATCCTCTTATTCCTTCCGTCATCTTACCATAAGGAAGAAGTTGTACCCGGATAGTTTTGCTTCCACCGAGGCCTATTGGGCCGCAAGGTTGGCGAAGGAGGGTGGTCCTCATATCCGTTGGGTGGTGCCGTGGTGGCACTTGAGGTCCTTCACGGGGTTGCCCGCTTCCGGTGTTAGTCCTCGTTCTTTGATGGTGGTGGGTTTGAAGGTTGTTTCCTTCATTTATCCCGAAAGGCTCATGAGGCAAATGAGGCGTCAACAAAAGGTGCCCGCTCAAGATACTCTTGTCCAAGAGAACGTTTTCCGGAACTCCGATCTCGTGGAGTTCTTTGAAAGATGGTGGGCCACTCGGCCACTTTGGGAGGTGCCAAACCCCGCTGCCACGACATGGGTGACTCCCGCTTATGTCAAATGGTCACGTGCTCCGTCCTTGGAAGAGAGATCCAAATTTCGTAAGGACGAGGTTGTCGACTTGAAGTACCGAGAGGTTGGCAAGGCCAACCGTGCGTTCTTTGAGGAGTGTGTTGATGGAGCTACCCCCGATGTGATGAGACCACCGAAGAAGAGGAGTTTCGGCCCCAAGAATATGGTGGGCCGTGCATTGGCTCGTCTTGGGTCGAATATGGGGTCTTGTGCTAGACCGGAGGCCGTCGCCGTCTTAGATCCGTTTAGTATCCGTTCCAAGGAAGAAGTCCATGCTAGGCGGGCCAACAAGAAGAGCAAGGGGAAGATGTACCCCGAGGGAAAAGGTAAGGGTAGAATGGAAGAGTGAAAACCTCCATTACCCACTTTCTTACTATGTAGTATTATTGTTGTGAGTTTTTATTATGTTGTACTATAGCTAGTTGTTGTGTGTTTTGTGCTAGTTTTATTATGTGAGGTGTGTTAGTTGACACCTTGGCTTTGACAAGTTGTAGACTCGTCGAGCTTTATTTATTGTTGAAATTGTAATCCCTCCCATTATTAATTAAATAAGAGGATTACTCGTGTCGAAAATTGTGAACGCTAGTTTCTTCCGTCCATTTTGTGAAGGCAATTCGATTTGAATCGTCCTAAACAATTGCACTTGGGAAAGTGGTATTTTGTGGGAAGGGAGAAAGGCTCATTTTGTATTTTTGTTGGAAAGGGAATGGTTTTCCCTTTCTCTTTTTTGATGGGGATGTTTTTTTGTGTGTGGGTAATGTTTATTTATTGTGGGGATGGTTGTATCCTTCTTGTGTAAGAAAGGACTGCCTACGTATTCACCTGAAGAGGTGAAATCAAACCATGATCGTAGTTAAAAATGTTTTGTGAACTTGATTGGGGTTTGTGGTTGTATCCCTCAGGCATAAGAGGGACTGCCTACGTATCCACCAGAAGAGGTGAAATCAAACCATGCTCGTAGTTCAGGGGGTTTGGTTTTTGTAGTGCAAATGGACGTTGGCTTTGACGGATCAAAGGACATTCGAAACGGGCAAAGTGCCGCAGCTTAGACTCGATAAAACATGCAATTTAAAATCAGAACGTATTGAGGAACTTGACTTGAAAAGGGTTGAGGTCGATGCTAGTTGTAAAACTAGGCTAGGTTGTTGGTTGCTATGGTTCAAGGGTAGTATTTCTTGAGTTGGTCTAGGTTGGTCGGGTTTGTAATGTCCTCCCCATCTAGGTCACTCAGTCTCACTGCGCCCCCCGAAAGTATTTTTTGACCAGGTATGTCGTTGGTATAGTTGGACGTTGTGCAAGGCGTTGAGTCGCCGTTCGTCTAGAAGAGTGAGTTGTTCGTACCTTCGACGGGTCCATTCCGCCTCAGGGACTTGACTCTCCAGTAGGATGCGTAGAGAAGGGACATATAACTCTACCGGTTGAACCGCCTCCATACCGTATGCTAGGTAGAAGGGTGTGGTGCATGTCGGTGTTCGAAAGGAGGTTCGGTATCCCCAGAGTGCGAATGAGAGTTTTCTCGGCCAATCGCGATAGTTGTCTTGCATTTTCTTGATAATGGTAACAAGAGTCTTATTCGCTGCCTCCACCGCTCCGTTGGTTTGGGGGCGGTAGGGGGATGATCGATGTCGTTTGATCTTGTATTTGTCCAGCAAGGCTTGTGTTTCCGCCCGGAATTGAGAGCCTTGATCGCTGATGATTTCATGGGGTACCCCACATCGACAGATGATGTTGTTTTGAATGAACTTGGCCACTTGTTTGGCGGTCAAGACTGCATATGACTGCGCTTCCACCCATTTGGTGAAGTAGTCGTTGGCGACGAGGACGAAGCAATGCCCCTTGGTGCCTATCGGGTTGACTTTCCCGATGATGTCGATGCCCCAGGTTGAGAATGGCCAGGGTGATGTCATGGTGTATAAAAGGGACGGTGGTATGTGTTGTATGTTGGCGAAGATTTGGCAATTGTGGCAATGTTTGACGTAGTTAAGGCAATCGGCTTCCATGGTTGTCCATTAGTAACCTAGCCGCATGATTTTCCGTGTAAACATCATTGCACTCATGTGAGGTACACATTCTCCGTCGTGAACCTCTCCCATGACCTTCTTGGCTTTGTGATGGTCAATGCAAAGGAGGAGAATTCCTTGGGGTGTTCTTTTGTAGAGTTGATTTTGGTTTATCACGAATTGTGATGCAAGTAAACGGATGGCTCTTTGTCCTCTTTGATCAGAGTTGGGAGGAAATTCGTTTTTGGTTTTGTAATTGAGGATGTCTTGGTACCAAGGTTCATCATGGCTTTGCTCGTCGTCGATAATGGCACAAATGTGAGCTGGCTCGCTCCGTCTTTCGACACATAGGGGCATCGATGTCATGTCGTCAGGTACGTTGACGAGCGCTGCAAGTTTTGCCAGGGCATCAACAAATTGATTTTCCTCTCGCGGCAAGTGGAAGTAGTCGACTTGGTCGAAGAATTCGGCCTCTTGATTGATCTTTGCTTGGTAGGGAGCTAAGCTGTCAGATCGGATTTTCCATGATCCGGATACTTGATTGATGATGAGTGAGGAATCGCCATGGACCCTCAGTCTCTTGATGCCAAGTGTGATGGCTGCTTGTAGGCCGATGAGACATGTTTCATATTCAGCGGCGTTGTTGGTGACGACAAAGTCTAGCTTGACCGAGATCGGAACATGTTCTCCCTCTGGTGATATTAGAAGGATCCCTACCCCGAAGCCTCTCAGATTAGATGCACCATCGAAGTACAGGTCCCATGCGTCGGAGTCGGCACAAAGGATGTCTTCGTCAGGAAGTGACCATGTGTCGGTCGTTAGATCCTCGTTGACGGGATTTTCTGCTAGGAAATCGGCAACTGCTCTTCCCTTGATAACCTTGAGGGGTACAAACTTGAGGTCAAATTCGGACAGCATGAGTGTCCATCTAGACAGCCTTCCGTTTAGTACGGGTTTTTCGAAGATGTATTTAATCGGGTCCATCTTGGAGTAGATGTGGACCGAGTAGCTGAGCATGTAATGCCGCAACTTCTTTGTTGACCATACTAGGGCAAGGCATGTCTTTTTCAGTTGGGTATACCTCATCTCGTACTCAATGAACTTTTTGCTGATGTAGTAGATGGCTCGCTCCTCGTTGCCAATTGTTTGCGCTAGCATTGCTCCCATGGCTGTGTCGGTAACAGTCAGGTATAGGGATAGAGGAATCCTTGGTTGAGGTGGCATGAGGACAGGAGGTTTGGATAGGATTTCCTTTATCCTGTCGAACGCCTTTTGACAGTCGTCGTCCCAATCGGTGTGATCGGAGGCACGAAGCTTCTTGAATATCGGTTCACAGATCATAGTGAGCTTGGCAATGAACCGGCTGATGTATTGAACCTGACCGAGAAATCCCCGAATCTCCTTCTCGTTCCTAGGCCGAGGCATTTGTTGAAAGGCTTTGATTTTGGTTGGATCAATATCAATGCCTCTTTTGCTAACGACATGTCCCAAGAGTTTTCCGGAGGTGACCCCGAATGCACACTTCTGAGGATTTAGTCTCATGTTATATTTCCGCAGACGAGCGAAGAATTTCCGGAGGGTATTGATGTGGCCGTCCCGTTCTTTTGATTTGACAATCATGTCGTTGACAAATACCTCTACCTCCTTGTGCATCATATCATGTAGGAGAGTGGTAGCGGTTCTTTGATAAGTCGCTCCGGCGTTGATGAGACCGAAAGGCATGACCGTGTAGCAATATGTACCCCACTGTGTAGTGAACGTAGTTTTGTGCATGTCTTCCTCAGCCATTTTAATCTGGTTGTACCCAGCATACCCGTCCATGAATGATAGAAGAGCATGTTCGGTAGTGTTGTCCACCAGAATGTCAACATGTGGCAAAGGGAAGTCGTCTTTTGGACTCGCCTTGTTCAGATCCCTGAAGTCGACGCAAACCCGAATTCTTCCGTCATTCTTTGGTACGGGAACAATGTTGGCCACCCAATCCGAGTATTCAGACACTTTGATGAACCCACCCTTGAACTGTTTGTCCACTTCTTCCTTGATTTTTAGGGCCCACTCAGGACGCATCCGGCGTAGCTTCTGTTTCACAGGCTTAGCCCCGGGTTTAATGGGTATCCGGTGCTCTGCAATTTCTCTGTCAATCCCAGGCATATCTCTGTAAGACCACGCGAATACGTCCTTGTATTCGTGGAGGAGGTCAATGAACTGTTGTCTTTCCGAGGGTTTCAAGGTTGTCCCTATCCTAAGTTCTTGAGGTGTATTGTCGGTTCCTACGTTAATAGGCTCGGTTTCCTCAATGATGGGGGTTCTGGTTTCCCGCTTGTCAAGTTCTTTGGCTAGGTGAGGTGGGTAGTCACTCAAGTCAAATTCCTCATAATCATTCAGAATCGCATTGCAGTTAAATTGAGACGAGTCATAAGCAAACTTAGCGTTCATTAAGTTGACACGAGCGAATAGCTCGGAAAGGACAGACATCTCGTGGTCAGTCAGAGGCGACACAACAGAGGAAGTGGCCCTTGGAACAGGCTCCAGGTTGTCACCTTTCATTGGAGTGGGGGTGACCTTAGTAGACTCGGCCTCCGAATCACCACGACTTTGTGATTAAACAAAGTGGGAAGGGACCTTGACCGGGACATCGGGAGTGTTAGGAGCTATGACGACTCGACTCCGACTCGGACTCGGACTCGATCCTTCTTCACTTCCCTTCTTGAACATAGGGCCTTCTCCAGTTGTTATCTTGAGAATGCGGCCTTGACGATCGGTCCATTTGATGGTTTTCCTCCAGCCATGGGTAGCTTTCTCCGGGTCAGTATCGGAGATCAAGGCGGTTGGATCAAATTGGTTGTCTTTCAGGGCGATGTTGATGATGTCCTCATAGTCGAGATGCTTGACGTTATCTTCCCCAAATAGGAGTGTGACAGCTTGTCCGTCAAGGCATGGTGACGGCTTGGACTCAGTTGATGCAGCTTCGATGTTGTCAGGGATAAAGTAGCAGTCCTGGAAGACTTCCACTCCCGGGTATCTAGCCTTTGCCACAGAGTCATAGATCGGCTCTGGAAAGCCGTGGTAGAGTCCAGACTCTCCCTCGGGGACAAAGTATCCGTTGAGAGTCAGGTGGTAGGGACGGAGGATGACTCCGTGCTTCTTGCGTTTTCGGATTAGGAGGTTCATCTCCTGGATATCTTCGTCAGTAGGTTTGTATCCTAGCCCAAAGGGAATGTTGGGGACCTTAGCCTGTTTCAAGGGAGGCAATGGGTCCTTTAGTGGATTGAGCGACAAACCCGGAAAATATCCTTGACGCATCATGATACGGTTGATCGTGAGGTTGGTGAACGGGTCACCCTCAGAGGTTGCCAATTCATCAGTTATGGCGTTCACGGTTGGGAAACCCCACATTTCATTGTCGTCCTCCTCAATGGCTTGGGAGGCTACCCCTCTTCTCATAACTGCTTTGATTGGAGAGGCGGGGATCATGATCGTTTTCCCGTTGAAGGGGACCCTGATCTTTTGGTGGAGCGTTGATGTGACCGCCTTGACGGCGTGAATCCAGGGGCGTCCCAGGAGCATGTTGAAGGACGCGTCGATGTCGACCACTTGAAAACTGATTTGTCTTTCCAGTGTCCCGGTTGCGACGGTCAAAGTGACTAGCCCAGCGACCTTGCGACGAGTGCCGTCGTAGGCGCGTACTCCTTGATTCGTTGGGATTAAATCAGATTCCTTGATACCCAGCCTGTGGGCAGTTTTGAGAGGAATGACATTCACGGCGGAACCGTCATCCACGAGGACCATTGGTATATTCTTTTGGAGGCATTGTACGGTGATGTACATGGCCAAGTTATGATTGGCTCCGAATAGGGGAATGTCCTCGTCGGAGAAGACGACCGGGTTATTCAGATCAGGGGCATCTCTCGTCATGTGTGCCACTATTTCTTCTGGGGAAGAGGTGGAGGGCACGGTTAATTTTCCCAAGGCCTGCAGCAAGGCTTGTTGGTGCTCAAAAGACGTTGCGATCAGTTGCCAAATTGATATTTCGGCTTTTGCTTTCTGGAGCTGTTTCAGGATTGAGTTCTTGGGGGCCTTTGGTTGAGTGTCCACCTCTAGGATAATTTGGTCATTCGTTGTTGGAACGGCCGTTGAGTTGCTCGGATTCTGATAGGGACGTCCGGACCGGGTGAGATGTCCGATTTCCTTCATCCGCTTTTCCTTCCCTAGGAGGATATAGACATCCTCAACATCATCCCGCCATATGCCGTTAATTTCAGGGTCTCGGGGATACCTTGGAGGGGTATTCCTCGGTGGGTAATTCTTGTGGGGAATATTTTAGTGAGGGCGATTTTTGTGGGGGTAGTTATTTTGAGGGTAGTTATTTTGAGGGTAGTTAATTTGAGGTTAGTTATTGTGAGGCCTATGCCAGAATGGTCGCGGGAGCAATCCATCCTGGGGTTGGTAGTTTTGAATGCTTGGGTAATTCTCCCTCGGACGCGGTGTTGGGGGATTGAAGATGAGTCGACGGTAGGCGTCGTCGAGTCGGGTGATTCTCTCAGAGAGGCTGGCTATGGCCTCCTCAACCTGCTGAAACATAGTGAGCATGGTGGCAGCGCTGGATACGAACACTCCGTCTGAAGGATCCTTTTCCAGAATATTCACCTCGTCGTCAATTGGCAAGATGAGATGAGAGCAGTCTAGGGTCGGCTCATCGTCAGAGATGGCGTGAATTCCCAGGGGATTCGTTTTGTTGTTCGGTTTAGTTGGTGGGGGTATAGGCAAATCTCCCTTCTCAATCATGTCCTGAATGAGGTGCTTGAGTTTGAAGCAATTTTCGGTATCATGCCCTTTCCCTCGATGATACTGGCAGTAGGCGTTGGGATTCCAAAATCGGGATTTCTTGGCGTTGGCCGGGTCCGGGGTGGGCCCGATCGGTTGTAATTTCCCTTGGTCCATGAGCCTTTTTAAGGCACTTGCATAAGTCGATCATATGTTGGTGAACACTCTCTGGGGGCGTTCAATTTTCTTGGCAGATGGTTCGACGAGGTTAACCTCATCAATCTTGTTTGTCTGACCGTAAGGGCTAGATCCGGTTGAGGTGGATCCTTGATAACCCCTGCCAGTGGTCTTTGCTAAGACACCCTTTCGGAGGTCGTCCTCAATACGCGTCCCCAGAATCTGCGGAAACCTCTGGCAGATTCTCCACCAGAGTTGATTCACTCGGCTTACTGACCAATTGAGTACTCACCCCCCTCCAACGGGTTAGGAACTCAGTGAACCCTTCCTTGTCGTTTTGGGTTAACACCTCGAGAGTACGGGTGTTGGCCTGGATCTCGATGTTGTTGACATACTGTTTGGCAAACTAAACTGCGATCTCATCCCAAGTGGTAAGGTTTTTCGGATCCAAGGAGTAGTACCACTGGCGAGGAATCGGCTCCAAAGAGGATGGGAAGATCCGGGTAAAGAGCTCCTGTTTGACCCCTTTAATAGCCATGTAGTCTTTGAAAGCACGGATATGGTTGAGTGGGTCCTCCACTCCCTTGAACTTAGGCACATCAGTCAGGGTGAAGTTGTCAGGTAACTGGTCCCCAACAGGTTCGAACCTTCGGTTGTTTTCAAGATGGATGTTGTTACCACGGGCTAGGAGCCGTTCTTCCAAGAGTTTTGATACCCGTCGTGAGGTGTCAAAAATAAGATTTATAATTTCCAACTACAACTATAGCTAGCGGCAGTCGGGTCGAACCACAGAGAGGCAGATGTAAATTCTAGTTGTTTAAATTCAGTCTAAGGTAACAATAAGGTGGGGGGTTTGATTGGATTGGTCTATAGCTAAGAATAAATAAAGACAATGAACTAAAAAGACGGATTAAACAGATAAAGAAGGGGTACTAGGATGGTCGGTTCATTACAGCTTCGGCGGCAGCATACTAAACAGGTCTAAATCGAACACATGTGAGGCGGGAAAACAAGAGGTCCTCTCGGTCCACTCTTAACAGATAGCATCTTTCGATCTCGCTACAAGTCCCTAATATCACTAATATTGACTCTCGCCCTGAAAAGTGACTAACGGTCTAAACTATTCCTATCTTTCGATCTCAGTACAATTTAGTCATTTTAATTGGTGGTCTAACAACTTTCCCTATCTTTCGATCTAATGGGTCAGTCATAAATTAGGCATCTAACTGGTCGCATGCATTCGATTCGTTAAATACATCATTAAAATCAATTAAAACGAAAGGTAACCTCACGAGGTCGATCGATCGACCAAGTATGTCGATCGATCGATCGACACGCGAATTCAGTCCAATTTAATACTACGCCGCCTACGCCATAATTCGCCTACATCCTAGCACAAACTATTTAGCTACTCATGCTGAAAGTGATAACAACAATAATACTAGGGCAATAAAGTATTGAATTCATAATTAAAGCGGTAGGAAAATCAATTAACATGCAACAATAATATGGTTTCGGGAATCTAACTAGCAATTCTATACTAACAACGAATTAGAAGTAAACTGAAATAGGGCAGAAAAATACCGAGATTGCAGAGGAAAGATTAAGAACAAGAACGAAAATTCCAATGCTAACAATATTCTAAACCCTAATAATACTTAATGTTAAAACTTGATGAAAATCAGATCTCAAACTTAGATAAAAACTGGATGCTAAACTGATGTTTCTACGTTACGTTATATAGCAACTAATGTAACTTTATTTCCTAAACCTAACATAACTTTGGGCTTCAAGATTCACGGTCTTTTAATTCACGTCTGGAATAGCGATTTGGTCGATCGACTGCTAGGACTGGTCGATCGACTGAATAGCAATGTACAGTAGCTTCTGGCACCCGATGGTTGGTCGATCGACTGATGGCAGTGGTCGATCGACTGCTTGAGCTGCTACTTGACTTCTATAAACACGTGGACTTGTCTTTTGGGCCTTGAATTGCGCACCAAGCTCGTTCCTCGGGTGAATACTTCACGTCATATGCAATGCAGGATACTAGGGGACGGATTTAGCTCGATTTCCGCTGGATTCTTCACATTTCTGCAATAATGTACAAAAATACGGAAGTAGACGGAAATAGGGAGAAATGTAGCATAAACTACATGAATGAGCTCTGAAATGCGTGTAAAATGGGATGTAAAACATCATATAAAAGACACGCATCAAACTTCCCCAAACCAAACCCTTGCTTGTCCCCAAGCAAGAACTAGACTCGATCTAATTACCTAATGGAACGAGTTCAATCTTAGAGCGAAATGCAACAAGTAAAGCCTAAACCAATTTAATGCACAACTAACAATCAATTAGCATTGTGAATCATGCAAACGAGTTATAAAGTCGTTAAAACTACTGAACTGTCAACTGTAGAGACTTATCAAATTGGACTCTCACGGGTCGCTCAAATCACTCAATAAGTACAGGTGAATATATGTAAGATAGAAAGAAGTAAATGTAATGACACTCACCTAACTATGACCTATCAAAACATGCCTGCAGTCTAATATGGAAGCAATCTCTACAACCGTACATACGCATTCCAACCAACAAGAGACCATGACACATGCCGAGGTAAATATGGATATGTGAGGTATGGGTAAGAAGAGGCAAAACATTTATGGAAAAGTGGAGGTACAGGTGATCAAGCTAGTACCGAAACGGAACCATATGGCAACATCCAACTTCTTGCTCAAAAACAAATGGAACGGTGCTATAGCAAGCACAAATCTCACAGTCTCCTGGTATAAAGGTAATCAAATAACTCCCCATAAAATATGAATAATACATGGGAGCAAAAATAGCCAAAAGATAAAGGCTTGAATTATGCGAATTTGATTTCTTTCTCTTTCTCGAACCTCGGTCGATCGACCAAAAGGGGCAGTCGATCGACTACTTAAACAGTACAGAACTCTTTTTCTCTTTTTCGAATCATTTTTCATCTTTTTTTTCTTTTCTATTTCTTTCTCTCTTTCCTTCCTTTATTTCATCTTCCCAATAACGTCTCAACAGAGCATATGCCACCAAAAATGAGTAACAACCCCAAGAACACAGACTACTAGCTTGACAAAGGACAGGCTAAATGCAGGATGTAGTAATTAGGACAAAAAGGATATTTTTGGCAGTGTGGGGTTCATGGGCAAAACGAGAAAAGGAAACCTCTACCACATGTGTCAACTAACCACCGACCGAATGCGTAAAGGTATTAAGCAGATTAAGTTCATATTTATGCACATTTATGTGACATGCCTCATAAGGAGTACTACTCACATTCCTAAATAAACCGGTCATAGATGTCACCAGTTATAGGCTCTAAATCTCAGAAATATGATGTAGTTTGCCAATTTTCAAAGTCAAGTCTCAAGTTCAGCAAATAATTAACGAAAACTCGTAGACTATGCATATATGATTCTACTAATAACATGTTAATTTAGCAAGGCTCAGGCAAAACAGGTGTAAATGCTATATCATCCTTGAAATACTACCGTTCCGACTCGACCTATATGCTAAAATAAACGTGCATTTTATGGAAATTTTTGAAATTTTTCAATTTTTTTGAATTTCGTATATATATAAAATGAAATGAACAATGCAAAACAGAATGTAAACGTGAATGCAAGCAAATGATATGCGACGCAAAACCCTTCCCCAACCCAAATCACACAATGTCCCCATTGTTCAAAGTCATGTAATGAAGAAAAGAGAAATGGGAATTTGCGGGAAAATGAAATAAATAAGACATGAAGTGAAAATCGGGAACTTACAAGACTTTAAGCGCAGCAAAAGGGAAACCTCCCCAAACCAGCGTGAGCTAGGAGGTTTCAGTAGCCAGCAGTGCTACTAATAAGGTACCTGAAAGACAAATAAAACCCACGCAGAAAATCGAGAAGACAATTTTGAAGCGGTAAAATTGTGCACAATTGAGAAAATTAGAAGAAATAAATAATTTGACGGAAAGAAAAGTGGATTAGAAAACTCCCTTAAGTCCGCATATCGACCAAACACAGCAGGGGAGAGGTCGTGAATAGGTACATCAGCGTCCGTGGTCGATCGACTAAGGACGGCAGTCGATCGACCAATGTGTCAGGAACAGTAGCTCCTGGAAAGTGCAACTCAGTCGATCGACTGAAAATACTGTTGTACTCCTTATTTCTTCGTATTTTCTCAATAACTTGAGATAATGAGGTCTAAAAACCTGCAAGTGCACAATAATACGCGCCCAAAATTGCGCAAAACCCAAAACAAAGTCTCAAACGTATGAAATCCTAAGCAAGCAGAATAAAATGCGAAGTTTTCGCGCACACAAAAGCAATAAAAAGTGTCTAACAAAAGCAAATAAAATGAAGTTTATAAAGAGCTCGATCAGCTAATAGTTGATCAAGAAAGACCACGGTATGGCCCACTTCGTCGGCTTCTGGCTACTAGAGGTAGCCTCAACGGTGCTTATTTGAGCAGCTGCACCCTTCTTAGCTTCCACGTCCGTATGGCTCAATGAATCAACACTATCGTCATCTCCCCAGTCAAGGATCTCTTCGGGCTTATCAGAATCCAAATCAGACTCTCTGGCTTTGACCGGCTCGTCATCAACTACCTCATCAATTCCATAGCTCAGGCAACCAAGACCTCCTCTTTGAATGATCGACTTCTTTACAGTTGGAGCAACTTGCAGCACTTCCTTCCCCAAACCAGCTCCTACAACATCTAAAACAACAGATTCTTCCTCCTTTTTGCTCCCAGTCTAGGGCGGAGGGGTTAACATAGAAGTGGTAACAGAGACAGGCAATTCAGGAAGCACAAAGTACGATTTCTTTTCAGAGACCGTATTACAAGTCACAGGCCACATGGGGTCCTTTTTCTTAGCAGGTTGGGCAAAAACAATAGAATGCTTTCCCACTTTGAAAGTCAAGGTTCCTAGACCGACATCTATGACTGCACCAGCAGTGTGCAGAAATGGCCTACCCAAAATAATGGGAATATGAGCATCCTCAGGCATGTCAAGTACAAGAAAGTCGACGGGGAAGAAGAACTTCCCTATTTGGACAGGGATGTCCTCTAAGACTCCTATTGGCTGGACCGCAGATCGGTCAGCCATCTGAACTGTCATATCTATCACTGCGAACCTAGTCAATTTGAGCTTCCTAGCTAGACTCAAAGGCATGACGCTTATACTAACTCGTAAGTCACATAATGCCTTCTCAATAGAGAAGGTACCTATATTGCAAGGAACAGAAATGCTACCCGGGTCCTCTAGCTTATGGGGTGCAGTGTGAGACAAGTAAGAGCATGACTCTTTGGTTAATGCGACAGTGTCAACATGTTCAAGCGACTTTTTCTTAGACATGAGTTGTTTCATGAATTTAGTGTAGGCAGGTACTTGATTGAACAACTCAAGGAAGGGTACTTGTACATTCAAGCTACGAATAACTTTTTCAAACTTACTGAAAGATACCTGTTCCTTTGTCGGCACTAGTCTCTCCGGATATGGGGCTGTAAGAAGTACCTTAGCCCTCTCCTCTAAGTTGCGCATGTCCATCTCGCTATCAGCAGTGATCTTGGTCGATCGACCACTATCCTCAGTCGATCGACCAAGGTGTACAGTTCCAGAAGGTGCTGTAACCCGCATATCAGTCGATCGACCGGGTGTATCAGTCGACCGACTGATATACCTGGTAGACGCCTTTTTCTTTGAATTATTCGCTACAGCTTTCTTTTGACTCGGATCCGCCTCATTTTTTTCAACAGCGTCCTTGACCATGGCAGGCCCTTCCAGGGTGGACCCACTCCTCAACGTGATGGCGTTTAGGGTCTCCTTTTGGTCGGTTTGAGTCGGTAAGTGTCCCGGAGCTTGAGAGGTACTCTTACTAGCCAATTGAGCAATTTAGCTCTCAAGTAGCTTCATCCCGGCCTCTCTTGCTTGGGACTTCTTCAGCAACAAGTTCTTGAACTCAGCAAAATCAGAATTGTGGGATTGTTGTTGCTGCTGCGGCACATAAGGAGGTTTTTGATATTGTTGTTGCTTTTGATGAGGGGGCACATAGGGTTGCTGCTGCGGAGGTGGAGTTGGATTTAGGACATTCTCGCTACTCCACCTCAGGTTGGGATGAACATTAGGCTCATAGTAGGTGTTTGTTTGCCTATAATGTTGAAAGGCAGCACAAGACTCAAAGGGACTAGGACAATTCTTCGAAACGTGTCCCTCAGCTCCGCACCTTTCACAGACGAAAGGACCGTCTGACACAACATTCACTTGGTAAATATCCCCCTTTCAAGCTCCTCCTAGTTCATACTTGTTAAATCTCGCAGTGAGAGCTTCAAGTGCAGCAATAGAGGAAGATTCAGCAGCTCTCCTTTGGTTCCCTCTGGAATTCCCATACTCAGCCTTGTGGGTGGCTAGATCGTCGATGATCTTCCACCCTTTGGTCTCTCCCAAGTTCTCAGCAAATCGGCCATTGGCTGCAGCATCCAAAATAGCCCTCTGATCGTCATACAGCCCATTATAGAAATGATTGCACAAGCTCCATTTTTCGAAACCACGGTGCGGTATGGTTCGCACCAACTTCTTAAATCAGACCCATGCCTCGTGGAAGTTCTCATCCGGCCCTTCTTTGAAACTCGTGATTTGAGCTCTAATAGCAATCGTCTTTGAAGCAGAAAAGTACTTCTTGTGAAATGCCAATGCCAAGGAATTCCAGTCGGTGATCCCATGAGCGGCTCGGTCCAGATCTCTATACCACTCCCTTGCAGCATCACGAAGGGAGAAGATAAACATGGTCTCCTTGATCTGGTCTTGGGTCACGCCGGCTGGTGGGGGTATGGAACAGCAGTAGTCAATAAACGTCTCCATATGTTTAGCTGCATCTTCATTTGCAGCTCCCCTGAACTGGTTTCTCTCAACCATATTAATATATGAAGGCTTTGGTTCGAACTTCCTGGCATCTCCTGGTAATTCGAACCCCTTATATAAATTTGCAGTTGTCGGCTCAGAATGACTAGCTATACTCGGTTCCTCAGCCATGACTGGAATTTCTGGAGAAGTGACTGTCTCGGCTGAAGAGGTGGAAACGGGTGAAGACTGTGGGTCTTCCTCGAACAGCTCGTTCTCATGATAGCTTGACAGAGTACTCAGCTCTTCCTCTGTCGGTAATACCCTTTGTGATCGTCTCAACTCGCGTAAAGATTTCTCTATCTCAGGATTGAATGGTACTAGTTCACCACCCTGGGACCTGCGCATAAGAAGAAACTACAAAAAGAATATAAGAAAAGTTTAAGGAACAGAAGTCCCTTAAACTAAGAAAGACTAAAAATAAAACAACTAAAAATTAGAACTATTGCCTCCCCGGCAACGTCGCCAAAATTTGATACCCGTCGTGAGGTGTCAAAAATAAGATTTATAATTTCCAACTACAACTATAGCTAGCGGCAGTCGGGTCGAACCACAGAGAGGCAGATGTAAATTCTAGTTGTTTAAATTCAGTCTAAGGTAACAATAAGGTGGGGGGTTTGATTGGATTGGTCTATAGCTAAGAATAAATAAAGACAATGAACTAAAAAGACGGATTAAACAGATAAAGAAGGGGTACTAGGATGGTCGGTTCATTACAGCTTCGGCGGCAGCATACTAAACAGGTCTAAATCGAACACATGTGAGGCGGGAAAACAAGAGGTCCTCTCGGTCCACTCTTAACAGATAACATCTTTCGATCTCGCTACAAGTCCCTAATATCACTAATATTGACTCTCGTCCTGAAAAGTGACTAACGGTCTAAACTATTCCTATCTTTCGATCTCAGTACAGTTTAGTCATTTTAATTGGTGGTCTAACAACTTTCCCTATCTTTCGATCTAATGGGTCAGTCATAAATTAGGCATCTAACTGGTCGCATGCATTCGATTCGTTAAATACATCATTAAAATCAATTAAAATGAAAGGTAACCTCACGAGGTCAGTCGATCGACCAAGTATGTCAGTCGATCAACTGACACGCGAATTCAGTCCAATTTAATACTACGCCGCCTACGCCATAATTCGCCTACATCCTAGCACAAACTATTTAGCTACTCATGCTGAAAGTGATAACAACAATAATACTAGGGCAATAAAGTATTGAATTCATAATTAAAGCGGTAGGAAAATCAATTAACATGCAACAATAATATGGTTTCGGGAATCTAACTAGCAATTCTATACTAATAACGAATTAGAAGTAAACGGAAATAGGGCAGAAAAATACCGAGATTGCAGAGGAAAGATTAAGAACAAGAACGAAAATTCCAATGCTAACAATATTCCAAACCCTAATAAAACTTAATGTTAAAACTTGATGAAAATCAGATCTCAAACTTAGATAAAAACTGGATGCTAAACTGATGTTTCTAGGTTACGTTATATAGCAACTAATGTAACTTTATTTCCTAAACCTAACATAACTTTGGGCTTCAAGATTCACGGTCTTTTAATTCACGTCTGGAATAGCGATTTGGTCGATCGACTGCTAGGACTAGTCGATCGACTGAATAGCAATGTACATTAGCTTCTGGAATCCGATGGTTGGTCGATCGACTGATGGCAGTGGTCGATCGACTGCTTGAGCTGCTACTTGACTTCTATAAACACGTGGACTTGTCTTTTGGGCCTTGAATTGCGCACCAAGCTCGTTCCTCGGGTGAATACTTCACGTCATATGCAATGCAGGATACTAGGGGACGGATTTAGCTCGATTTCCGCTGGATTCTTCACATTTCTGCAATAATGTACAAAAATACGGAAGTAGACGGAAATAGGGAGAAATGTAGCATAAACTACATGAATGAGCTCTGAAATGCGTGTAAAATGGGATGTAAAACATCATATAAAAGACACGCATCAAGTTTCAGCCTCTTCTCAGTTTCAGTCAGAGCTGGGGTATTATGTTCCCCAATTTCCTTGTTCTCGAGGGCGTCGATACGGGTCTCGACGTGATCCAGAGTGACCTTAAGAGCGGTAAGCAGGCTAGCTAGCTGATCAGTTGTGACATCTCTATTGTTATCATTGTTGTTGTGGTTGACAGACGAAGTTGAAGATGGGGCCATGGCTCTGAGGCAGAAAAACGGCTCACATTACAACTCAATCCGACACGGTTCCAAGACTGAACGCAGACAACACAAAGGACGAGACAAATATCGACTCAACAAGATGGGGTGACCGTGTGTGGTCCCTCGGTGCTGACTCGATTAATGACGTGACGGTGTTTGACCGAACCTTTAACACGAGTCCAACATGACGGCGTGACGCCATTGGACGGGTCTCGTGGTGAGACGACTCATAAGTAAAGACCCATAAGTACGTTTGCTTTGACTCGATAGACACTAGGCGGAATTAGAATGGTGGACTGAAGTTTTCGAAAATATAAATTTCCAAAAAGATTCATTTATCGCTTTAATTGACGGCTTCCGAAGATAAAGATCTCCGCAAGTCGACCAGTTGAAAAGGGTTTGTCTTAAGTTTATTTGCAAAAGACGGTTTGAGTTTGAGTCGGCTCGGAAGACAGTGCATTGTTTCCCAAGACGGTTTTGAAATTCAAAATTGTATGTTTTGAAAATCGAATTTGAAATGTTTGAAAAGGTCTCGGGGACGGTGCATGGCCTCGGGATCCCGAAAGTGTATCGAGAAAAGGGTGTGTGCTTTTCTCGGGTTTTGAGAGAGAGCCATTGTCGGCGCGAAACGGGTTAAAATCCGTGTCTAGATGCGGCGATTATAACGGCGTAGAAAGGTGACTTGAAATGGTTATACAAAACCGGGTTTGAAAATCGTCATTATGAAGGCCTAGAAAGGCGTGTTAAAATGGTTATACAAAATCGGGTTTGAAAATCGTCATTACGACGGTCTAGAAAAGCGTGTTGAAATGGTTGTACAAAACCAGGTTTGAAAATCGTCATTACGACGGCCTAGGAAGGCGTGTTGAAATGGTTATACAAAACCAGGTTTGAAAATCGTCATTATGACGGCCTAGAAAGGCGTGTTGAAATGGCTATACAAAACCGATTTGAAAATCGTCATTACGACAGCCTAGAAAGGCGTGCATCGGTCGGCGAAAGACCGAGGTTTGAAATGGCCATTATAACGGCGCAAAAAGATTTTTTTGAAAGTTTGAAAATGACACGGAAGGACTTATGATCAAATAGCACATAAGCACTCACAGTTCATTATATTATGAATAATGCTGACACGGGTTTTGGCTTAAAAGGGTGGGTTACAGACCAAGCAATAAAACCCCGATTTGCGAGAGGGATACCAATCCAAACAAAAAGTGTAACGAGGGTGCCCTAGCCTCGTTCTCGAAAGTGATGAAAGCTCTTTGACGAAACAGAAATGTGTAACGTTAATGGTATGCTTGACTCAATCGGGATCCAAAACGCGGGGATGAGAAGACACGCCGACGAGACGATCCAATTGGTCGAAAAGGGTTAGGTTGTGGGCCCGGACAAGGAACCCGACCGTGACCGTAATATCAATTAATGCATTCCAACCAAGACCTCATTCGAGTCTCACCATCTAGAGATCACAAAGACGTAAGTGTCCTAGTTCTCCCCAGCGGAGTCGCCAATCTGTGGGCATGGGCCACGTCTCGGTCTGTGGATTTGGGGCCACCTATCGGTCCGCAGTCGCGGGCCACCTGCACGCCAAGCCAATCTATGGACATGCAGCGGTCTTTTGAAAGCCACGGTCGGCGGCGTAAAGGTGCTTTCGACCGGATCGTTTTAGATCGGTCGGTTTCGTCTCGGTAAGGGTCTCGAAACGATTAGAGATGTTCGGAGTCGCCACCAAGCATTTGTGGGATGCCTGGAACCCGTTCAAAATCTACTTTATACCTCGGTCAAATCGAAGCACAAAG
Source organism: Silene latifolia (assembly GCF_048544455.1). Classification (NCBI taxonomy): domain Eukaryota; kingdom Viridiplantae; phylum Streptophyta; class Magnoliopsida; order Caryophyllales; family Caryophyllaceae; genus Silene; species Silene latifolia. The sequence continues at coordinate 49,537,261 of NC_133534.1, read as the reverse complement.
CAGCGTTTGACATAGGTACTAAAGATAAGGAAATCGTCCCTCTTTAGCATCCTATCTCTAGAATGACTCTCGTACGCCCTGGATAAGGTCGTCCACTATCCAAAGTTTCTTAGTAAGAGGTGAAGGTACATATTTGGAAGCCCTTTAATCAGACACCCAATCCCGCCCGCGTTTAGCGGCCTCTACTGATCGATCTTGGTTGGTTGAATACAAAAGTTGATAAAACGGTTTAAATGCATGAATGTGCATCCAATGATTTAAACCTAACATGTAAGAGCTTTCTAAGTCGGTTGATTTAATCCAAGTATCAATTATAAGATGTCGAGTTGGATTAATGCTTGATTTGCATGCAAGACGGAAATTAAACATCCATTTACCGTATTAGGTTTAGGGTGCATAACATGATCCATTTGTCTTAGTAAGGCATTTTGCAAACATGGTTTTGAATAATTGAATAGTCATCTGATCCGTCCTATATCCGGGTTAACCGGAGTCGGGATCGTCCTAGACTAATGCTGGAAGGAAACAGGCCCTGTACCAGACGGCTATAAGAGGCGCGAGCCAGCCGGCGGTGTAAGGGACCTCCCTCTGGTTTTGAAAATGAGAAATGAGGAGCCTGCTTGAGGCGCGGGTTAGCCAACGGATGTATGCCGTGTTCTGACTGTTTAGAAAACGTTATAAAACGTGTTGAAAATGGGTGTTTGAACCCGGTTTGATTTTGAAAGGGTCGTTTAGACCGTATTTGTTGATTTGAAGAACTAGACCCGAACAATCATCATTATTTGATAATATTCGGTGTCGGGTTCGATTTGACAAACTTGACATGAATACTTTTGACAAATGATTGTGGACTAATTGTTTTAAGTTCATTGCGAATGTAATTAGTCGATACTCGTCATCGTACCCGGGTTAAAATCCGGCATGGTATGTAGAACCAAGGATGATTTTGTGTTGGTGACTAATAGGTTTGCTTGAAAATGTGAGGAAATGAAATAAAAGGCTTTAAAATACCTTCTAAATGTCATTAACCAAATACTATCACCGAAACACGGATTTAACCGTCATGGTATGAAGAACCAAGGGTGAAAAATGCTTTATGGTTAAAACATGTGAAATGAAATAAAAATGGTTCAAAAATAATTGAAATGGTAAAAACCGATTACAAATATAAAAAGTGGATTAAGGGAAATGACGAGAACAAACACGGTTGATCTCTGGTCTGAGTACCCCATTTAGGCGCGAGCCTGTTGGCGACCTAAGGGGCTTCTGCCTCAGACCAAAAATCAGTTTTGGCTCGTTTATTCCATGTTTTGGTTCATGTTATGCATGTTTTAGCATGTTAGAGTCATGAAACAAATGAAAACATAATGAAAGAGGATTTTACACCTTCATACTTACATGTTTGGTTATGGCGAGTGACCGACGTAAGTGTAACAACTGGTTTGATCGGAAAAAACTCGGTTTAAAACCGTTTCGGTATGTAAAAAGAGTGTTTTAAAAGTTTAGTGATGGTGTAGTGGTCGAAGTGGCAGGTCAAGTGGTTTAATGCATGATGACGGTACCAAGTAATGTGTAAGGCTCATGTTTACGATCGGTAGGTCGTAAATACGCGTCGGATTGTGACTTTAGAAGTCGAGTCGAGAATTTTAAGGGAGAAAAGAGTGGGCGGACACTCGCGTAAGTCTCAAATGGGTGGCATTTGAGGGGTATTTATAGGAGAATGAGTGGTTGTGTGAGTTTTGAGCGACGTGGCCACCTGGGCTGCTCAAAGAGGCGCGAGCCACGTCGCGGGTCTTCGAGCTGTGTTGTCGCTTTCACAACAAACGCAATCATGATTTGTTCTATTCTAGGTTTTGTAGTCACATGTTTGGTACTTGACCAACATGAATCCGGGAAAACTTAGCATAGAAGGCTTTGAGATATTTTGTTTTTGTGGTTGACTCGGTTTGACTCGTTGTTGGAGTTGGGATTTGAATTTTCGAGTCGGTTTTTGGTCCGGTGTCGGTTTTGACTCTAGTTAGTGTCATTGCGACCCCGTCGCCGTGCATTAAACACTCCAGGTATTTTTGAAATGTTTTAAAATGTTTTATTTTCGAAATCATTTTAAGTTTTCCGACGTAAAGTTGTACACGAACTGTCGATCAAACGCCGCGATTCCAAAGCATGTTGTAGTCCGATAATCATCGGGTATTTGTTGGAGTCTCAGCAGATACCGGGTATCTACAGGACCCCTCTCCAGTCACAAGTCTACGCCGCTTCTTGGCAGCGGGTAAAGTGGGAGGTGGTCAGAGTGTAAGGTGGTAGTCCGGTGGAGGTGGCAGTGGGCTGCCCCTAGCGACAGTAGGCAAAGGGGCTAGACGGGGGAGAGTGTCACAAGGTAAGTCCACAGACAAGGAACCGTCTATCTTCCATGTCCGGTAGTCTGGGGTCAGCCAATGCTGAGAAAACACGGCATCCAGACTCAGTAGCCTCTCTCCCTCGAGGTACTGCAAGTCACGAGGCTAGACAGGGAAGAGGGAACGGGCAAGAATGGTGGCTATGCCACCGCAAGCAATAGATCCTGTCTTCTTCAGCCCCTGGGCCTGAAAGTACTGGGCGGTTAGGTAGGCAATGTTGAGGGTAAAAGGACCCTCACGGTCAACGTTCAGGTAACCGCCCAGGATGGAGAGCTCGGTGTTTGTGATGTTGTTCGGCTACTTTCGGCCGAAGATGGTGCTCCCCATCATCCTAAGAAAGTAACGGGCAGGGAGGAGGTGGACTTGGGCGAGCTTTCGCTCGGGAAAGGTGGTCTGGGCCAAGGTCCTCCAAAGCTGGCGGATGACCCTCCTGGGGGCGGTAGTGTCGCCCGTAGAGGAAAGGCCAAGTCTGCGACCAACCTCCTCTAAAGTCATCGGAAAGGTCCGGTTGAACAATCGGAAAGACACTGAAGAACTAGTGGGGTCAGCATCGTGTGCCCCTGAGGAGAAGGTGAAGGAGCTGAGAAACTCAAGGCTCAGCTCCAGAAAGGTACGGTCGCTCATAGTGATGTGTCCGGCCATCCCTGTGCCCCGTAGTAACTCACAAACTGACTCATAGAAGCTGAGTCTCTCAAGTGCCGGTTTATCTAAAAACCGGGAAGGGACAAACTCACAGCCTAGGAGGTGATAAAACCTCTTACGATGTAATGTGTTAACAAAAATTACCTGTGGGTAGTCTGGGTGAGAGTCGAGGGAGGCGTCCCCTCGAACAGTAACCGTGCTAGAAGGAGAAGCAGCTGAAGTGGAGGGAGCGGCTGAAGTAGAAGTAACGGGAGCTGGTGCAGAACGAGAACGTCCACGACCTCGGCCCCGGCCTCTAGAACCCAAAGTAGAAGCCCGCTCAGTGACGGTGCGAGGGACTAGGGCCGCTCTATAGGCAGCTGCAACTGCCGGCGAGTGCGCCACAGGTGTGAAAACGGCGGCTGGAGTAGAAGTAGTGGCTGTTGTGGCCACCACTGACGAAGAAAGGCTAGCCGTGGTGGTGGCCGTAACGGAAGTGGCAGCCGAAATAGAGCTAGCAGCAGAGCTAGCTGGGGTAAAAACGGTATCGGCAGCTGAAACTAGGAAAACAAGGGTTGCGGTACTAACAGTAGTGGAGGCGGATGTAACAGCAGGGACCACCGTCTCACTCAGGGACGGACTAGAAGTCTGGCTAGTAGAGGGCAGTGAGCTAGACTCCATCCTGTATACAAAGGGTAGGGGATTTTATGAGAAAAAGCATGAAAACAGTATGACAATCAGCATGGTAACAGCATTACAGTTCCCCTACCAGTCGAAAAAGTCGACTTACAGCACCAAATTCCCAACATTTCCTCAAAATTTCGAATGGCAGTATGTAAACAGCGATAGGGGTGGGTTAGCAGGCATCAACAGCAACAATTAAGCAACAAATGAAACAAATAAAGCATATGACAGACGAAATTCGACTGAAAACCCAGATGACAGTCGGAAATTCCGACTGAATATCACCCCTTAATGCAAATCTCGCGCGAAATTCGAATTTAAACATGGTAAAGCAATGAGGAATGGGGATTGAAGATCAAGCAAGACAAGTAAGGGTAAAAATGACAGTTAAAGTCGAAAAATTCGACTAAACAGTGAAATTCGAACCCTAATTTCAGATTACCTCATAAAAATTCGAAATAAACGAAATTAAAATGCAATGAGGATGGAGTAATTACTTACTTGATGAGAAAAGACCTACAAAGTGCAATTAATCCTCAAATAACAAGCAAAGTGGAGATTTTTTTATCAAAAACCGCGAACCCTAAACCCGCTAATAGACCGTGTAAACGAGCACAAATCAAGGGGGAAATAGAGGGCTTTGAAAGATTAATTAGCAAGCAAGAAAATGTAGGTGACGGATTTGGTATTAGAGCAATTAAAATGGGGATTTGGGGGATTTTTCGCAAAGGAAGGGGAAGGAGACGAAAAAATTGGGGTGAAAATGAAATAAGAACAAAAATAAGGAAGTTAAATGAAAACTCCATGCGCGTCCTTTCCCAATCTACTCGATCGAGTGGTTTAGAACCGCTCGATCGAGCACTTTGATGCTCCATCTACTCGATCGAGTAGAATTCTACTCGATCGAGAACTCCCCATATATGCTTTACTCGATCGACTGAAAAAGAAGCACTCGATCGTCCATATTTCACTCGATCGAGTACAAAAAGTACTCGATCGAGCTCTTTTCTCGTGTAAGCTCTTTAATTCGTCTTTCTTCCATTGAACTTGCGTAAAAATTCCCCAAACCTGCATAGAAACACGTGCAATAATATCCCAAAATACCAAATACGCATAGTAACAGTCTATAGTCTTAAATCTACGCTAAAAACTGTCTAAAATCTAATTGTCCTAATTAAAAGCAATAAAAGAAATTCAACGGAAAATTCAAAAATTGTTTTTACAAGGTGTTACACGGGGCATTTCCCCGCTCACTTCCCAACGCAATTCAGTAGCCCCTTGGAGGGCTCCTGAGTGGAGGACGTCATCTCAGCAACATTGATCGTCCTCTTCAGCTTCCATGAGCTTAAACTTGAGTCATTTGGAGGAGAATAGTTCACATCCACATATGCTCGAACTTTTCTCACCCTTGCTCCATTCTCATCGGCTGTAGCACTATCACTCCCAGCTTGACTGACTTTAATTGCACATTGCCCTTTGACAGCTCCTTCATTGCTTTCATCTGTACCTGCAGCAAGGAAAACAGACGAACTTTCCTCCTTTTTGCTCTCAATCTGAGGCGGAGGGGTAACAATAACAGCACAATACTCCAAATTTTCATTTGGAGTGTCAATAATAGGGTCAATAGAAGAGAGGGCATTTCAAGGCTGAGCTTGCATGGGAGCCCTCCGGAACTTAGACTGATGGAATATCAGCTCCGCGTCCCCTACCTGAAAGGTCAAAGTCTCCCCCCCGACGTCTATAACTGCACGGGCAGTAGACAAAAATGGTCTCCCTAAAATAATAGGGGTATGTGCATCTTCGGGGATGTCTAAGACGACGAAGTCAACGGGAATAAAGAACCTCCCAATCTTAACAGGTACGTCTTCTATTACACCTAGTGGCCGTGATATACTACGGTCGGCCATCTGGACAGTCATGTTGGTGCAATTAAACTTTGTCAAACCAAGTCTCTTAGCTAGAGACAACGGTAAGACACTCACGCTAGCGCCTAGATCGCATAACGCGTTATCAATCAAATGGGTACCGATATGACACGGAATTGAGAAACTACCCGGATTTGACTGTTTCGGAGGTAACTTATTCTGAACTAGGGTCGTCCCCACCTCATTCAAGGCTACTGTCTCATTATCACTAATATGCCTCTTACGCGTCAAAATTTCTTTCATAAATTTAAGGTAAGAGGGTACTGTGTCGCCAGCTTCGGCGACAGACAGTGACTGCAAGCTTCTCAAAATTTCAGCAAATTTGCCAAACTGTTGGTTAGCTTTAGTATTCTGTAGACGCCTCGGGAAGGGAACTGTGATGGGTATCTCGAGTCCCTTGTTTCTCTCTTCTAATGTATCAGCCGGATCAAGTTCTGTATCCTTTGGACACTTCTTACCTCTCGCACGAGGTCTTTCAGGCGATTTCTCACTTAATCGAGCACTAGCAGGCTCTCGATCAAGCTCTTCGTCGTCCAAACTACTCGATCGAACAAAATTCCCATTCGATCGAGTAGTTTCTTCAATAGTATCACTCGATCGAGTGGAAAATTCTCTCGATCGAGCAGTCGCCTTTCCCCGTTCACTCGATCGAGTGGAATTTCTACTCGATCGAGCACTTTCTTCATCAATTCTTCTCGATCGACCTTCAGAAACCAGTCGATCGAGTATTTTCTTAGCCGTCAGCTCATTTCCTTCGCCAGAACACTGTTCATCATCAGTTATAGCCTTCCTTGGGTCTGATTTTTGCATTTCCGATCCCTCATATGAACGACCGCTTCTCAAATTGATTAAATTTACCGTCTCATGTGGATTTTTCTCAGTTTGAGACGGTAATTGACCCTGCTTTCCTGTGGATTGATTCGTGGCTAACTGGGCAACTTGAGTTTCAAGTGCCTTAATGGATGCATCTTTCTGTTGATCACTCAGCTGCCACTGCTTTGTAAAGGACTGCAACATAGACTTAAGCTCACCTATTTCACTCACCCCTCCTGAAGATGATGCTCCGTGATTGGGAGGAGGGAAGGAAGGAGGCTTCTGAAAGCCTTGTTGATTCTTATGTAGAGGAACATACGGCTGCTGCTGGTGCGGAGGAGGGGTAGGATTGAGCACATTTTGACTAGTCCACCTCAAATTGGGATGGACTGCCCCTTTGTTGTTGTAATAGGAACCCCCTCCTTGCCTATATTGTTGAAAGGCAAGGACTTGTTCCTTCTCTGTAAGACAGCCAACAACAATGTGACCATCATTGCTCCCACACCTCTCACATGTGATGGTCTCTCCTCTAGTAAGAACATGGACCGTCTGAGGCTCCCCAGCAGCATGTAACTCCAACTTGTCAAATCTAGCATTCATGGCTTCCAGCTGAGCCACAACCTGCTTATCGACTGCATGAACTGTTCTAATACTATCCCTCGGGTTTCCATACTCAGCACTATGATTCGCCATCTCTTCAATAAGGGCCCATCCCTTATCATCATCGGTATTTTCCCGGAATCTCCCACTAGATGACCCATCAAGTATGGCTCTATGGTCATCATATAGCCCCTTCTAGAACTGGTTAGCTATAAACCATGGGTCAAAACCATGGTGAGCAATAGACCTCACCAATTTCTTGAATCGGGGCCACGCCTCATATAAAGTCTCATCGGGAGCCTGCCTGAAACTGGTAATCTTGGCCCTCAGCAGATTGGTGCGCTATGGAGGGAAATCTCTCTTGTAAAAGGCAAGAGCAAGAGACTCCCAATCTGTAACCCCTGCAGCTGTGCGGTCCAAATCAGTCAGCCACTCCCTGGCTGTGTCGGTCAAAGAAAAAGAAATAAGACCTCCTTAATCTTGTCTTGAGTTACCCCCTTTGTGGCGGGGATAGTAGAACAGTAGTCTGTAAAGACCTCTATGTGCTTCCTCGGGTCTTCACCTGCCACACCTCTATATAGATTTCTTTCCACCAGATTGATATAAGAAGGACGGATGTCAAATGTATTCCCATCCTCAGTCTGGATATTGAAACCCTTTGGAATCGAGGTTGCTTTAGGTACCGAGTGACTAGAAAGCTTTGGCATCTTTACTTGTTGATCGGCAGAAATAGGAATGTCTTCTGCGAAAAGAGAATGATGTAGCTCTGGCTCGAAAGTACTCAAGTCTTCCTTTCGTGATTTTCTCTGCAGACGGAGTCTATGCCTGAACAATCTCTCTGGTTCCGAACTAACTCAAACCTGTCTGACCTAGGCATAAACAACACTGAAAGAAAATAAATAAGAACTGCCTCAAGGAATAAAAATTCCCTGAGACGGATAAAATAAACGAAACAAAGACAGATAGGGCAATTGCCTCCCCGGCAACGGCGCCAAAATTTGATACGTCTATCGTGTACCTATCAAAAATAAACTAACTAAACTAACTATATAGCTAGGGAAGTCAGGTCGATCTCCTCAGGGAGGCAAGATATCTGTAGAAGTCCGTCTATTTGGTCACAAATGGGGGGTTGTTTGAATTTTTTTCTAAACTACAAAGGTTTTAAAGGAAGAGAAGTAGAGACAAGAGCAGCAAGGCAAGAAAATAGGATTAAACTATCAGATAGAGAAGAGACATGTCGGGAATTCGGTTCACTGCGGTAGTCCAGTGACTCAGCTGTAAACAACTCAGACGAATTAATGCAAGACGGATGTGGAAAGGTCCTTTCGGTCCACTTTCTATCCTAAAATACCACTAACTTAACTTTCATCCTCGTCAGGGTAGTCTACTGTTCATAGCAAGCCTATTTAGTCCAATCTTTCGATCTAGGATTAATTTTAGCCAGATTAAAGAGATGACTCAGAAGCGTGCACTTAACTAAGTCGATAAATACAATTAAATTGCTATGGTGACAGAATCTCACAATTAATTCATCTATTTCATTTACTACATCGTCACATTCCTACCGCGGATCCCCTAATCCCAACATGCATTAAATTTAGCTACTCATATCGCTATTAATATCAAAACTAATAACAAATGACGAATTAACAATAAACATGATGAAATAACAAATAGAATGCGTAAAAGTAAATTAGGGCAGAAATTAAGTATGACTAAACGAAGAATTAAAGCAAACAAAAGAGAGATTATTATTAAGGAAAGAGAAAGGGATTACAATCGTGCGAATCCGGCGTAAAGAACAATCAAATCCGAGCAAAATAAATCCCAAAGTAAAGTTACAGTGAAGGAGAATAAGTAACGCAGTAAAGTTTGATAGTAGAAAATTAGATAATGAATCGATGCCCAATAACCTAGTAAATGCCTGCTTAAATAGAAAAACAACTTAGTTTATCGAAATAAAACAACTCACGGGCTAATTAAAGCCCACGCCAGCAGAAACCACTCGATCGAGTGGAATAAAACCACTCGATCGAGCAAAACTCAGGACAATCTACTCGATCGAGTAGAATAGTTACTCGATCGAGTAACTCTCTTTTCAGCACCTTTGGATCGAGTAGAAAACTACTCGATCGACCAAGTGGGGATGCAGAAACCACTCGATCGAGTAATAAAACCACTCGATCGAGTCTTCTGTCTTCAATTCAGCTTAGACTCGTCAACGACTGCCTCGTAATCCATGCCTTGACGCACTCCAATGCAGTATCTCACTCTGGAAAATCCCGTCTCCTCTAAATGCATGCAAAAATGTTGAAAAAGGGTACGATTCCACTACTTTCGCGTTCATTTCTACAAAACGGACAAAACGAACCAAAGTAGCCAATTCGGGGCAAAATACTATATAAACAGTATAAAAAAGCATGGAAATACGTGTTGAAATTAGGCACGTATCACATGATATGTGTCGGGTCACCAACCAGGTCAAGAATATCAAAAGAGGTCATGGGATGACCTCCTTTGCCAACCGGGTCATGCTAATTTGAAGTTTAATTTGTGATTAAGGAGACCCACCCCCTCATGACCTAGGTCATGACCTTGCTTAGGGGTGGTCTAATTGATTTGTATCCCTCTTCTTCTTTTATTCTCATCTTCATTGTTATATCTTTTCCTAATTCATTTTACCTTTCAGTTCTTCAATATATTTTTTTTATGAGAGTTTAACAATTCAAATTTCAACAGCTTTGCTAAATTTGAACTGACATTTTTGCTTTGATTCTTTCAAGTGTTTATGTTAGGTACAGAGCCGCGGAATATATCGATGTTGGATTATTACATCTTGAACTACGCATTCAATTAATTGTAGCAAAAGTTTGTGATTCATGTCTTTGAATAAAAGGTGTGTGATTACGCTTTGAGCTTCTTTTCAATATTGACTAAGTAGGGAAATTAGTATTTTTAAATCCATATTGTTCGTTGAAGGAAAATGTAGTTAACCCTTTGGTTATTTCACTTCTTACTTTCAGGATTTGATACAAAACTACTTGGTGTACAACAGTACAAAGCAAGCGTGAGATATGTTGTCATGTTCATTTGTTTGACGCAACAATAACTTGTACTTTCAAGTGACTACAGCTACAAAAATTATGGCTAATTAAACAAGTAACAGTCGGTTTTTTGTGTAAAAAACTCCCAATAATTTTTTTTTTTTTTTTTACAGCAACAAATAGCATAGCTTACAAAAGAGTTTCTTGAGCAAGATTATGAGTTATCATATTCACCCCCCTAGGACAGTAACTAAGAGAGTAACAATGAAAATGAGACGCAATAGACTTTAAATCATGGATAATGCACTTAGCAGATGCATTCGCCTTCTCCGCTCCAGCAACCTGCATGACCAAGATAAGACAATCTGTAACTAGTCTAATATGAAGGTACCCTTCGTTCAAGGCCCATTTGAGAGCCATGATAGCTGCATTTCCTTCGGCATGCAGGGCAGACGAGGCAAACGAGCGAGCGTGAGCAATATTCCTTAAGGTCCCATTACCATCAAACAAGCACCACCCCATGCCAAAACTTCTATCGGTCCTCCAGGCAGCATCACGCTTGATAGTGCAAACATTTTCACACCCAGGACCACCAACAATCCAATAGAGGAAGGAGTTTCTAATTCTCTTAGCTAAAGCAAAAGCAGGAGAGGAATCCAACAAAGGTGCTCTAAGGAGGCTAACATCCTTACTGCTTACTGCCTCATTCATACACTTAATGTCACCAAGAATAGAATTGAGAGCACTCAAAGGCCAAGGGCGACGGTTTTTGAAGACCATCTCATTCCTACAACACCAAATTCTCCAAAGGGTAGCAATAAGGGGAAAGAGGAGGGAGTTGGGATCTGGGCCAATTAAGAAATAAGTAACCCAGTTAATGACCCAAACCCTAGCATCAATGTCCACCCCTCCCGTGATTCTAAGTCCTAAAGGACAGCAAAACCATAAAGCCTTTGCAAAGCTACAATCTCTGAAGAGGTGAGTAATAGATTCCACACAAGGAGATGATTCATCACAAAGAGAACACGAGGAGCGTCAATCCATTTTTCGTTTGAGGAATTCAGAGCCCACTAGAAGGGCATTAGCCATAAATTTCCATAGAAACACCTTTAGTTTGTTAGAAATAGGCAACTTCCAGAGCTTTGATTTGCAGAAGGTCACAATTGGTGCAGACATTCTAGAGTGATCGACATTCGAAATAGGTCCATTAGATAAGGTCATAGCGGCAACATAGTATCCCGACTTAACTATGAAACCACCATTATTAGAAAATTTCCAGTAGAAGGAGTCATCCGAGGGTTGACACGGGATATAAGTTGCGAGGATTTTCTTTGTAACTCCTTCACCCGGATCGAAACCAAGAGAGGAGAGATCTCATCTCCTATGATTATCATGAAGATCACCAACCAGTAACGTGGAATCAGAAGTAGCATCAATAAAATCCCCACAAAGATCATTAAGACTATAGCCCTCAATCCATTTACTCTTCCAAGCATTAAGCCGAGAAGAAGATCCAATAGTCCAAGCAATATTGTTGTAGATAAGATCAGAGCCCCAAACAAGGCTTTTTAGAGCCCAAGACGAAGCTTGGGGAGCCTTCCAACGGTTCTTGAATAAAATATCATCTTGAACACCAAGCTTGGGACCAATAACTTTGCTAATAAGGCTTCCCGGAATACATAAGATTCTCCAAGCAGACTTGGCCAGAAGAGCTTGGTTAAAACATCCAATATTGCGAAATCCAAGACCCCCTTCTCCCACAGGCCTACTAAGGAATTCTTTACTACACCAATGAATGGACTTATTTGTTCTAGTACCACTCCACCAAAAATGCACCATCAAGGACTGAAGCTTTGATGTTACACTTACCGGTATGAAAAATACCGATAGAGAGAAAAGAGATAGTGAAGAGAGAACAGAACGAATAAGAGTCAATTTACCAGCCGAGGATAGAAGAATGTTATTCTAGGAGGATAGTCTTCGCTTAGTCTTGTCAACAAGAAATTTAATTAAATCCCTCTTAGAAGACCCAATACTTGTTGGTAAGCCAAGATAGTTTCCCAGATCATGCTTGGGAGCAAATTTAAACTCAGTCAAGCACTTCTTGACCGTCATAAGTGAGCAATTTGGACTGAAAAGTAAAGAGGACTTATCTTTATTAAGGCATTGTCCAGAGGCAACACAGTATTCATCGATTATGTTCATAAGAAAGTCCAACTCCCCAAAGTCACCTCGAATAAATAAGAGAGAATCATCCGCAAACAATAAATGGGAGATTTTCGGCCCATTCTTGCAAATTTTGATACCCTTAATGAGATTGCCATCCTGAGCGTAGAGAATCATTTGGGATAGGACTTCCGTACAAACGCAAATATATAACGGGATAAAGGATCAGCTTGCCTAATTCCACAGCGAGGGTCAACTTTTCCCATAGGAGCACCATTCAATAGAATTTCATAAGAAACAGATTCAATAGTACTCATAATAAGTTAAACCATAGATCCCGGCAAATTTAAGTAAGAGAGAACCCCTCTTATAAAATTCCAGTTCAATCTATCATAGGCTTTACTCATATCAGCCTTTAAAGCCATCATACCCTTCTTGCCATAACTCCTATGATTTATGATATGAAGTAATTCTTGGGCGATGACGATATTATCTGCAATACTTCTATTAGGGACAAAAGCACTTTGAAATGGACTAACCAGATCATCCATAACCCCTTTTAATCTATTAACAATACACTTAGTGACAACTTTCATAATAACATTGCAAAGGCTAATCGGCCGAAAATCCCCAACTCTCTCCGGACAATCATTTTTTTGGAATAAGAACAATAAAGGTTATATTGAAGTCCTTAAGCATAGTACCCCAATTTAGAATATTTAGAGCGCCTTTAATAACATCATTCTTAACAATAGACCAATACTTCTGATAAAAAGCCGCCGGAATACCGTCAGGACCCGGTGATTTTAGAGGTCCCAATTGGAAAACAGCCGCACGTACTTCATTTTTCGAATAAACACGACCCAACATGGCTCTCTCTTCCATGCCCACTTTACGCTTAAGATTTTCGAATGAGTAACAGTACTTATTTAAGTAATCTTCAAAAGACTCAGGCTCAGAATCAGAATTGAAGATAGTGGAGAAGTGTTTAAGAAACAAACCACCAATCTCCTTCATATCAAAAGTCCATTCATTAGACTCCCTCTTAACACCCAAGATAAGATTAGCACCAGATCATCCTTTAACCCAATTGAAAAAATACTTTGTTCACGTTTCACCCTCACAATTCCATTTCAATTTTGTACGTTGACGCCAATAAGTGCCAGCAGCAAGAGAGAATTCCATAAGCTTTTTGTGACATGCATCATAATTAACAGTATCACCACCCTTCTAAATATCCAAAAGATAGGACTCAAGATCCTGATCAAATGCACTCCACTTTAGTCCACATTCATCTTTTTTTGTTACAAGCCCAAACTCTGAAAGCGTTATTTATACGACGTAATTTTGCCAAAAAGATATTAGATGCATCGCCCTTATCTTTTCTTTCCCAGCTTTCTTTCACCAGACCACTGCATTCGGCATGATCAAAACACCAAGTCTCTAGCCTATAAACTTTCTTCTTAGTATTGAGAACCATATTTGTATCAAGGATTATAGGCGCGTGATCCAAAATTTGAATAGGTAAGTGTTTGATAAAGGTATTTGGGAATAGAGAAAGCCAATCATGAGAAGCAAAACCCTTATCAAGTCTTTCGTAAATTCGATGTGGACCCTCCCTATTATTTCACCAAGTTGAATCTAGGTCCCTTAAAGGGGATATCCATTAGACAATGTGTATTCTTCCAGTATGAGAATAAGTTTGCTCCTCTGATCAACTTATCACTGCCACCTAACTTATCAGAAGAGAACTCAACTTCATTGAAATCAACTATAAGCAAGAAGGGTTTATCAAGGGAGTTAAGATGACACGTAAAATTTTCCCAAACTACACCCCTTTTGGTATGATCGGGTTCACCATAAACACTACACAAGTACCACATGCTACCCTTACACTGATTAACCAGGAGGATAATAATATTGCAACTAATAAAGACACATTCTAATTTACAACTACTTCCCCCCCCTCTCTTAAGCCGTCAGCATCACACCCAGCAAACTGAAGGAAACCCATAGGTCGCAGAAGAATATCAACCGATCGTACATCACACTTAGTTTCACAAAGGAAGACGAAATCTAAACTCAAAAACTGACTCCATCGGAACCACATCTCTGAACCATCCAACCCAACAAACAAGATCACATGATCACAAAAGAGCCACTACACCCAAATTTACCATTCCGAAATAAAAGAGAAAGGACCCGACGATCACCTTGAAAACCAACATAGAAGCCAAACACCATCGGCAGCCATGCACACCACAGAAAGCCAAACAAACATGTCTCGACGACTCGAAACTCGACTGACTCAGAAACCTCAAGGACACACTTGCAAACAGCACAAGCAGGAGATGGAGTAGAAGATCCTCCAACAAGACGACAAGGTGAACCAATATACCGCAGAGACACCCGAAACACCAATGGACACCTTCCAGGACCACCGCCAAGCAAACAAACAGACCAAACGACACAAGGAGAGGAACGATAGGTGGGGGAAATAGGGGGATCACCGTATCGAACCCAAAAGTCAGCCACTTAGGTGAGAAGTGGCCACAACAGATGACACACAACAGAAGAGACAACCTCAATGACACAAAAAACCAGGTCATAAACAAGACCAACAATCCAAGGGTGGGGGAAATGGGGGGATCACCACTGGACTGTGAACAAAAAACGGCGGTGACAGGACAAGGTACCGGAGGGAACGGACAAAACACTCTTAAACTTAAATAATTAAATATTATATAAAGAGCCGTGAAACAAACACTTCAAAAACAAAGTAGTACTCCAACAAAGACTAGTTTCCTATAAGGGTTAAGAAAATCCGTTCCTATAAACCACCTTTTTCTTTTAAAACTTATCCAGCCAAGTACACAGGAGCCATCACCAAGAACAAAGTTCAAAACCTCACATGAATGAAGCAAGGAAGTCGTCGAAGAGAACAACAGACAGCACCACCGAGTGGGGCAAAACTTCTATAAGATAGAACAAAGTCGAAAGAGCCGCCATAAATGGAGCAGCAAGCGCAATCAACGATGGAGCAAAGAAAGACGATGATTGAGAAACTAAAAAAACGATTAAAACACTCATAGTCGTCAGAAGTTGGAATCGAGATCAGACGGAAAAAGCCACAATAACAAACCAACCCGTGACCCACTAAGAGACGGGTCAAACAATTAAAACGGTGAAGATGAAAATCAGGTGTACCGGTGAGAATCAAATCAGAATGAGATACATATCGTCACCAGCAATAGGCCCGGACAGACCCATCCCCAGCTACGAAGCAGCGACGAGGGAACATAAGATGGACAAGAGATGCGGGAAATCAAAGTTGAGCAAAAGGGGGGTTTGGGATATGAGATGTGTCGAATCGCCGGAGACAGGAAAAGGGACAAACCCATCTCCGGCGATTGGGTTGGGGAAGAAGAAGGTGGGCAAGCGTGAACGGTGGAGGCGGCGGAGCAGCGAGCTCTAGGTTAGGGTTTTTATTTGTGATTATTTTTAGAGAGAGAGGCTTTTACGAACAACTCCCAACATGTTGATGGTGTGGTTTTGTTGGCTATGTAGTTAAATACCTTAGTTTAGATTTCTGATAGCTAATGATATAAAGATAGCAACTAGGTTTGTGACCCGTGACATTCACGGGTATATTTATTTTAGTTTTGATATTTTTATTGTATTGTTAATATTTGTTCGAGCAATTATTTGTGGATCCATTTAAAAATATACAGTCTTGAAATACATAGAAATTAGTTAGTTAATACCTTATTTCTTTGACAACTTTGTTTTATTTTTGTAAATCGAATCCGACAAGTGACAATGTGGTAGCTACTAATTTTGAGAAACTTGACAACGGAGCAATGACAAAGACGACTCATTATATATACGTGTGTTTGACTCCGCAATATAATAAAGTTAGTTTTTTAAATATTAAAAGTTGAAACCATCCGTATATAATAAATTTCGTATGGAAAAATCTTCAATAACGCTTTATAAGGTTGTAAACTCAATACCTCAATATAGTCATCTCCAAATTATTTCCAGATATCTTCATCAACCCTCCCATAAAATATCTTTGAAATCTTATCCCCACGTGCATGCTTCAGATATTATTTACATCCGAAAAAACAGTTATTATATCGATAGAAAAATATTAGATACGATTCAATGGTATGGTTGGTATCTACTCCATGTATTAAGAATTAAATTTTCATTTCAATAGCTCACATTCCCTAAATCCGAATTTCAAAAGGTTCATAAAATTTTTTAAGTTCCTTATCACTATTTCAAGAATTTGATCCATCTCTTGTTATAATTATTTCCACGATCCTATATAAAAATAAAAATAGTATTAAAGACTATACAATAATCAATTCCGATTTTGAAAAAAAAAAACACATAAACTTAAAAATATACGGATTAGAATTTAGAAACCATACTATTTAATATTTATCTGAAGGTTCACTTTCGCTTCCTTTTAGTACGCTTTCTTTTAGTACATGCCTTGATAATAGTTCATATGAAATGAAAAAGAAAAATATATGCTAGAGATGATTATACTCATGAATACAAAAATACAAATTCAAATAGGTTGATCGGGAAAGCATAATAGTAAAGTTACACAACAATATACGCTTAATAACAAATTTAAAGAAATATTATAAGATCTCCATTTTGAGATCAACGATCATCTTATAATGGTTAAAAAAGCATAAACCACTTAAAAAAGTAAAGTAAATTTTATAGAAAAACAATCAAAAGGTCGAAGTTGGAGAAAACTTAAATTGGAAGAGGAAATGACATAATTAAAATGATTAATTAGTCATGATGGTTCAAAAAGTAAATTGTGAAATTTTAAAGATTTTTCATTCAATTATTTGTACTTATTTATTTACCATTAATTATGAGAGTAGGTTTTTTTTTTTTAAGAAATTATGAAAGTAAGTTTTATGTATTATTCCTGTTTTGACAAAAAAACACATAAACTTAAAAACATACGAATTAGAATTTAGAAATCATACTATTTAATATTTATCCGAAGGTTCACTTTCGCTTCCTTTTATTCCATGCCTTGATAAAAGTTCATATAAAATGAAAAAGAAAAATATATGTTAGAGATGATTATACTCGTGAATACAACAATACAAATTCAAATAGGTTGATCGGGAAAGTATAATAGAAAAATTACACCACAATATACGTTTAATAACAAATTAAAAAAAAAATATTATAAGACTTCTATTTTGAAATCAACAATCATCCATTACTTATCCGTTTCTACCTTACGTTTTTTTTACCTTTAATTTTACCTCAGTTTCGTGCCTTTTGTATTTCTTCCCTCTTCAGATTATCCACGTGATGGTTTGCCTTATCTGCATTCACATATGTTTCATGGTACTTTAAAGTTATATAAAAAATATATTGACCAAAAGATAAAACATAAACCTGGCAAAAACTTGATAAACGAATCAAAACATTGTCACATGTAAGTCACTTAAATTAAACCAACTGGAAAACATGAATTCAAATATAAAGCAAACGATACATAAAACCAATAACATAACAAATTAAAATATACTTTATTGGACACAACAACAACAACAACAACAACAACAACAACAACAACAACAACAACAACAACAACAACAAAGAATAAAACAACAACAAGAAGAATAGAACAACAAAGAAAAGAATAACAAAGAAGAACAACAAAGAAAAAACAACAACAACAACAACAACAACAACAACAACAACAACAACAACAACAACAACAACAACAACAACAACAACAACAACAACAACAACAACAACAACAACAACAACAACAACAACAACAACAACAACAACAACAACAACAACAACAACAACAACAACAACAACAACAACAACAACAACAACAACAACAACAACAACAAACAACAACAACAACAACAACAACAACAACAACAACAACAACAACAACAACAACAACAACAACAACAACAACAACAACAACAACAACAACAACAACAACAACAACAACAACAACAACAACAACAACAACAACAACAACAACAACAACAACAACAACAACAACAACAACAACAACAACAATATAATCAAATAAATAAATTAAACCATAAAATACAATTCATAACTTAGAAACTCATGACAAATGAGAATATTTTAAATAAATAAAAAAGTGAATAGAAACTATTATAGGTTTTATAGTCATTACACAACCATAAATTCCCATATTTTAATTTATTTTATGGTATTATTAAATTAGATAATTGATTGCCTAGCACCTCAAGAGATGAATTAAATAAGACAAAATGTTAATGAAAATTATGGGTGTTGAGTAATATAAGGAGTTTTAATAAAATTATTAACATATTATATTACAAAAATTAATTAAATAGGAAAAACTTTTAATTAATTTGGTGTGTGTTAAGTATTATGAAGAGTTTTAATCAATTTATTACCATGTTTAATTAAAAAAAAATTAAATAGAAAAATGTTAATAATGGTGGGTGTTCAGTAATATGAAGAGGTTTAATTAATTTATTATCAGGTTTTATTACAAAAATTTTAAAAACAATGAATTAAATAGGAAAATATTAATAATGGTGAGTGTTTAGTAATATGAAGAGGTTTAATTAATTTCTTAATATGTTTATTACAAAAAAAATAAATTAAAATTTCAATTTTAATTATAAATTATAAAATTTATTAACATGTTTTTTTACAAAAAAATTCAATTAAAATGTCACTATTAATAATAAATTATGAAATTTGATGTAAATTTGTAAGGGTTATATAAATTTTGGAAGACAATATATTTAATATACAAAATTTATTTAAGAATAATGATAATATCCTTTAATATTATAGATATAAGTGAATTAACTTAATTTATAGATAAATGATTTAAATTAATGTCATGTAATAATAAATTGATAATTCATGTCACATTAATTCGCCACGTCACATTAAAAATATGCAACATCACATTTAAATATGCCGCGTCACATTAAATTTTAATCTAGGTGGCTTTCTGGATCCTACGTGGCTTTGTCTGGGTGGCGTTTATTTGTCATTTTAGGGTAGCCTTTTAATTATATTTTATAGATTAGGAGTCACTACGCCAAATCGGACCATCAATAAGGAGCGTATCACAACGGTTTAATGCATTTAATAACGACACTTAGATTACCATTTTCAAAATATTGGCGGAAACCTAGACCGCGCTAATAAGAATAACAGTTTCCGTCAAAAACCGTTCTTATTATAATGTGACAACGGTTATTTAACAAACCGTTATCAAAATCGTTTAACGGTTTCCAAAAACTCGTTATAGAATCACCCTTATCAACGGTTGTTAGACAATTGCTACCAGTTTAAGAAAACGGCGTTTCGAAAACCGTTACTAAATTAACACCAGCAACGGTTTTTGGTACCCGTTGTTATGTTATAGCTACGGGCAGGGGCGAGTCCACGGTATTGCTTGAAAGATGTTAGAGTTACACCAGGTGTATGAGGCCCTCATACACCACCAATAAAAATGCTCCACTTGTCCATTTTGAAGAATCTGAATTTATCCATTAATTAGCTTGATTCCTTCATTAATTACTCCCCTATTAATTGTATCTCGGTAATCATATATATTTTATTAATTAAAAAAACTTCTCTCCTAATTTTTTATTTAACTCTTATTTATTACTAATACCTTTTATTATTTTTAGTATTTATGTATACCTTTAATATTTCGTATATTTATGTATACCTTTAATATACGTACATACTCCTGTATACGCTACGATTTAATATACGTACTGTATTAATTTCTCTATACGGTATGATTATACCTTATATGTATGTTTATGTATTTACGGAAATACATTATTTGCGTTAATTTTTTTTTAATATTTTTTTTAATTAATATTTTTTCATATAATACCTTTTATTTTGTCTAATATTTTAATTTTGTTTAAAATTTAATTTTTTTTATTAAATTTTTTTATTTTAAATTATATCTAAATTTCTTTGTAATTTTTTTTTGCTTAATGTTTTGTTTTATAGACACTGGTTTAAAATTTTAATTAAATTGATTAATATTTTATTTGTTTAAATTTTATTTTTTTTATTAAAATTTTAAATTTTAAATTAAATTAATTTTTTTTATGATTACTTTTCGTTGTACTTTTTTTTTTTTTTTTTGCTTATGTGGGTATGAATAAGTTATGTGTTTTTTTATACACATTATTTTAAAATTTTAATTAAATTGTTTAATATTTTATTTGTTTAATTTATATTTGCTAATATCCATGACGGGAAGTGAAAAGAGCCATTGATATATATATAT
Source organism: Silene latifolia (assembly GCF_048544455.1). NCBI lineage: Eukaryota > Viridiplantae > Streptophyta > Magnoliopsida > Caryophyllales > Caryophyllaceae > Silene > Silene latifolia. Next base: position 49,516,668 of record NC_133534.1, on the reverse strand, counting down.
ATATATAGGATTGGGCATATGACAGGATAAGTTAGTGGTTTAGTTGATGTTTTTCTTACTAAGTGTCTCGTGTTCGAATCCTCTTGTGGGTTTTTCTTCTTTTTTTTGGCATAAATTTGCACAAGTTAACTGAATGTTATTCTAATACTTGAAAACATAGACTCAATACTGTGAAAATGAATTAAGAAAAATAGTCATTGATTACAATATTAAATAAGACGCCTCGAATACTAAAAGACAGAATTTGGTGGTTCATGAATAAATTCAATTAAACTATTAAATTAAATAAGACGCCTCGGAATATTAAAAGACATAATTTTCTAAGATTACAATATTAAGGAAAATAACAATATTAGGGAAAATTAAAGATTACAATATTAAGGAAAATAAAGATTACAATATTAAGGAAAACTAAGACTAAATTAAATATTACAATATTATGGGAAAAAAAAACTAATTTCTAAGATAAAAAGGGCAAAATAGCCTCTAAGGCCCCGATCTCCCTCTCCAAGTCCTTCCTGAAATCGTATGTCCTTTGATAGTCACTTAGGAAGGATTGTATGAGGTCCTCGAGTAATTTGTCGAAATCTTTGACACCTCTTTCACGCCAACGGTTGCGGCATTCTATAAGGGATTTCATCCTAGAAACATGCTCCAACTCCGTCACACGGAGCTCATCCACCAACGCTTGTTTACCTCTGATTGATCTCTTAACAACATCAACGGCGCCGTTTTCCATCTTGACGTATACAAAAATAAGGATTAAATTAAAATTAAGAATATTAAAGGTGATTATTATGTTGGAGCTTGTGTCCTCCACAAATTACTGTGATAACATTAATAAATCTCTTAAAGGTTCACAAGGGTATACTTCGTATTTTAATCAGTTGATTAACGATTACCTAATAACGGTTGGCTTGTTAGAAAGTTTGACGTTATTATTATACAGATGGCGGTGATCAACTGGTCCCTAAAGGTCACACCTATAGGATGTGTTTGAGAGATGTGGTTATAGAAATATAATCACATTGATGCCTTATATGACTAAACAGTTAGTCAATGTGTTGATGAGACAATTATTTAATGAAGATTAAATAATATTAATTGAGACGAATTAATCACATCAATTAAGTAAATTGAATATAATAAGTTATATTTAATTAAATGTATGTAATGTTAGCTTGGACGAATTAATCTGTTAATTCGTAATTAAATGTAATCGGTTATATTTAATATCAACAAGATGAATGTGTCATAGTGGTAATAGTGAGGGTACTCAAACCAAGAGGTCATGGGTTCGATCCTCACTAGATGACAATTTAACACATTTTATACATTTTTGGAAAAACCGAAAAAAGAGAAATGGATCTCTCTTATTTCGGTTAGCATTGGGCAGAAAATTAGGAGGGTAAAAATATCTCCCCATTCACTCCTCTTTTTCGGTTAGAATAAGAGGAAGAGAGAGCTCATCGTTCTAGCCTAACAATCCTAACCTAATTTTTCACTGCTTCTTGCCTCCTCTCATCAGAAAAAAAAACACAAAAATAACCTAAAATTTTTCAGAAAATTCAGGAATCGATTCTAGCAAAATCAAAGGGCTTTTCTCGGAGCATCTTGGGTGCAACTGATAGGAGAATATCATTGCGATATTGTTCATAGGCCGAATTAGCTAGGACCGAAGGTTATTTCGTCATCTCTTTACCCTTTTTGTTTATGCAATTTATTTTATGACATGCTTTCATCATGATTAATTCGTTATAGTCCTTATATTTAAAGGGATGCATACAGATAAATTCCCACATATTATTGAGAAAAGAGAGAGAAGTTGAATAAATAGAGATGAAAAAAAGTATTATTGAGAGAAGTTAAAGAGAGACTGTGATTATGTTTTAGTTGATATGATAACAAAAAAAAATGCTTATAAAGGTTAGTTGTAATATTTACTAATCCGTGGCTTTCTTTGTGATTGGTCACTTATAGGATGAACGGCCACGATTTAATGTGGAATATCATCTAATATTTTATTGACATCTGAACGGTCACGATTAACTATTAAGTATCATCACTTTTTATGTTGTTTTAACCCTAAATTGTCCTTTTCCCGCCAAACACAATATTTTCAACCGTTTATTATAAACAAATTCGTACAATCCTATTGATCATATGTTGCAACGATTAGTCGATAGTAACGTACGATCTAATCTTAAGTCTTGCGTTCCGGTCATATATAAACTCATATTCATCAAACGTTGCTAAAATTAGTCCTACGCTGTTGATCGGAACAATTAACTAATTATAGCAACATACGATTGATAACAACTTAAACTTAGGTCTTAAATTTATGTCTTACGTCCCGAGACATAGGTATCTACACCCGTATTGATCGTACATTGCTATGATTAGTCAATAGCAAAGTACGATCTATAGCATCTTAAACCATAAGACATAGGTATCTAAACTCGTATTGATCGTACATTGCTGTAATTAGACAATAGCAACGTACGATCGATAACATCTTAAACCATAAGACATAGGTATCTAAACCCGTATTGATCGTACAATGATATGATTAGTCAATAGCAACGTACGATCTATAACATCTTAAACCATAAGACATAGGTATCTAAACTCGTATTGATCGTACATTGCTATGATTAGTCAATAGTAACGTACGATCGATAACATCTTAAACCATAAGCCATAGGTATCTTAATCTTAAAGTCTTGCGTTCCGATCATATATAAACTCATATTAATCAAACGTTGCTAAAATTAGTACTACACTGTTGATCGGGACAATTAACTAATTATAACAACATACAATTGATAAGATCTTAAAAATAAGTAGAATAACATCTTAACCTTAGGTCTTAAATTTACTTCTTAACCTTAGATATTACACATACGATCGTACATATTGCTAAAAACCCTAAAACCCCAAATAAACCCTATAAACCCCAAATTCCTAAAAATCCTAGAAATCCTAAACCACAAATAAACCCTAAACCCCAAATAAACCCTAGAAACCCTAAACCCCTAAAAAACCCTTAAAACCCAAAAATTATATTTTAATCAATCCATGATAGGCTAAAATTTGGATGAACATACGATCAACGCGACGAGCTATGTAGAACATTTGTATTATATTTTCAAAAATATAATTTCTATTTTAATTTCTTCACTTAATAAACAAAATAAATTAATTAACAGTAACTATTCATTTCATAACTGTTGTTTTTTATTTCATAACAAATTAAAACTTGTATTTTAATATCAATTTAACTGTTGTTTATCATATTTACTAATATATTTATTATATTAATATGTTACTTTATTAATGTAACTGTATATTTATATTATTTTTTCAATAATATAATTTATATTTTAATATTTTAACTTAATAAAACTAACATTTTACCATCTAATTTGACTAATATAATTTGTGTATGGATAAAAATATGTTTCGCCATTAATATGTTACTTTATTCTACGAAGTTACATAAATTATTTACTTTCAATTATTTAAAAACATGTAAATAAATTAAGATATATATTATTTACTATTATTTTTAATAATATAATTGATCATTAATAATTTTTATCTACTTGCCTTTTCGAATACTGTAAAATAAATTAAGGTGCATAGGGAAGTCAAACGTTCATAATTCAATTTAATGGAGAATAGTAAGAGTTACCCTTTTTTTTAATTCCATTTCGTCGAGTATGATAAGAGTCACCCTTTTGGTTTTTATTTTTTTTTTATTTTAATTTATAAGGACAATTAAAAGAAAGGTAATATGAGAAGAAAATTACTGACATTAATATTAAAAAGGACGGTACAAAGGAAAAAAAAACAACAAATGAAATTTTAAAACTAAATCTAATGACTACAACCAACACAAGAATCAAATCTAAGTTTCTTAGAATTTAGCCTTCTTGGATGAGTTCTCCTGAACCTCTTCTTGGACATCTTTTGAGGAGGGATGTTGGGGGTTTTTGTGCATGGCGATTTCCCCGTAACTTTTCCGGAGTTCTTCAGCTTAGGAGGGGTTGCTATAAGCTCAATCACCTCCACTACTTCGTCCTCCTGTTGCTCCTTCACCCTAACAATGGTGGAATCAACTTTAGGGGTAGCTAACATCTCTATCCCATCGTCAATTTTCTTCCAATACATTTTGTTGAGTTCAAATTTACCCCAATTAAGCATATTAAATTCCTCCTCAAATAAATCGACAAAGAAAGTATTTCCATGGTAACCGGGACTAGCTCTCGTTAAAGCATTTTGGACATTAGTAGGACCAACTAATTGCTTGATTATTTCTCTCATGAACAACCTCGTGCACACAATGTCTCTTGCATGGGCTTTCCTCTCTTCCGATATTTGTGTTATTTCACTTTAGGATAGTTAAGATCAATTTAGTAGGGAAGATGTACTTTGAATGAATTAAAATTGGGAGGGAATGACTATATTTATAATACAATATTTCCCTCCAAAAAAAATAATCAATGCATGGTTTCCCGCCAAATGCAAGTTAGGTGGGGAAAACACTAACGACCTTTCGTCTTCATAACGAGTACAACATAAAAATAACAAATTTTATGTTATAAGCATACAATTTGTGTAGCATAGTTGGTAGGAGACATATTTTTCTTACCAGACGTCTAAGGTTCGAACCTTGTTGCGGTACTTTTTATTAACAAGTTTTTCGTGTGTACTTTTTGTAAAAAAAAAAGTATTTAAATAAAAATAGTTGTACCATAAATAATCATGGCAAAAAAAATTTTAAGAAAATTTTTTATTAAATAATTATGTCCAATAATCTTTTTTTAAGAAAATTAAAAAAATAAATTTTTAAGAATTTTTTATTAACATTTTTTTTTATTTAACTCGCTAATTTCATACTTAATATTATGAAATTATACAAAAAAAAATATAATGTAAATAAAGTGCCTTATAAAATACAAAAACAATTTATCAATAATAAAATAAAATAAAAAACCTTGAATAAGAAAAAAAATTATTAGCATAAATAATTATGTCAAAGAAATACAGAACGCAAATATATTCAATAATAAATTAAAAAGAAAAATACATACAAAAAATAATCAGCGAAAATAATTATACAAAAAATATTACAAAGATAAATAATAAATAAGAAGTTGAGATACAAAAATATGAAATATACAATATAAAAATTTATACAATTAATATCGTATAAGCTCAGATACAAATATAACGTATTAATTAATGTATCCGCCTCAGTATAAATATACGGTATACAAATGTATACATAAATATTGAAATACACAAAAATATTAATAATAAATAAAAAGTTAAATAAAAAATTAGAAGATAAGTTTTTTTTTAATTAATAAAATATATGGCAATACCGAGAACATTAATTAGGGTCGGTAATTAATGAAAGAATCAAGAGATTAATTAAATTAAATCAGATTATTTGAATTTGACAAGTGTCGCATTTTTATTAATGGTTGTATATTAATCTCTCGTGAAGTTTGATACAATACTCCCTATACTAATTCCCAGAATATGAAGTACGTGATTAATGCCTTGATAATAATTGCTTTTCACAACTTAACTCCCAACTTTACAATTTTCGTATAAGAACAAAAAAAAAACAATTTCCATCTAAGAAATAAATCATCGGTATTTTTCGAAGTCCCGGATTCCCAATAATAATTATGTTGAGACGGTGTTAGGGTCACGTTGTGAGACAATCCCATTATGTAAAATTATGTAAAAAGAAAACTCATTTATTAGCAACTAATGAATAATATTTTAGCCAAAAAAAATGGACCGTGTTATCATGTAAGCCCGCGTTACTCTATAATTTGGCTAAACTAAATATTAAAGTGAAGATGAAATGATTAATTTTGTAAACCCATTAATTATTTTATTCTACTTTGTTATGAATGATATAAGATAACTATAAAACCCGAATTTCTTCCTTTTTCTCCAATAAAGACCATCATTGTTTTAATTTCGTCCGTTATACAAATCTAATGAATTCTTGAATTAATAGATTTCTTGAGAGACGGTCTCTCAATAAAATTACTAAGATACCAATTACTTGGTGGAAAACGGTACAAAAGTAATAAAATAGGTATGTACGCTATAAAACGAGGTACTAATAAAAATAAGTTAACATAGGTATTATTATTATTATGAAAATATGAACCAAATGGAAGTGAAATTTTGAGTCGCAATTAGTCGTAAAAGGGATACGAAAAAAAACTTAAAAGGATATAATAAATAGTCTCTCAATAAGTTTTCGTGTTGTTGAATAAAGATGCCGGATATCGAGTTTAAAAAATTTTGCTACACCATACAAAAGTTTCTGGCCTCGCCCCTGGCTACGGGTTTCTTGTAACCGTAATCATTTTCTATTATGAAAGAACGGTTCCTCTGTACCCGTTGTCATTTATCATTTACGGGTTAAAAATAACCGTTATATACTTTTTCCAATGTTTAATATTCAACCGATGTATGTATGATAAATAATGAACCGTTGCATTCATTGTTTTGTTTGACCATTATTACTATCCGTCCATTATTATATTCACACATGCATGCATACATATTTTCCTATAAATATCACTTATAATGTGATCAATTAACCATATTCACCAATTCAAAGTTCAATTAATAATAGCCTATAATTTAATTAAAAATATTACACTTCGATCACCATGTCGTCGTCGTCTTCTACACCCGCCGAATCACAATCAAATACCCGCTATGTCCATCCTATTACTTGTATTATACACAACCTTCCAATCAAATATGACGACAATGGTAAGACTTTTTCGAGAAGTTTTACTTGGATGAGAAATATGCTTCGTCAAGGTGGTTATACGAACGGTAAAAAGGGCCACCCAGCTTGGACTACAGTTCATGGTTTTCTTGGTTAAGTAATGATCGAGTTTGAAGGTTTTGGGAAGAAACTGAAATCTTTTCGTCAAGAAAGAAAACTTCAGGCAAGATACGAGGATGATGATGCTGGGAAGAAAAATTATTATACGGATGATGTGTTACAAGCGCAATATTTATGGATTGGAACCGATTGTGACATTAATCTATTAAGAACATATCGGCACTATATTAAAACTGTGTCTCGTTCATAGGAGGCGGAACAAGTGTCTCCTAATAGTCCACATATTGAATTCCGAATATTTATCTCAATCGCAGGGGAATTACAAGATGATTATGTTGATTAATTATTATTATTATTATTCTAATTAATGTTGTTAAAACCGCGCGTCTTTTAATTTCTTGTTATGTATGTGTTTTTCTTGAATATATACGTGGTAGTGTATTTTATTTTCTAATTATTTATTGCAAGTTACGTAGGTTTAAAATATTTGTTAATAAGTCAACTTTTACATTAAATTAATTACCAACGGTTTTGAAAAAAATTATAAATATGACTATAAATGTTAAAGCATCCTTTACACAATATTTCATCCTCATTACACAAATTTGAAATAACATGGCAATGAACCCTAATTTTATCAACAAAGAAGAATGGCTTACACAAACAATTGCAGATGATGGGAAGGTTCTCGTCGGGCTTCCCGCCGATCAACACCCATTAATCAAAGCATCCCTTGAACATCAACGAAATTATTGGATTAAGAGGTGTGAAGCAGTCCGGCTTGTCAACCAAGCCTCATCATCATCATCATCATCTTCATACCCTCGTCGGCCTATTACTCACAACTTGGCTGCAGCCAGAGATATGTTGAGTTGTACTCTTCCAACCTTATCTCCACATGCAAGTCGTGTCCTTGCATATATTCAATCTGTTATTGCAAAATATGAAGCGAATGACCCGGAAGTTAGCGGTATACTAGAGTGGCGTAATTGGTGGCAGGTTGAGAAGCGCTTTTTACGCTTAACCGGGGTTGTTCCGGCTTATTATACATCTTTTGACTTCTGATAAATGTTGTAATGTATTTGGTTTAAAATTAAATGAAATGATCATTTTGAAAGTGTTGAGTTATGCTTGTTTAATTTGCTTCCATTTTTTTAACTCCATAGATCAGTCAGTAATCAAGATTCAGATTGCTGCTACATAATACTCATCAACAACGGTTCACCTGCAACCGTTGTCAATTGGTTCATTAACAACGGTTAACCTACAACTAGAACCATTGTAAATTTGTTCATTAACAACGGTTCACCTACAAACGTTGTCAATCGTGACGTTCTAACTTCAACGTGCGCCGTTTATTAATTGTTTGACCATACGACTCAATATATTAAAAAAATAAATAAATGTAAGATATGACCATACGACTCAATATATTAAAAATAATTAATTGTTTGACCATACGGTATTTTTTAAGCCGTGGCTAATATTTGTCATTATTCTTGATTTGACCAATGCACGGACGGTTCAGTTATTTTTTATTGAATCAATGTTGCATTATTGGTGGGTTTGAATCAACACTGCATTATTGGTGGGTGATTCTATAATTTTAATTTTGTTCCAAAATTATGGTCGTTAACCAAGGTACAAATATTGTGAGTCCATGGGTGCAGAGGGATCGTAAGTTGTCAGAAGAAGAAGAAAATAAAAGATTAAGGGAATTGCGGCGTCAACCGAGCTATATTAAAAGCGAGAAGAAAATGGATGCGTTACGAGAAAGGTTAAAGGAACAATGTCCTTTCCATTTCATTAAGTTCCCCCCTAAACTTATAATTCTTGCAGGTACAGATGAGAATTCATCGGCTTTCAAAGTTGGTTCTTCTGATGATTTGATGGTGGGGTATATATTACACAAATGCGATTGGTATGTATCTACCGTGAGTGAAGCAACAAAAGCTTGGCGTCAATGGTGGTTTAGGTCATCGAAAGTGATGTTGGATTTGGAGGAAAAGACCAGAGTTGAAATAAACTCCTACACCATCATTAATGGGAAGAGATATTGTCCATGATGTAGTGTATTTTGGGTCATTTGATTAATGTATGTATATTAATTGCTCATTGGGTTGTATTTAGGAAACTAATTGAGGAAATAAGTTTTTAATATATGCATTAATTACATTGGGTTGTGTATAATTTAGTCTTGAATTTCCATTTTCCCCCACTTGCTATCCCAGTTGCCTAATTGAGGAAATAAGTTTGTACTAACTTAATACGGATTACCAAATATGGAAGATGCTTTTTTTTTTGCGGGAAAACTTGACACAATGAAAGATAAATGACAACGGTTAGGCACCAACCGATGTAATATAATGAAAACAATTACGGGTTTATAGGCAGCTGTGGTCATATTGCAAAATACAGAATACGGTTTAGCTTAACCCGTGTTTATTATTTTCAATTAAATAACTCTTCAACCAACACACATGCCCCCATTTGAGAACTGACGCGAGCGTCCACCCCCTCTTCTCTCCCTTAAAATTCTCGACTAGACTTCTTAAGTCACAATCCGACGCGTATTTACGACCTACTTATCGTAAATACAAGCCTTACACATTGTTTGGTGCCGTCATCGTGCATTAAATCACTTGACTGACCACTTCGACCACTACACCATCACTAATCTTAAAACACTCTTTTTACTTACCAAAAAGGTTTTAAACCGAGTTTTTTTCCAACCAAACGAGTTGTTACACTTACGTCGGTCACTCGCCATAACCAAACATGTAAGTATGAGGGTGTAAAAATCCTTCTTTTATCATGTTTTTACTTGTTTCATGACTATAACATGCTAAAACATGCATAACATGAACCAAAACATGGAATAAACGAGCCAAAACTGATTTTTGGCCTGAGACAGAAGCCCCTTGGTTCGCCGGCTTGCCCGCGCCTAAATGGGGTGTTTAGGTCAGAACTCAACCGTGTTTGTTCTCGTCTTTCCCCTTTAATTCATTTTCACATTTGTAATCGGTTTTTACCATTTCAAATATTTTCAAACCCTTTTTTATTTTATTTCATTTGTTTTAACCATAAAACATTTTTCACCCTTGGTTCCTCATACCATGACGGTTAAATCCGCGTTTCGGTGATAATATTTGGTTAATGACATTTAAAAGGTATTTAAAACCTTTTATTTCATTTCTTTATATTTTGGGAGGTATTTTAAAGCCTTTCGTCATTTCTTTACATTTTCAAAATAAACATATTAGTTACCAACACAAAGTCATCCTTGATTCTATATACCATGCCGGATTTTAACCCGGGTACGATGATGAGCATTGACCAATTATATTCAAATGAACTTAAAGCAATTAGTTCATAATTATTTTCAAAACTATTCATGTCAAACTTGTCAAGTCGAACCCGACACCGAATATTATCAAAATAATGATGATTAATCGAGTCTAGTTCTTCAAATCAACAAATGCGGTCTAAACGACCCTTTCAAACCAAATCGGGTTCAAATACCCATTTCTAACACGTTTGATAACGTTTTCAAAAGGTCAGAATACGGCATATAACCGTAGGTTGACCCTCGCCTCAAGCATGCCTTTTCTTTCTTATTTTCAAAACCAGGGGAGGCCCCTTGTACCACCGGCTGGCTCGCGCCTCATGTAGCTGTCTGGTACAGGACTTGTTCCCTTTCCAGCACTCGTCTAGGACGATCCCGACTCCGGTTAGCCCAGATATAGGACGGATCAGATGACTATTTGCTTATTCAAAATCATGCTTGCAAAACGCTTTACCAAGACAAATGGATCACGTTATGCACCCTAAACCGAACACGGTAAATGGATGTTTAATTTCCGTCTTGCATGCAAATCAATCATTAATCCAACTCGACATCTTATACTTGATACTTGGATTAAATCAACCGACTTAGAAAGCTCTCACATGTTAGGTTTAAATTATTGGATGCGCATTCATGCATTTAAACCGTTTTATCAACTTTTGCATTCAACCAACCAAGATCGATCAGTAGAGGCCGCTACCGCGGGCGGGATTGGGTGTCTGATTAAAGGGCTTCCCAATACGTACCTTCACCTCTTACTCGGAAACTTTGGATAGTGTACGACCTTATCCAGGGCGTACGAGAGTCATTCTAGAGATAGGATGCTAAAGAGGGACGATTCCTTATCTTTAGTACCTATGTCAAACCCTGATTTGTGCTTCGTTTGACCGAGGTATAAAGTGGATTTGAACGGGTTCCAAGCATCCCACAAATGCTTGGTGGCGACTCTGAACATCTCTAATCGTTTCGAGACCCTTACCGAGATGAAACCGACCGATCTAAAACGATCCGGTCGAAAGCATTTTTACGCCGCCGAGCGTGGCTTTCAAAAGACCGACATACGTCCAACAGATTGGCTTGGCGTGTAGGTGGCTATGTCCACATATTGGCGACTCCGCTGGAGAAAACTAGGACACTTACGTCTTTGTGATCCCTAGATGGTGAGACTCGACCGAGGTCTTGGTTGGAATGCATTAATTGATATTACGGTCACAGTCGGGTTCCTTGTCCGGGCCCACAACCTAACCCTTTTCGACCAATTGGCTCGTCTCTTCGGCGTGAGTTTTCTAATCCCTGCGTTTCGAATCCCGATTGAGTCAAGCATGCCATTGACGTTACACATTTCTGTTTCGTCAAAGAGCTTTCATCACTTTCGAGCACGAGGCTAGGGCACCCTCCTTACACATTTCGTTTGGATTGGTATCCCTCTCGCAAATCGAGGTTTGATTGCTTGGTGTGTAGCCCACCCTCTTAAGCCAAAACCCGTGTCAGCATAATGCATAATATAATGAACTGCGAGTGCTTATGTGCTACTTGATCATAAGTCCTTCCGTGTCATTTTCAAACTTTCAAAATCACCTTTTGCGCCATTATAATGGCCGTTTCAAACCTCGGTCTTTCGCCGACCGTTGCACGCCTTTCTAGGCCGTCGTAATGACGATTTTCAAACCCGGTTTTTATAACCATTTCAACACGCCTTTCTAGGTCGTCGTAATGACGATTTTCAAACCCGGTTTTTATAACCATTTCAACACGCCTTTCTAGGCCGTCGTAATGACGATTTTCAAACTCGGTTTTTCACAACCATTTCAAATCACCTTTTTACGCCATTATAATCGCCGCGTCTAGATACGGATTTTAACCCGTTTTGCGCCGACAATGGCTCTTTCAAAACCCGAGAAAAGCACACACCCTTTTATTGATACACATTCGAGATCCCGAGGACCATTCACCGTCCCCGAGACCTCTTCAAACATTTCAAACTTGATTCAGTGCACTGTTTTCCGAGCCGATTCAAACTCGAACCGTCTTTTGCAAATAAACTTAAGACGACCCTTTCAACTGACCGACTTGCGGAGATCTCTATATTCAGAAGCCATCCATAAAGCGACGAATGAATCTTTTTGAAAATTTCTATTTTCGAAAACTTCAGTCCACCATTCCAATTCCGCCTCGTGTCTATCGAGTCGAAGCAAACGTACTTATGGGTCTTTACTTATGAGTCATCCAATGGCGTCGCGCCGCTATGCTGGACACATGTTAAAAGTTCGGTCAACACCGTCATGTCATAAATCGAGTCAGCACCGAGGGACCACACATGATCACCCTCGTCTTTTTGAGTCTGATCTTTGTCTCGTCCTTGTGTTGTCTGCGTTCAGTCTTTGAACCGTGTCGGATTGAGTTGTAATGTGAGCCGTTTTTCTGCCTTAGAGCCATGGCCCCGTCTTCAACTTCGTCTGTCAACCACAACAACAATGATAACAACATAGATGTCACGACTGATCAGCTAGCCAGCCTGCTTACCGCTCTTAAAGTCACCCTGGATCGCGTCGAGACCTGTATCGACGCCGTGGAGAGAAAGGAAATTGGAGAACATAATACTCCACCTCTGAGTGAAACTGAGAAGAGGCTAAAGCTCTTGGAAGAACAGCTCCGAGCCCGGGGTAACAATATCCATCTTGAGAACAACCAAAGGTTCGAACCTGTTGGGGACCAATTACCCGACAACTTTACCCTAACTGATGTACCTAAGTTCAAAGGAGTGGAGGACCCGCTCAATCATATCCGTGCCTTCAAAGACTACATGGCCATTAAAGAGGTCAAAAAGGAACTTTTCACCCGGATCTTTCCGTCCTCTTTGGAACCGATCCCTCGCCAATGGTACTACTCCCTTGATCCGAAAAACCTTACTACTTGGGATGAGATCGCAGTTAAATTCGCCAAACAATATGCCGACATTGTTGAAATCCAAGCCAATACCCGTACTCTCGAGGTTCTAACCCAGAACGATAAGTAAGGGTTCACCGAGTTCTTAACCCGTTGGAGGAGGGTGAGTACTCAATTGGTCAGTAAACCGAGTGAATCAACTTTGGTGGAAAAGATCGTCAACAATCTCCGCCCAGTGTATGCCAACTTACTGAGGTATCAAAATATCAAGACCTTCCAAGATCTGCAAATTCTGGGGACACGCATTGAAGATGACCTCCGGAAGGGTGTCTTGGCCAAGACTACTGGCAGAGGCTACCAAGGATCCACCTCAACCGGATCCCGCCCTTATGGCCAAACAAATAAAATCGATGAGGTCAACCTCGTTGAACCATCTGCTAAGAGAGTTGAGCGCCCCCAGAGAGTGTTCACTAATATAGGGTCAACTTACGCAAGTGCCCTGAAGAGGCTCATGGACCAGGGAAAGTTACAACCAATCGGACCCACCCCGGATCCGACCGATGCTAAGAAATCCCGCTTCTGGAACCCCAATACCTATTGTCATTACCATCAAAGGAAAGGGCATGATACTGAAACCTGCTTCAAACTCAAACACATCATCCAAGACATGATTGAGAAAGGGGATTTGCCTTTACCCCCGCCGACTAAGCCAAACAACAAAACAAATCCTCTGGGGATCCACGCCATCTCCGACGATGAGCCAACTCTGGACTGCTCACACCTCATCCTGCCAGTTGATGACGAGGTGAATGCCTTGGAGAAAGATCCCGTAGACGGGGTGTTTGTGTTCAGTGCTGCCACCATGCTCACTATGTTCCAACAGGTTGAGGAAGCCATAGCCAGTCTCTCCGAGAGGATCACCGGACTTGACGATGCCTACCGTCGGCTTATTTTCAGTCCTCCACCACCACGCCCGAGGGAAAGTCCCCCGAGCGCCCAAAACTACCCACACCAGGACGGATTGCTCCCGTGACCATTCTGGCATGCACCTCACAATAATCAACCCCACAAAAATTACCCTCACAAAAATTACCCTCACAAAAATATCCCTCACAAAAACTACCCACCGAGGAATACCCCTCCAAGGTGCCTTCGAGATCCTGAAATCAATGGCATCTGGAGAGATGATGTTGAAGATGTCAACCTTGTCCCAGAGAAAGAGAAACAGGCGAAAGAGATCAGTCACCTTACCCGGTCCGGACTCCCCTATCAAAATCCGAACAATCCAACGGTCGTTCCAACAACAAACAACCAAGTTGTCCCGGAAGTAGACACTCAACCGAAGGCTCCTGGGAATTCAATCCTCAAACAGCTTCAGAAGGCAAAAGACGAGATCTCGATCTGGCAACTGATCGCGACATCCATTGAACATTGACAGGCTTTGCTTCAGGCCTTGGGAAAACTAAATGTGGCCTCAACCTCTTCCCCCGAAGAAATAGTGGCACATATGACGAGGGACGCCTCTGACTTGAACAACCCAGTCGTCTTCTCTAACGAAGATATCCCTCCCTTCAGAGCCAATCATAACCTTGCCCTGTACATTACCGTACAATGTCTCAAGAAAAATGTACCAATGATCCTTGTAGATGACGGATCCGCGGTAAATGTCATTCCGTCAAGACTGCTCACAAGCTGGGTATCAATGAAGCTAATTTGGTCCCATCAAATCAAGGAGTACGCGCCTACGACGGCACTCGTCGCAAGGTCGCGGTGCTTATCACTCTGACTGTCGCAACCGGACCGCTGGAAAGACAAACCAGTTTTCAGGTGGTCGACATCGACGCCTCTTTCAATATGCTCCTGGGACGTCCCTGGATTCACGCCGTCAAGGCAGTTACCTCGAGTCTCCACCAGACGATCAGGGCCCCCTTCAACGGGAAAACAATCACAATTCCTGCTTCCCCGATCAAAGCTGTGAATGCCATAACTGGTGAATCAACACCTTTTGATTGTGACCCGTTTGCCAACCTCACAGTCAACCGTATCATGATGCGCCAGGGTTACTTCCCGGGTTTGCCCCTCAATCCACTGAAGAGCGCCTTACCTCCCTTGAAATAGGCTAAGGTCCCCAACATTCCCTTCGGGCTAGGAAATGAACCTACCGATGAAGATATCCAAGAGATGAACCTCCTAGTCCGAAAACGCAAGAAGCACGGAGTTATCCTCCGTCCCTATCATCTGACCCTCAATGGATACTTTGTTCCCGAGGGAGAATCAGGGCTCTACCATGGCTTTCCGGAGCCGATCTATGACTCTGTGGCCAAGGCCAGGTACCCGGGTGTGGAAGTCTTTCAGGACTGCTACTTCATCCCTGACAACACCGAAGCTGCATCAACCGAGTCTAAGCCGTCGTCATGCCTCGACGGACAAGCTGTCACTTTCCTCTTTGGGGAAGATAACATCAAGCACCTCGACTATGAGGACATCATCAACATCGCCCTGAAGGACAATCAATTTGACCCAACCGCTTTGATCTCCGAAACTGACCCGGAGAAAGCTACACAGGGCTGGAGGAAGACCGTCACGTGGACCAATCACCAAGGCCGCATTCTCAAGATCACAACTGGAGAAGGCCCTATGTTCAAGGAGGGAAGTGAAGAAGAATCTGAATCTGAGTCTGAGTCGGAGTCTGAGTCTGTCGTAGCTCCTAACACTCCTGATGTTCCAGTGAAGGTCCCCTTCCCGCTATTTTACCATAAAGTCGTGGCTGATTCAGAGGCTGAGTCTACTAGGGTCGCCCCCACTCCCATGAAAGGTGACAACCTGGAGCCTGTTCCAGGGGCCACCTCCTCTGCTGTGTCGCCTCTGACTGACCACCAGATGTCTGTCCTTTCCGAGCTTTTCGCTCGTGTCAACTTAATGAACGCTAAGTTTGCTTATGACTCGTCTCAATTTAACTGCAATGCAATTCTGAATGACTACGAGGAATTTGACTTGAGTGACTACCCACCTCACTTAGCCAAAGAACTTGACAAACGGGAAACCAGAACCTCCATCATTGAGGAGACCGAACCTATTAACGTAGGAACCAACAACACACCTCAAGAACTTAGGATAGGGACAACCCTGGACCCCTCAGAAAGACAACAGTTCATTGACCTCCTACACGAATACAAGGACGTGTTTGCCTGGTCCTACAGAGATATGCCCGGGATTGACAGGGAGATTGCAGATCACCGGATACCCATTAAGCCTGGAACTAAACCCCGTAAAACAAAAGCTACGCCGAATGCGTCCTGAATGGGCCCTGAAAATCAAGGAAGAAGTAGACAAATAGTTCAAGGCTGGGTTCATCAAAGTGTCTGAATACCCTGATTGGGTGGCCAACATTGTGCCCGTACCAAAGAAAGACGGAATAATTCGGGTTTGCGTCGACTTCAGGGATCTCAACAAGGCTAATCCTAAGGACAACTTCCCTTTGCCACATGTTGACATTATGGTGGACAATACTGCCGAGCATGCTCTCCTATCATTCATGGACGGGTATGCCGGGTACAACCAGATTAAAATGGCTGAGGAAGACATACACAAGACAGCTTTCACTACATAGTGGGGTACATATTGCTACACGGTCATGCCTTTCGGTCTCATCAACGCCGTAGCAACCTATCAAAGAACCGCTACCACTCTCCTACATGATATGATGCACAAGGAGGTAGAGGTGTATGTCGATGACATGATTGTAAAATCAAAAGGACGAGACGGCCACATTAGTGCCCTTCGTAAATTCTTCGCTCGTCTGCGGAAATATAACATGAGACTAAATCCTCAGAAGTGTGCATTCGGGGTCACCTTCGGAAAACTCTTGGGACATGTCGTCAGCAAAAGAGGCATTGAGATTGATCCAACCAAAATCAAAGCCCTTCAGCAAATGCCTCGACCTAGGAACGAGAAGGAGATTCGGGGATTTTTCGGTCAGGTCCAATACATCAGCTGCTTCATTGCCAAGCTCACTATGATTTGTGAACCAATATTCAAGAAGCTGCGCGCCTCCGATCACACCGATTGGGACGACGACTGCCAAAAGGCCTTCGACGGGATAAAGGAAATCCTATCCAAACCTCCTGTCCTCATGCCACCTAAACCGGGGATTCCTCTATCCCTATAACTGATTGTTACCAACACAGCCATGGGAGCAATGCTAGCGCAAACGGTCGGCGGCGAAGAACGACCCATCTACTACATCAGCAAAAAGTTCATTGAGTACGAGACAAGGTACACCCATTTGGAAAATATATGCCTTGCCCTAGTATGGTCAACAAAGAAGTTGCGGCATTACCTGCTCAGCTACACGGTCCACATCTACTCCGAGATGGACCCGGTTAAATATATCTTCGAAAAACCCGTACTAAACGGAAGGCTGTCTAGGTGGACGCTCATGCTGTCTGAGTTTGATCTCCAGTTTGTACCCCTCAAGGTTATCAAGGGAAGAGCAGTTGTCGATTTTCTAGCAGAAAATCCCGTCAACGAGGATCCAACGACCGACACGTGGTCACTTCCTGACGAAGACATCCTTTGTGCCGATTCTGACGCATGGGATCTATACTTCGACGGTGCATCTAATCTTAGAGGCTTCGGGGTAGGAATCCTTCTAATATCACCGGAGGGAGAACATGTTCCGATCTCGGTCAAGCTAGACTTTACCGTCACCAACAATGCCGCTGAATATGAAGCATGTCTCATCGGCCTACAAGGAGCCATCACACTTGGCATTAAGAGGCTGAGGGTCCACGGCGATTCCTCGCTCATCATCAATCAGGTGTCCGGATCATGGAAAATACGATCTGACAGCTTAGCTCCCTACCGAGAAAAGATCAATCAAGAGGCCGAGTTCTTCGACCTAGTCGACTACTTCCACTTGCCACGAGAGGAAAATCAATTTGCTGATTCCCTGGCAAAACTTGCCGCGCTCGTCAACATACCTGACGACATGACATCAATACCCTTATGTGTCGAGAGAAGGAGCGAGCTAGCCCACATTTGTGCCGTCAACAACGACGAGGAAAGCCATGATGAACCTTGGTACCAAGCCATCCTCAACTACAAAACCAAAAACGAATTCCCTCCCAACTCTGATCAAAGGGGACAAAGAGCCATCCGTTTACTTGCACCACAATTCGTGATAAACCAAAATCAACTATACTAAAGAACGCCTCAAGGAATTCTCCTCCTTTGCATTGACCATCACAAAGCCAAAAACGTCATGGGAGAGGTCCACGATGGAGAATGTGGCCCTCACATGAGTGCAATGATGCTTACCCGGAAAATCATGCGGCTAGGTTACTACTGGACCACCATGGAAGCTGATTGTCGTAACTACGTCAAACATTTCCATAATTGCCAGATCTTCGCCCTTTTATACATCATGACATCACCCTGGCCTTTCTCAACCTGGGGCATCGACATCATCGGGAAAGTCAACCCGGTAGGCACCAAGGGGCATTGTTTCGTCCTCGTCACCATTTACTCCTTCACCAAATGGGTGGAAGCGCAGTCATATGCAGTCTTGACCGCCAAACAAGTGGCCAAGTTCATCCAGAATAACATCATCTGCCGGTATGGGGTACCCCATGAAATCATCAGCGACCAAGGCTCTCACTTCAAGGCGGAAACTCAAGCCTTGCTGGACAAATACAAAATCAAATGACATCGATCATCCCCTTACCATCCCCAAACTAACGGAGCGGTGGAGGCAACAAATAAAACTCTTGTCACCATTATCAAGAAAATGCAAGACAACTACCGCGATTGGCCGAGCAAACTCCCATTCGCACTCTGGGGATACCGAACCTCCATTCGAACACCGACAGGCGCCACGCCCTTCTACCTAGCATATGGTATAGAGGTGGTTCAACCGGTAGAGTTAGAGGTCCCTTCTCTACTCATTCTACTGGAGAGTCAAGTCCCTGAGGTGGAATGGACCCGTCGAAGGTACGAGCAACTCACTCTTCTAGACGAACGGCGACTCAACGCCTTGCACAACGTCCAGCTATACCAACGATGTATACAACGGGCGTTTAAAAAGAAGGTCAAACCCAGGAACATCCAGGAAGGTGACTTGGTCCTCAAGTCAGTTCGAGCACCATTACCCGTCGATCCGAGGGGAAATTCAAACCCAACTGGGTCGGGCCATACCTGGTCAAGAAGATACTTTCGGGGGGCGCAATGAGACAGAGTGACCTAGATGGGGAGGATTTTACAAACCCGACCAACCTAGACCAACTCAAGAAATACTACCCTTGAACCATAGCAACCAACGACCTAAGCCTAGTTTTACAACTAGCAACCACCTCAACCCTTTTCAAGTCAAGTTCCTCGACGCGTTCTGATTTGAAATTGCATGTTTTATCGAGTCTAAGCTGCGACACCTTGCCCGTTTCAAAGGTCCTTTGATCTGTCAAAGGCGGCATCCATTTGCACTAAAACGAAAAAAAAAAAACCCTGAACTACGAGCATAGTTTGATTTCACCTCTTCAGGTGGATACGTAGGCAGTCCCTCTTATGCCTGAGGGATACAACCACAAAACCCAATCAAATTCTACAAAACATTTCGAACTACGATCATGGTTTGATTTCACCTCTTCAGTTGAATACGTAGGCAGTTCTTTCTTACACAAGAAGGATACAACCATTCCCCTGATCAAAAAAACAACCATCCCCATAATAAAAAAAAAAAAATCACCCACATACAAAACATTCCCATCAAAAAAGAGAAGGGAAAAGCATTCCCCTTTCCCACAAAATACAACAATAAGCTTTTCTCCCTTCCTCACAAAATACCACTTTCTCAAGTGCAAACGTTTAGGACGATTCATGCCGAATTGCCCTTACAAAATGGATGGAAGAGACAAGCGTTCACGATTTTCGACACGAGCAATCCTCTTATTTAATTAATAATAGAAGGGATTACAATTTTAACAACAAATAAAGCTCGACGAGTCTACAACTTGTCAAAGCTAAGGTGTCAACTAAAACACCTCACATAATAAAACTAGCACAAAACATAGCTATTACAACATAATAAAAACTCACAACAATAATACGACATAATAATAGAACGGGTAATGGAGGTCTTCACTCTTCCATTCAACCCTTGCCTTTTCCCTCGGGGTACATCTCCCCCTTGTTCTTCTTGTTGGCCCGCCTAGCATGGATTTCCTACTCGGAACGGATCCACAACGGATCTAAAGCGGCAGCGGCCTCCGGTTTAGCACAAGACCCCGTGTTCGATCCAAAAAGGGCCAATGCATGGCCCACCATACCCTTGGGACCGGAACTCCTTCTCTTCGGTGGCCTCATCACATTGGGGGTAGCTCCATCAACATACTCCTCAAAGAAGGCACGTTTGGCCTGCCAACCTCTCGATACTTCAAGTCGACAACCTCGTCCTTACGGAATTTGGATCTCTCTTCCAAGGACGGAGCTCGTGACCACTTGACATAAGTGGGAGTCACTCATGTCGTAGCAACAGGGTTTGGTACCTCCCAAAGCGGCCGAGTGGCCCACCATCTTTCGAAGACCTCCACAAGCCCGGAGTTCCGGAAAACATTCTCTTGGACAAGGGTATCTTGAGCGGGCACCTTTTGTTGACGCCCCATTTGCCTCATGAGCCTGTCGGGATATATGAAGGAAGCAACCTTCAAACCCACCACCATCAAAGAACGAGGACTAGCACCCGAAGCCGGCAACCCCGTGAAGGACCTCAAGTGCCACCACGGCACCACCCAACGGATGTGAGGACCACCTTCCTCCACCAATCTTGCGGCCCAATAAGCCTCGGTATAAGCAAAACTATCCGGGTACAATTTCTTCCTCATGGTAAGGTGACGGAAGGAATAAGAAGAAGGATTAACCGGAGGCTCTACATACCTTAGCCTCTCCAAGAGCCACACTTGAAGGATCCTTGGGGACCCAAATGAGGGAGTTTCTCCACAAGAGCCTTCTTTGTCCAAAGCTTGGATGATCTCGCCAAGCACCAACCATGATGGATCTCTACCATGCTCCATTTGCTCGACCACATGAACAAGGGTCATGCTACCGTAGCATTTTGGCCCCTCCTTCTTCAAAACATCAACAAAGAGGTACACATGGACAAGGCAAAAGGCAAAAGCCCTTCTCCTAGCCACCTCCGAGACATTGACATCTAATCGGTTTGAAAAGATGTTGATAAGAGCCAACATATCCACACCATGAGGAGCAAGGAGGAAGTTGACTTGACTCGTCGACAAGCCCAACATGGAACGGAATTTCTCCTTGTAGCACAACCGAGTCGGAGGAAGCACCGGAACACAACCCGGCCACCCACCAATGGCTCCAACTTCTTCGGCAAGAGGACAAATTTCACCTTTCGGGAAAACGAAAACATGGTGTTTCGAATCCCAAAACCGAGAACACGCTTCGAGAAATGAGGGTTGCACCTTGACTTGACGGAGCACCAACAATTGAACAAATCCCATGCAAACGAGTTGATACTTTTCGGGAGGTGACAAATCCCGGCACCATTGTCGCAATGCATTCTCAAAAGCATCCATGAAATATTTTTGTGGAAGAAGAAGAAGAAGTTTTGTAGAGATGTTTTTGTGTTTCGGATGATGAAACAATGAAGCACGAACATCACTATTTATACAAAAATGATCACCGAATTTTTCAGAAAAAGAGGAGAGCTGGCTTCCAACGCCAGGCAGCTCGCGCCTCTTTGGACCTTCCCTAGGATTCCCGCTTTTGACTTGTCTCTTTCAAGTTGTGTTTTCTCCTGACACCTCAAACCTCCCGCCAGGACGCTCGCGCCTCTTCGGCATGATCCAGGACGTTTTTCTGTTTCTTCACACTCACATTTCCTTGTTTTCGCGTTTTACGAAATCCGACACGGTTTCCATGATGCAGCTTTAAACATACGGATTTTTCTTTCTTTTTTTAAAAGGGGAAGGGCTAGTCGCCCCGATCCGCGATGGATCGTTTCCATGTCAGTCGAAATTCCGAAAACTTTTCGCTTTTTCGCAATTTCCCATCCAAATGATAATCGAAAATTGATAACACGACGTCAATTTTCCTCAAAATTTCAAGAACTCACAAAGTCGAGTCTTGACCTCAAAAATCAAATACACTCGTAAAAAATCTTTTCTAAAATTCATCCATGACGGTTTGAGTTTGAGTTTTCCGAGTTACAAATCAATAAACCCCGATGCAATTTAATTCAAGACACGAGTTAATTGCTCAATTTTCAAATTAACTTCTTTTTGGAGTCTAAACATGACGACTTGTTGCAAAAAATTTCAAATTTCATTTCAAATTTCAAAAAAAAATCAACTTTTAACTTCGAGACATCTCGGTTAAATTTTGCTTTTTTCAATCAAATGCTTTTACGTGTTTGCGATTATGTATACGTGCTACCTGTTGCCTGTTTTTCTACACTAACGATGCAGGAGCTAGTGCGAAGCAAAAAAGGAGAATTGAGAGCCGACAGCGCTCCTCCGAAACACAACACAAAAAAGCCAAAAGTCACAAAATGAACCACAATCCAAAAACACATATATACAAACCGCCTCACGCAAAATGTAAATATGTACAAACAGGATCCAGTACAGACATCTATCATACAGACACTGGCCTAAAACAACCATCTATCATACAGACACTGGCCTAAGACAACGAACTGGGGGCTATCTGCCACCTACCGAACTAACCACTCTCTATCCTCTCAAACAGAAAAGAAAGGGAGCAACATAAGAGACAGAGGAGCAACAATGGAAGCAGAGGTGGTTACCATGACGTTAATACCTCGCTCCTGCTCCACGACAAAAATGAAGACAGTGTCTGGCAGACTTCGGATGATAAGGAGGCCAAGGACCATGATGCGACGCACCACCCCGGTGTTGACCCCCAATCATCAGCCATCCTGTCTATGAGCCACAACGAAAAGGACAAGTCGGCCACATCAGCCGCCTCTCCCCCTCTACGGAAGCATCCTCCACCACCGCCACGAATCCGGCAGCCTCCTCGGGCACTGCAGCTCCCCCGGGATCATCCTCCTCCTAAAATGCCTCCACGACGGACCCCGTAGGTCCCAAATAGTACCCTACGATCAAGAGAATAAACAAACAAAAAACGTCAGCCGAAATTTCGGCATTACGACGGCATAAAATGGACAAATCCAAAAGAAAAAACACAACCTGCAAAGCAAAACAAGGGCAATCCCGCCCAAAACCCAGCCAAACAAAACAGCCACAAACAATTCACAAAAAAAAAAACAAACGCACAAAAAAATGGCTCGCCCCTCTTTTCAAGCAAAAGACGAGTCAAAACGACCACAAAAAAAACAGCATTTCAAGACCCATACAAGGTCCGCCAACAAACCAAAAATACATTCCCAATGCAATGGAAAATTTTTCTACGGCTCGAAAATGCAATTCATACGCTAATTTGAGCACAAACCGGTCAAAAATTCAAAAACGACCGCAAAAAGGGCAAACGTGATTTTATCACACCCCAAGGCGACCTAAACTACCAATAAGGTCCATTTTAAGGCAAACTGACTCAATTCAAGCCCAAACAGGTGCTTATTTTGTCAGACATAAGACCGTCACAAAAGGCAAAAATTCCAATTTTGCCTACAATACCCAACAAAGGTCCATAATGGCAAATATGATCTTTCCCGACTACAATACAACCTAGTGGGACCCACTACCCAAGCAAATAAACTTGGCATTGTGAAATGAGACGGTTCCTTCGCCTCACTCACGTTTTTCGAACATAGGGAGCGGGAACGGGGACCAAAATGCAAACTAAAAGCACCCCTATACTCCTAAACCGGTTTCTAACCAAATGCAATCATCAATTTCACTCGAAATGAGCTCAATCAAAAACGCCCAAATCGATTTTCTAGGGTAAAATTTCGCCCTAATTCAATTAAGCTAAAGACCAAGAAAAATAAATGGATTCAAGAGGAAATACATACCTTGAGATGACATTATGGTTGATGGCACAAATGGAAGCTAGCAAAAGTCCAACAATGGCGATTTTTTGCGGGATTTTCGAAGGTTGAAGACGAAATGAATGGGGGATGGTATGCAGCCGAACCTCGCGTCTTTTACAGGAAAAAAGGGAAGCCCCTTTGGTTCGCAAGGTAGCTCGCGCCTCAATCAGGCCTCCCCTTGCTTTTTCACCGAAATTTGGGCTTTGGCCCATATTCCCTTATTAAACTTCGAGTTTTCGTTGACGACATTAAGGACCGTCACTTTTCAAATACAAAAACAAATAGTGAAGTCAAGATTCACTGTTTTTCTTCAAAAATTTCAAACGAACGGCGATCAAAACCGCCATTTTCCCTTCAAATTTCAAAAACAATAGTGAAAATTCAAAATTCACTATTTTCTTCAATTTTCAAAAACAATAGTGAAAATTCAAAATTCACTATTTTCTTCAATTTTCAAAAATAATAGTGAAAATTCAAAATTCATTGTTTCGTCAATTTCAAAAACAATAGTGAAAATTCAAAATTCACTATTTCTTCAAATTTCGACGGCGACGCATAAACCGTCAATTTCAAAATAATAGTGAAAATTCAAAATTCACTATCTCTTCAAAATTTCAAAATAATAGTGAAAATTCAAAATTCGCTATTTCTTCAAATTTCAAACGACGGCAATTAAAACCGTCATTTTCAAAATAATAGTTGGAAATTAAATTCCACTATTCTCACCACACATGTCAACAGCGGCACATAAACCGTCACTTCAATCAATAGTGAAGATTCCAAATTCACTATTTCCATCAAATGTCAACAGTGACACATAAACCGTCACTTCAGTCAATAGTGAAGATTCTAAATTCACTATTTCTTCAAATTTCAACGACGGTAATTAAAACCGTCAATTTCAAAATAATAGTGAAGATTCCAAATTCACTATTTCCATCAAATGTTAACGGCGGCACATAAACCGTCACTTCAAACATAATAGTGAAGATTCCAAAATCACTATTTCTCTCACATGTCAACGGCGGCACATAAACCTTCACTATTAAATATGCTGCTGCTAAATATGAGTTCAGGTATCATCCAATGTGTAAGCAAGTTCAATTGGCTAATTTGATGTTTGCAGATGATGTGTTTTTATTCTGTAATGGGGATGCCAAGTCTATGATGTTGCTACTCCAATCCTATTCTACATTCTCTAAAGCAACTAGGCTAAAAATCAGTGCTGCAAAATCTAATGCTTATTTTAGAGGGGTTCCAGATCAGCTCAAACAAGACATTTTGAGTGTGTCTGGTTTTGCAGAGGGTAAGTTGCCATTTAAGTATCTGGGTATGCCAATTCAGACTACCAGATTGCAGAAACAGGATTGTGAATGTTTAGTAGAGAAGATTTGTAGCAGAATACATGGCTATGGAGCAAGGAAACTCTCTTATGCTGGGAGACTTGTCCTTGTGAAAGCTGTCTTGACTACTTTACATTCTTATTGGGCATCATTGTTTGTGTTGCCAAAGGGAATTCTTGCAAAGGTTGAGGCTACCTGTAGGAATTTTCTATGGGATAACTGTGCTGACTACCGTAGGGTTCCACTGGTGGCATGGGACACTGTGTGTAGGCCTAAAGCAGAGGGTGGTCTAGGGATTAAAAACCAGGAATTGATGAACAAGGCCCTGATAGGCAAGCTGGTTAATTGGATTGCTGAAGATAAGGACTCTATATGGGTTAAATGGGTGAAGCATAATCACCTTAAAGGACAGAAATGGATGAATTATAAACCTAGTACTAACACAAGTTGGGTGTGGAGGAGAATTTGTAGTGTGAAACAGGATCTGGTTGCTGCTTATACCAATGGAACCTGAGACATATAGGAGGCAGGCTTCTCTATTGCTCGTTGTTATGAATGGCTCCAGGGTTCTCGTCCTAAGAATAACTGGTGCAGTGTGGTATGGAATGAATGGGTGGTCCCAAAACACCAATTCTTGGGCTGGCTGCTTGCACATGGAGCATTCAGAACCAAAGATAAACTGATAAGGTATGGGATGGACATTGATGACTGTTTCTACTTATGTGGGCAGGCACCAAAAGACTTGGAACATATTTTCTTTAGGTGTGATTACAGTTATAAGATCGTTCAGTGTTTGCAGCAGAAAACTAGTCTACATTTGCCAACTGTCAATATGATTTGACTGGTGTATCCAAGCTCCAGGAAATAAAATGCAGAAAGGGGTACATGCAGGTCTGGTTATGGGAGCTGTTTATCATGTGTGGCATCACAGGAATAAGTGCAGGGCTGATGGTGTACTACTAAGGCCTGAGAAGGTTGCAGATCAGATTGTTGATGACATAAGGATGAGAGTTCGAGGAAGAGAAAATAAGATGATGACTTATTCAGAACTAGATTGGCTTAAGAAAGTTGGAGTAATGTAATCTGGTTTTGGTTGCTATGTATCCATGACATCTATTTTTTGATATATATATATATATATATATATATATATATATATATATATATATATATATATATATACATCTCACATTTCACCAAAAAAAAATTCGCTGTTCCCTTCAAAAAAGATTCAAATAGACGGCGATTTAAACGCCACTTCAAATTCAACAACGAATGGTGAAGATTCCAAATTCACTATTCCCTCAAATACCAGCAGGGGATTCCTCGCGGAACCCGCTCATTTCAAAAACAGTAATAGTGAAAATTCGACTTCACTATTTCCACGGCGGAATCATGAGTTCACTACTTTCAAAACAAGCCCATTTGACGCGGCTATTCTCACGGTCCATTAATCGACCGCACCATGGCTGGCGAGCCTTACTACGCGTTATGGCTGGCGAGCCTTACTACGCGCCATGGCTAGCGAGCCTTACTACGCACCATGGCTGGCGAGCCTTACTACGCGCCAGGGCTGGCGAGCCTTACTATGCACCATGGTTGGCGAGCCTCTGTCCGCATACACCCAATGACATATCCAGAAGATGCCTTGGGTACAACTCCTTATCACAGCTGGCGAGCCTTTGTCCGCAAACACGCAAGGACATATCCGAAGATGCCTCAGGTATGACTCCTTCTTATGGCGGGCGAGCCTTTGTACGTAGTCTAACGGACTTTAAACAACCCGCACGGACATTCGACAGACTCTAAACTGTTCCCGACGACAGGTCCTTGGCTCGTACCCTCGAGTCACCTCGGCGTCGCCCTTCCCGACGGCAGGTCCTTGGCCCGAATCCTTTCGAGCCGCCTTGACGTCGCTCGGGTCTCCAGGTTGTAATCTTCGATTGACCTGGGGGATCTACTTTGACTTTCGCCATGTCCAAGCCTCAGTCAAAGTGGGGGCTCTGTAGATACCCAGTATCTGCTGAGACTCCAACAAACACCCGATGATTATCGGACTATAACATGCTTTGGAATCGCGGCGTTTGATCGACAGTTTGTGTACAATTTTACGTCGAAAAACTTAAAACGATTTCGATTTCAAAACATTTCAAAAATACCTGGAGTGTTTAATGCACGACGACGGGGTCGCAATGACACTAACTAGAGTCAAAACCGACACCGGACCAAAAACCGACTCAAAAATTAAAATCCCGAGCCAAAACTGATTTTTTGCCTGAGACAGAAGCCCCTTGGTTCGCCATAACTAAACATGTAAGTATGAGGGTGTAAAAATCCTTCTTTTATCATGTTTTTACTTGTTTCATGACTATAACATGCTAAAAACTGCATAACATGAACCAAAACATGGAATAAACGAGCCAAAACAGATTTTTGGCCTGAGACAGAAGCCCCTTGTGTAGACACCTCGTTTCTGCACCTCCCGCAAACCACCCGGTGATGATTGAGCCGCATGTTTGGTACGCGGAACGATTTGTGACAGTTCGTAAGTTTATCGTCAAGTGGTCGCTCAAACAATTGTGTCTACCTCATGGTCGTCATCTAGGTGTCATTACGGTCGTTTTGACAGTAATTAGAGTATATTTGGAGTCCGGGTCAAAAACCGTCTTCATTTCCTAAAACCATCAAATCCCGAGTCAAAGCAATGTGCTTGTCTACCTAAGGTTAGGATGTCATAAAATATTGAGATTATAGCTCATTTTGAGTCACATGTCACTTCTTTGGGCTAAACTAAAGGTTTACATTACAAAATGTGCATTTTATTTAGCTAAAATGACAACCCGATCTTTAAGCCCATTTTACGAGGTGACAACGACATTTTTGGCTCAGGCCTATTTCACAGAAAGTTCTAGATCTCTTTCTTAGCTTATTCTGAGTCTTGTATAGAAAGTTATGTCTAAAATACGACAGGCTGTCAAACGCACTTTCTTACGCAGGAGGAACCCACTGGGGAAAGGACGCAGCAGATGTTGCGCCTCTTCCAAGGGACGCAGCTCTGCTGCGCCTTTTCCTCAAGGTTTTCTTTTTGTCCAAGTTTCCGTGTTTAACCTAAGTCGGTTATTTCCGGATCTTTCTCTCCTTTCCTAAACCCTAATTCCGTGATTAGTATAAATAGGAGCCTTCGCCCCTCATATTTCTCACGCGAGTGTCCGCCCTTCTCTTCTCCCTTTGCATTCTAGACCTTTGTTCTTACTTTTTGGCGTCTACGTGCTTGAACATTCGACCACGTAAGCTCCGATCCTTCTGAGTACCAGCCTCGTTTGCATGACCGACCAATTTGACCAACTCCACAACTAATCAACTTAATTAATCTAATCGTTTTCCTCTTACGAGGGCACTTTCGTCTACATTCGAGTCGAGCATCACTAATCGATAACTTAGTTCATCTCGTTTCGTCAAACATGTAAGTCTGAGGGTGTAAATCCTTCTTTATTTATTGTTATTTACTTTTTGTATCATTAATGTAAGGTTTATGTCGAAAATACTTCTTAAAACCGATTTATAAAACCATGCTTTAAAACCCTTTTTTACGGATTTCCAGAAGACAAACCGTCAAGAAAGGACGCAGCAACTGTTGCGCCTCTTCGAAGGAGCGCAGTGCCTGCTGCGCCTCTTCGTGAGGCTGCCGCAGTTCCTGCTTCCTTTCCTCTTCCTTCGTCCTCTGTAATTCGTCAACTTTTATTCGTTTTTATTTGTTTTCGTTAGTTCTTTGTTATAATACCATAATAATTTCACATGTATATTATTTATCATTCACTAACATATAATTTATCAATAAAATCTGACTTAAATCCCAAGTAATCCAATATTTGCGGGTTTTCGTCATTAAAATCAATCCGGGTTGTAGAAATTCGATTTGTTCATATCGGGTTTCTGGAATTCGATCTTTGATATATCTTCATCTGTCTTTTGTCATGTTCGTCATTAATTCGTCGTTAATTCATCGTGTTTAACCTATTTAGTTCACCTATGTCACTAATCAATCCTTCGTTCATGTAATTAATTCGTCCACATTCGTCTCGTCCATGTTTTATTGCTTTTATGACTCATTCACATGTAATTAATGTATTAAATAATTTTCATCCGAGTCGAACTCACCCTTGGAATAGACGCAGCAACTGCTGCGCCTCTTCCAGAGGGCGCAGCTCTGGTACGCCTGTTCCAGGATGATTTCTGTCTCTGAACTTCCGTTCTACCTTGACCTAGTTTAATTAGCTTACATATTAATCAACTATTAATCGTATTATCACCCTAATTCATGTTCGTTAATTTGTTTATTTTGTTCTTTCTCAAAATATCCGTTTTGGAAGTATTTTCGACATAAATCGATTGAATCCAATGTAATTATTGTATTTTTTTCATTATTGTAATTCATTATTGTATTTATTGTATCATTTGTATGCTTCACATGTAATTAATCTAACATTCCTTTCGACCCCAATTTATGTGCTAATTACTTGTTAACCGACTTAGTCTAATTCTCATATGCTAGGATTAATCTATTGGATGTTGCATTGCATGCATATAATCGACGATATATCAAGTACGAATAACTTCCCTAATCATTAGTAGAGGCCGCTATCGAGGCGGGCGGGATTAGGTGTTCGATCAAAAAAGCTTCCTAATACGTACCCTCACCCCTTACTCCAGATCTCTGTGAACATCCGTGTTCATTGGCATGCACGAGAGTCATTCTAGACATATAATGCTAAGGGTAACGATTGCTTAGTGTTCATGTCACTACTTTGTGTCTTGACATGACCGGAGGTATTCGAACGGTTCCAATTTCCCATAAAAATTGGTGGCGACTCCACAAATGCAAACGCTTGTTCCCAAGCGCCCCCGTGGGCCCGTGTCCACAGTTTGGCGACTCCGCTGGGGATAATACACTTACATGTAGCCAAAAGGATGAAACTTGAACAAGGTTAGGGAATAGTTTGTACAAGACAATTGTCGGTTTTCATAACTCGGTCTTCCTAGATCGTTTTATTCGGCCTTCCTAGGCCCAACCCAACCCATTCGACCAATCGTCCCGTCTAAACGGTCCTAATTCTTATTTGGGCCTAAGGATGGATAGCGATTGACGTCATCCATACCATGGTACTTACTCTTGTTTGTATCAAGGACTTTCGCTACTTAAGGAAATGGACTGGGAATCGGCCTTACTCTTGTTTGGTACGAGCCTCTCCACAAACCCCGGGTTTGATTGTTCGGTATGGCAACCCACCCTTTAAAATAAAACCCTTTTAAATGCACTCAGCATCCCGTTATAATGTTTGTATCATATGTGATCACCATTTTGTAAACAAAACCATTTTGTAAAATAAAATCCTTTTCAAAATGTAAACATTTTCAAAACAGCGCAAAACAAAGACGAAACTCTGTCCAAGTGTCGAGTCAAACTTCGGGCCTAAAACCCATTTCAAAACCCATGTAAATAAAAAAAACCAAAAAAAGAAAAGTCCAAAAAAAAACCAAAAAAAAAAACAAAACAAAAAACAACAAAAAAAAAAACAAAAACAAAAAAACCAAAAACATTTTTTAAATCAAAGGATTTTCAATCCATGTAAATGCAAATATGTAAATTCAATTGAGCTAAGTTAGAGTCAAAGTTCAAACCGACTATGTCCTAGTCGGAACTCTGTCAGGTCATAAACCCGTCTTCCTTTACATTTTGGGTCTTTTCAAAATTCAAGTCAAGTCCTAAGGCGTCACGCCGTCATTTTGGACCCCCTACCCCAATTCAATTAGGAGCTAAACATTTCCACACCTCGACTCACACATCAAGTCATTCCCATATCTGTTTCTTGAATTCCCCTAGTGACACGTTCGGGACACACATACCCGAACCTCGAGTCAACTCTGTCTTAAACAAC
Source organism: Silene latifolia (assembly GCF_048544455.1). Lineage (NCBI taxonomy): Eukaryota > Viridiplantae > Streptophyta > Magnoliopsida > Caryophyllales > Caryophyllaceae > Silene > Silene latifolia. The sequence continues at coordinate 49,485,230 of NC_133534.1, read as the reverse complement.
ACAAATTAGAATCAACACGTGTCATCAATTCCGTCAACAAAGTCAATCATATGAAGGCCACTCCGTCAAAGTCAACACTCGAGTCTAAAATTATAGTCAAGCATGGTGAATTCAAACACGAGAAGTCGCTCACGACATTTCACAAATTCACAAGTCAAGTCTATATTTGTCATCTTATCCCTTCCTTTATTTGTTGCCTTAGTATGCGTGATCCCATGTCGAATCGAGTTGTAATGCGCGTCATTTCTGTCGAGTAGGAATCCAGCAAGTTCTGTCAGTCAGCAAAGTCACGAAGCAGATCAAGTCACCATCACCGTGTCTCTCCAAGATGTTTATGCCATGGTCCTATGAGTTCAAGCTACAGTGGAAAATTTGAGCATTCGCGTCCTCACCCTTGAAAATGGAATGGTGGAAAAGAACATGTCAACTAGGGAAACCTCTAGTCTAGGTCATCCAAAGCTTACCTCTTGCAATAACCATCGTCCTAGAAAGCCGAAAACAGTTGAAAGGAAACCTGGGAGGCATCAAAGGGTGCTTACCAATTTAGGCATGTCTTATGCCGATGCTTTGAAGAGACTCTCTGCCCAAGGCAAGCTACATCCAATAGGACCGACTCCGGATCCACCTTTAGAGAAACAGGTGAACCTCTGGAAGGGCAACAAATACTGCTTATATCACCAAGGTAGAGGCCATGATATTGAAGAGTGTTTTCTCTTGAAACACACCATCCAAGATATGATCGAAGTGGGCAAGCTTCCTAAGCCACCTTCTGTCAGAAAATCCAAGAAAATCGACCCTCTTGGGTCTAATATCATTAAGCATGATGAAGAACCATCTCTAGATTATTCTCATCTCCTCAATCATCACGATGATAAAGAAATCAATGTCCTCGAAGATGAAGATATCCAAACTGTAATGCTCATGCTTTCCATTACCTTCAACAATAAATTCTCCAAAATAGAAGGAGCCATTGATAATCTAAGGTTCCGACTTTCCAACATGGAGAAACAGTTTACTGAAATGAGTAAGAAGCTTGATGCCCGACCTCTCAAGATGAAAAGTGTCCAGACAAACCCTCAGCTTGACGGTCTTAAAGAGAAATTAACAAATGGACAATCTATTCCTAGTTCTTCTCATCCAAGAATCAAAATCAACAAAGGCAACCTCATGGAGCCTTCGGGGTCATTTACAAAGGCTTTCGAAAATAAGGGCACACCTCCTAGGACATTTACCAACATTGGTATTACATACACCGATGCCCTTTAGAGACTCATGGAGCGACGAATGTTGAAGCCTATAGGACCTACGCCTAACCCAGAGAAGAAATCCAAGTTTTGGGATGAGAATGCCTACTGCAAATACCATAGAGGCAAAGGGCATGATACAGAGAAATGTTACAAATTAAAAAATGACATTCAGGATATGATCGAAAGCGGGGAATTGTCCCTCTCGACCCTTAACTCACATGGCAGGTTAGGCAATCCTCATGGATATAGCACTTATCAGGAAACGTTTCTTGACTATTACCCTTTCAATGTTCCTAATGACGAAGATGAGGTGCTCAAATGGGTGAATGCTCAAAGTCAGATGCCGAAGCCAGTTGCTGGAAGGGAAAATGCTCAAGCATGGGCCGATGATTACGAGTCTAGGTCTAAGATCGCGTCAATGTCCAGGTCCGAGTCCGAGTCCGAGTCTTAGGCTTTCTATATCATATTTGTTCTAGTATCTTTCTCCATTTTCATTCCTAGTGACAACCTGGGGCTGTCCCATGAGTCACGTGTCTTCTCATATCTATGTTAAATACATTTATTATCCATTTCAATAAAAGCACACTTTTCAATCCACATATTCTATCATATCTCTTATTTTATCCTTCTCCTGTGACAACAAGAATTGATTTGAGACATTTTAAAATGAACAACACATGACAGTCAATGTGAGTGCGCTTAAACGATGTTCCATTCTGAGTTGTAGAGGACCCGAAACTCCGTGTTCTTTTCTTACCTATTCTATGTCTGGCAATAGAAACCACAATATACCCCAGTTTAGGACGAGCCTATCTCAAGAGATTCTAGGACAAATCCAGACCATCTCCCTTGTTGACAATCCATGACGGAAGGCAAGCCCATTCCCCACAATAAACAACCCGTGTTACTAAAGACCAACACTATTTCACACCAAAGGCTCTAGTCTAACCCAAATACATGGTAGCAATCAAATCCAAGATGATACGAGCCACGATCAAAGACAAAGGCTCAATCAAGAGAAATACCCAAGATCAATATCTGAAGCCGTAGTTATGCCTATAGCCCAAGACAAAAGAGACAAAAGAAGAAGGCTCAATCAAGCAAGTCAAGTCAATATCCAAAGTCAACGTTATCCTTCAAAAAAAACCTGAGTAAAAAATCTTAGAAAAAAGCCGAGATATATTCTAGACCAAGAATCTAAGTCTGAATCAAGAACAAGCCTCAAATGCTGGACGGAATACTACTGAATTATATATATGATGGGGCATATTCTGCACCGTTGACCAAGTCAACACACTGAGCAAGGTCAAAGATATCCACAGCAAAGTCAACGACTCAGACAGCCTAGCCGATGCATCCCATCGGCCTGTCACCTGGGTCTCGGCCTGACAACCTGCCAGCCGGGGCACATATCCGCGTACTCATATCCAAGACCCTCGGCCAGGCCGCCACAGGTCCATCGGCCGAGGGTACAATGGTCTTTCCACCTGATAGCCACTTGGCCACTTGGCCACTACGTGACAAAAGGTGAAAGTCTATAAATACTCCTCAACCTTCATTGAGGAAAGGATCCCACAACTTAATCTGAATACACTATTCATCTGGTAATATCCTCTTGACCTCTCTAATACACTTTTAATCAAGCTACCACAACTTACCTCCCTAAGTTAACTGACTTGAGCGTCGGAGTGAGTACGCTCGGCCAAAGCCGAGCCCTCAGTTTGTTCATCGTTTCAGGAGACCGCAAGGAGGATTCAAGCAAAAACGACATCCTACGAGCTACGAGTGGTAACAAATATCTGCTCTGGAATTACACCCGGAACAATTGGCGCCGTCTGTGGGAAAAGATACTAGAAGCTAGTCACATTCATTCCCAAACAAAAAAAAATATATCACACAAAAACCCACCCAAAAAGCTAAGATGTCGAAACAACAAAACGCGGTCGTGACCAACGAAGCCGCATTCTACCAAGATGATGCTCTCAACAACTCTGGAGTCGTGCAGCCCTCCACCGGCGGAGTAATCCAACCAGAGTTCGGGATGCCAATAATACCCGACACGCCGCTGTCAGCCAACCAGGTCACCATCATGGGACAGGTGGTTGACGTAGCGAAACTGAAAATGCTCCTGGACCTAATCAGTAATACGCCCGCTCACACTGTCCCGCCGACAAGAGAGGCGGAAACTGTCCAGGAGACTGGGGCCCTAAACGTGACTCCAAGAAATTTGAACGAAGCACTAGGAGAAGCTGACCCATCCAAGACGTCGGGGGAGCCCAAAGTGGGCGCGGTAGACCTAAGTCCTTCCCGCACTCGTGGGAGGACAGCGTCCCCGCCACACGAACGAGGCTCACCCCGAAGGAGCCAGAGGAGTCCGACTCAGCAGAGTTGGAGAAGAAGTCCGAGTCGAAGAAGGAGCCCCTCCCGCTACGGGGGGAGGAGCCAGGTTAGGGATGCGAGGAGCCGATCGCCGCGTGTCGTTCGACACGTGGTTAGGCAACCCCTCAACGCCTACGTCCTAGAAGTCCCGGTGCCAACTAAGCTCAAGTTGCCACCTATTTCATACAAAGGAGATAGTGATCCATCCGACCACGCTGAGGCCTTCGAGTCTTACATGTCGGTATGGGAACAGCCTGATGAGGTCTGGTGCCGAGTTTTCCCAACAACTTTGCATGGGATAGCTCAGAGCTGGTACAAAGGGCTTCCCGACGGCTCGGTGTATTATTACGCCGACCTGAAGGACGCTTTCCTAGCCCAGTATTCCTGCAACAAGAGAAGAGTCGTAGAGACATCTGACCTCCTGACTATCAGGCAGGAGGGAGGCGAGTCTCTCCGGAGCTATGTGAAGAGGTTTGACGGAAAGGTCCAGCAGATTCGAGAAATTAATCCCGAACTGGCGGCCTTCGCACTGATGAAGGGCCTCCCAAGGGGAGCCTTAAAAATGAGCTCATCAAGAGCGGAGGCCTGGGCTTGACGCCGCCGGAAGTTGGCCGACCAAGCTATCAAGGTAGAGGACTATCACAAGACCTGGGAAGGCCCTAGCGAGGCCGAGCACTCAGAAAGGAAAGGCCACCGGGAGGACAACCCGGATGAAAGGCGCCGTGGCAACAACGGGTCGCGGTCCGATGAAAGACGCCGTGAGAATGATAGGTCACGGTCAGACAAGCCTGCCTGGAAACGAAGCTCGGCGGATGCCGGGGGGAGCTCGGGAACGTACTACAAAAAACGGTACGATGATCACACCCCCCTAGTCGTATCGGCCGCCGAGGTTTTCGCTTTGAGCAAGAACGAGGGCCGAAAATGGGAAAGACCCCTAGGCCGAGGAGTGACGGTGACACGAGCCAGTACTGTGAGTACCACGGCCACACCGGACACTTAACCAACGATTGCCGACACCCGAAGGATGCCATTGAAGAACCGATCCGAAAGGGGAGCCTCGGTAAATATGTTGCCGAGGCCAAAAACCGATGCCGGCGGATCGAATGCAAAGTCCGCCTCGAGCGGGTAGGAGTAGTCAATGTCGTCATCGGGGACAACGAGAGCAAAGGGGTCCGCTCATGAGCACAAACGGCCCCAGGATGAACCTTATCCGGCCATCAACTTTGTGCCCAACACAGCAACCCCCGCTCCCAGCATCCCAGACATGACCATCGGACAGGGGGACTACGACGGAGTCGTCGCTTTCCATAGCGACCCACTTACAGTCCGCCTGGACATAGCCAACCACTTGGTGAAGAGGTGCCTGATTGACACAGGCGCCTACACAAACGTAATGTACAGAGAATGCTTTCTCCCTGGCCGAGGATTGAAGATTTGAGCCCCTGCACCAACCCGTTGTACAGCTTTTCCGGGGACGGCCTGGTACCCCTGGGGTCGGTCAGATTGCTGGTGAGGTTCGGCGGGGGGGGTGCAGCCAAGAGTGTTATGTCTGAATTCGTAGTCATCAACGGCACGTCTGCCTACAACGTTCTCATAGGCCGGGTCACTTTGAGCGAAATCGACGCTGTGATATCCATCAGGGCCCTGACACTGATATATGTCTCGGACCGGGGGGAGGCGCAGAAGCTCATCTCGAAGAACGAGGAGGATCCCGATTTATGGGAGGTTTACGCTAATGGCCCCTCCGCGACGAATAGCTCGAAAGCCGACATCGTTATTATCAGCCCAAACGGAGACGTGTTTGAGCATGCCTTAAAGCTTACCTCATTGGCCTCAAACAATGAATCCAAATACGAGGCGGTAATAACCGGAGTTAAGCTAGCTAAAACCGCCGGAGCAGAGCGTATCATGGTGACGACAGACTCACTCTTAGTGACCAGCCAGATCAAAGGAGAGTGCGAAGCCCAGGACTACGGGACGATAAGGTATCTAGTGAGGGTGAGAGCTGTCGCTTCAGAACTAAAATCCTTCCGGATGCAAAGACACCCCCGTATCCGGAACGATCGGACCATCGGCATGGTCGAAGGAGCAGAGACCGAGGAGGTAGAGATTGACCCGGGCCGCACCGTAACTGTCGGTGTCAACCTGGAACCAAAATTCAGAGCCGACCTCCTGGATCTGCTGAGGAAGAATAAAGATGTTTTCGCATACTCAGCGGCCGAGATGCCAGGCGTGAGCCGGGAGGTGATTGTTCACAAGCTGAACGTACTCTCCACCGCTCGCCCAGTCAAGCAGAGAATGAGGAACTCCTCCGCCGAGAAGGACGAGGCCATCAAAGCCGAAGTAGATAAATTACTAGCGGCGGGTTTCATCATGCCTTGTACTTATCCTGAATGGTTAGCCAATGTTGTAATGGTGAAGAAGTCATCGGGGGCATGGAGAATGTGCGTAGACTTTACCAACCTTAATAAAGCATGCCCCAAAGATTGGTATCCCTTGCCTCGAATAGATAGTTTGATCGACGCCACGGCGGGCTACACCATGCTGAGCCTGCTGGACGCCTTCTCGGGGTATCACCAAGTGTTTATGGCCGAAGAAGACATGCCTAAATGCGCATTTATCACCGCCAACGGCACATACATGTACAAAATGATGCCGTTTGGTTTGAAGAACGCCGGAGCAACGTACACGAGGCTGGTGGACAAAGTGTTCCAAAACCAGAAAGGGCGAAACATTGAGGCTTACGTCGACGATGCTATCGTAAAGAGCAAGTCCGACAACGAGCATCTGGCCGATTTACACGAGACATTCTGTTCACTAAGGAAGTACAAGATGAAGCTCAACCCAATGAAATGCAACTTCGGTGTCCGGGCAGGGAAATTCCTAGGCGTACTTGTCAGTGCCAGGGGCATAGACGCCAATCCAGACAAAGTCCGAGCAATTCTAGACCTGCCGGAACCGAGGAATCGAAAAGAGGTTATGATGCTGACCGGAAGAATGGCGGCTCTCGCCCGTTTCATCTCTCGATCAGCCGACAAGAGCACCCCATTCTTTAAGGTGTTGAAAGGAAATAAAGACTTCAGCTGGGGGGAGGAACAGAGCACGGCTTTCAAGCAACTGAAAGCTCACCTTCAGACTCTCCCAACTCTGTCCAGGCCGATACTGGGGGAGACGCTATACCTATACATAGCAGTTACCTCGGCCATGGTCAGCGCCGTGATCGTCAGGGAAGAAGACAAACAGCAACACCCAATCTACTTCGTCAGCCACACATTGTTGCCCGCCGAGAGAAATTACCCACTAGTTGAAAAAGCATCCTTCGCCGTTGTTGTTGCCACAAGGAAGCTAAAACCCTACTTCGATGCCCACCCCGTGGCGGTCCTAACCGATCAGCCATTGGAGAAAGCTTTGGAAAAATTCGAACAATCCGGCAGGCTCATCAAATGGGCAGTGGAACTCTCTGGTTTCGGCATTCAGTACAAACCAAGGCCTTCGATAAAGGGGCAAGCGCTTGCAGATTTCCTGGCCGAATGCACGTATCAGGAAGAGCCAAACCCAGGCATATGGGAGGTCTACACCGACGGCTCCTCCACGACGAATAGCTCAGGAGCCGGCATCCTTATCATCAGCCCAAACGGGGACGAGTTTGAGTACGCCTTGAAATTCACCTTCTCGGCCTCGAACAATGAATCCGAATACGAGGCGGTGATAACCGGAGTCGAGCTAGCTAGGGTCGCCGGAGCGAACACATTGTGTTGAAAACCGACTCGCTATTGGTTACCAACCAAATCAGAGGGGAGTACGAGGCTCGGGACGACGGAATGGTAAGGTACCTAGAGAGGGTAAAAACCGACGAGCAAAACTGAAATCCTTCCAAATCCAAATCGCGTCCCGATCCGAGAACAACCGGGCCGACGCTCTCTCTAAACTGGCCAGCTCAACCATCAAGAATGTCAGCCGAACCGTGCTGGTCGATATCAGGAATGGGAAAAGCATCACTGAGACCGTCGGCATGGTGGGCAACATAGAGACCGAGACAACGTGGATGACTCCGATAATGAAATACAAACTTACAGGTGAATTGCCGGAGGGCCGCAATCCCTCGGCCAAAATAAAAAGGATCGCCGCCAGGTACTTGGTGTTCGAAGGGGAACTGTACAGAAGATCCGTAATAAGACCACTCTTGAAGTGTGTCGGTCCAGGCCACCCAGAATATCGATCGACGTAAATTCACGAAGGTATCTGTGGACATCACATGGGGGCAAGAACACTAGCCCACAAAGCTCTCCGAGCTGACTACTTCTGGCCCACCATGCTTCAAGATTCCAGAACGAAGACCAAGAAGTGCGCGAACTGTCAAATGCATGCCCCGGTGATACACGCTCCCTCCCGAGACCTACAACCGGTGCTTAGTCCCCTTGCCTTCGCGCAATGGGGGATGGACATGCTAGGGCCGTTCCCAACGGCCTCCGGAGGAAGGAAGTTCTTAATCGTCGCCGTTGACTACTTCACCAAATGGGTTGAAGCCGTAGCGATGATTTCAGCGAAGACCACAAAGAAATGTCCGAAAGGTAATCTGGGAAAATGTTATAACTCGCTTCGGACTACCCCAAGTTATGGTATTTGACCACGGCCGAGAGTTTTGGAGCGACCGATAATGAACTCGGTTAGAGGAGCTTGGCATCAAGTTTGCGTATTCCTCCGTCTCCGCCACCCGCGAGTAACGGGCAAAGGAGGCAGCCAACAAGACCATCCTCAACGGTTTGAAGAAGACAGTTGAAGACCTTAAGGGAAGGTGGGCCGATGAACTACCCGGCGTCCTGTGGTCCCTTCGAACCACGGAGAAAGAAGCAACGGGTTACACCCCCTTCCACCTAGTCTACGGCTCCGAAGCGGTCCTGCCAATCGAAGCGACGGTGCCGACATTCAGAACGGCCACCTTTGACCCAGTTGAAAACGAGGAGGGCCTAAGGGCTTCCCTAGACTTGGTCGAAGAAAGCCGAGATACGGCACGCCTAAACTTGGTCGTATATCAGAACCGGATGAAGAGAGCCTACAACCGAAGAGTCCACAAAAGGGACTTAAAAATAGGAGACCTAGTCCTAAGGAAGTCGGCGGCCACCAACAAAGGAAATATTCATGGTAAACTAACGGCCAACTGGGAGGGTCCCTACAAAGTGGTCGAAGAGATGAGGCCGGGTACATACCGGCTGACAGACATGGGAGATGTGCCTTTGATGAGCCATTGGAACACCGATAACTTGAGAAAATACTTTGTATAGCGGCGGAGGTGTCCAAACCCATTGTGGACGCCCCAACGCACGATCATAACAAACAAATGAATCGCCCGGGTTCTCCATCAAAGTGTCTGTCCCCTCCACAATTTGCCACCAGACAGAAACTCAAAGGGAAGAATCGCTATCGAAGCCGCAACCCCGATTACCTCGGTCAAAGCCGAGAGCGACGGGGAACACGCCGGCCGATACGCTAAAAAAAAGAAACGTATACTCAGCGCAATTGAGACGCCAATCTAGCGGTCAATATGCCTAAACAGTTACGAACGTTATCGAAGCCGCAACCCCGATTACCTCGGTCAAAGCCGAGAGCGACGGGGAACACGCCGGCCGATACGCTAAAAAAAAGAAACGTATACTCAGCGCAATTGAGACGCCAATTTAGCGGTCAATATGCCTATACAGTTACGAACGCTATCGAAGCCGCAACCCCGATTACCTCGGTCAAAGCCGAGAGCGACAGGGAACACGCCGGCCGATACGCTAAAAAAAGAAGCGTATACTCGCCGCAATTGAGACGCCAATCTAGCGGTCAATATGCCTATACGGTTACGAACGCTATCGAAGCCGCAACCCCGATTACCTCGGTCAAAGCCGAGAGCGACAGGGAACACGCCGGCCGATACGCTAAAAAAAGAAGCGTATACTCAGCGCAATTGAGACGCCAATCTAGCGGTCAATATGCCTATACGGTTACGAACGCTATCGAAGCCGCAACCCCGATTACCTCGGTCATAGCCGAGAGCGACGGAGAACACGCCGGCCGATACGCTAAAAAAGAAACGTATACTCAGCGCAATTGAGACGCCAATCTAGCGGTCAATATGCCTAAACAGTTACGAACGCTATACTGAGACACCAATCTGGCGGTCAATGTGCCTACACAGTTACGAACGCTAAAGACGTTGAACATAATTGAGACACGCATTCAAACTGCCTCGGTCATGCCGAATGTAAAAACGAAGGCACTCAATTAACAACGCAAAGACAAACGAGGAATTAAGATCGAAGACCCGGCCAAGCCAAAGGCCGATAAGATAACTTTATTAAAGGTGATTGCAAGGAGAGTACAAACGACGGCCGTCCCCATGAGGGTAGCCTAAACTCTACCTACCAAAGCTTTACAAAGAGCGAAGAAACAAAAAAGCAAAAGATTACAGACTTGGGATTTGAAGCGCCAAAAGGATGGCAGGGAGAGAAGGCTCAATAATTGGCCCCCGAACAGCTAAAGCTATCCGAGACGCCGGGTGAGTCTGGTGACGACCGCCCGTCTCCCTATGCCTGTTGCTGCCCCATGTCAGTAGCAGCAGCATCTTCGGTGGCCGGCTTTGAGGAAGGCTGAACATTTTCCAGCAGCTTCAGCCTCTCACCCTCCTTCACTTCCACATCAGAGGCCGCCTTGATCTCAGCTATCTAAGCCGCCTTCGCCGCCTCCGCCCCCTGTGCGGCCGCTGCCTCCGCAGTTTCAGCCATCTCATCCAGAAGCTGTTCAAACTTATCCCACGGGAAAGAGCCCTCGGGGACGAGCCTCCTTATTGCCTCCCTGGCCGCCTCCTCGGTTTGGTCCCGGAACTGGACGCACATTTTAGGGAGGAGATCATCTTGAAGCATTTCAATATCCTTCTCTTTTTGAGCAAGGATAGCTGCGTGTCCCCGAGCACCTCCGCCGCTTCGGAACCGATCCTCCCACTCGTCCCTCTTGGCAACCACAAACGGTCGTAGGCACCCTTATACCGTCCCGCTCCTCCATCATCTTGGCCGTGGCGCCATCGCATCCTCAACTTTGGCCCTCTCGGCCCTCGCAGCTTCTCGGCTTCCTCTCGCACGCCTCTCGGCAGCATGAAGATCCACTTAGCCTTCCGGCTTCCCCCTCGCAGCGAGAGAGATCAAGCTTGAGCTTTGCAATCAGCGGCCCAGATTGGGCCGTGGCCTTTTCTTGCTCCATGATGAGGGAGGCGGCTAGACGGCTCCATCTCTCCAACCTCTTATATATTTTCTCACCCTCCGCCACGAGCTCGGTGGGAGTAACCTTCTGGGGTGAGGAGTCCACGATGACGTTTTTGTCACCCGCCTTCTCAATCGCCTTCTCAGGCTGCTTCCCTACTTGCCGTTCAGTGAGAACGGCGGCTGCCGACGATGGATCTATAAAAAATTTACACAGAGCATCCATGTCACCATGCATTGACACATCAGAAAGCCTGTCGTCAGGAATGTCCAACGAGCCGGCTAAATCCGAACCACAGGTTAAATCCGTACCAGTTCGAACCCTCTTAGCTGGAGGGCTGGTGGAAGCAAGCTTCTCCCCGGCAACGGTGGAAGCAGACGGTGGGTCTTTCCTCTTCTTTGGAGAAGGGACCTTAGCCACGGTCGCCTCTTCCTCAGTAATGTTGATCACCTCCACATGATCCTTTTCGACCACTGGGGTCGAAGAGGGAGCAGCCATTGATACAGCCGCCGACTTGGACGCTGCCTTCTTTGATCTTTTCGGCACGCCTCCAAGAACCCGTGCATGGGCCGTCTCCGGATCCAACCCCCTCGTCTGTTTCTCCATGACTTCGTTGGGGGATAGTCTACGATCACGAAAATCGGCCGTAGGACGCCGCTGTAAGACCTTCCCGTCCTTGTCAAGCCCTAACCTCTCCAAGTCCTTCTCAGACAGAGCCTGACCAAACCGATCTGCAAGAAATCGAACAAGTTACATAAAGGAAGTAAAACAAAGCTCTGAAAAAGGAACATAACAAGCAAAGGTGGGCCTCACACCGACCCCACTCACCCCAGTTGAGGGCCGGTATGAGGCCGACGCGGCATAACAGCTCATCCTGAAGAATAATCTGAGTCGGGGGCAGCCATCCCTCCTCAGCATCAAATAACTGCATTGCCCGCTTCTCATCCGCAGTAAGGGGGACAAACAAAGCGTCCATCTTAACCTTGCTACCCCGGGAGACGTGTTTCTCATACTCTTCCCGGGTCTCACACCGTAGATGAACGGGGCTCTGGAAGGACCGAGGCAAGGGGTAGTCCTCCGGCACTCGGACGTACACCCATCGCCCTTGCCAGTCTTTGCAAGAAGTAAGTTTGTTCACGGAGACATAGCCTGGCTCCGTCTGTACGCTATACCATCCCACTTTGCCGGATTTTGACGGCCGAAGACTATTGAGTCGGCGGAATAGATTGACCGTAGGGGTCTCCCCCTTAAAAACACAGAGCCATACAAAGCCGACTATCGTCCTCATGGCCAACGGATGCAGTTGGGCCACGGCAACGTTCATAGCTTTAATGATGGCCATGACGTGTTCATTTAAAGGAAACCGGAGCCCATACTCCGGATGCCTAAGATGCACGCCGATATGACCGGGGAGGACAAAGAGACCGCTGACCCTCCCCAGGGATAACAATTTTATACCCCTCACCAAGGAAGAAGTGATCTCCAAAAAGAGTTCCTCCGGAGCTGCTCGCGAATTTATTTGTCCAGACACGGTCGAGGCCAGTCGTGCAGGCCTCACCATGATCCGGAATAGTCATCCTCCCACCATCAACGGGGGCCCCCTCACCATGATCCGGAGTAGTAATCCTCCCACCATCACCGGGAGCCCCCTCATCATCATCAGCATCATCCTCATCCTCCAACTCCTCCAGGAGGGGCAGATCAACTACGGGAGAAGGAGACCTAGGGCCCCCAAACCTTAGCGGGATGGCCTCCAGTCCCTCCTCCTCATCAAGACGCGACGGGGAGCCCCCCGGCGCAGAAGTACCAGTCCCGGCATCAGCAGACATGTTCACAGCAATTACTAACGAAATAAGAAGTGAGAAGTTGTTTGTTTACCTCAAAGAAAAACACTCGCCGGATCAAATACTCGGAAGATTGGGAAGACAAAGGCAGTCCTTGAAAGTTTAAAAGAGATGAAGATTTTGGAGAAAATTTGAGAAAATAAAATGGAGGCCAAAATCACGGAATAACTGCCCTATTTATAGAGAAAAGCCCATGAAGAAGGACCAATCAGGGCACACCCATGAAGCGTCAACCAATCGGAACATACACGTGTCGGACATGCAACCGCGGAATGTCAATCGTTGCAACAGTTGAATGTCAATCAATGCAACAGTGACCAAGCGTCTTCAACACGCCCATTCACATCTCTTCACCTGTTCATCTTCCTCAAACAAATTCCTATGTAACTACTCTCCGCCGGCCACATGGTCAACCAAGCTAGGAAGCACCGGCCTGGGCAATCAAAAACAACCGGCACTCTCAACCCTGGTCTCGGCCAGCGTCACTTTCTTTTCCACATCGGATGCCCTTTACACATCCATGTGGAGGGGGGATATGGTACGGCCTACGAATGATTATGCCGACGGAGAAGAAGCCGATGCATCAGAAGAATCAGGAGAAGCCGATGCAGAAAAATTTTGGGAATTACTTGCGCAGAATATACGCTCAACATACATCGGAGCCCATACCACGGCATAGACTACGCTGGGGGCAAATTGATGGGGCATATTCTGCACCGTTGACCAAGTCAACACACTGAGCAAGGTCAAAGATATCCACAAAGAAAGTCAACGACTCGAGATGACCTAGCCGATGCATCCCATCGGCTGTCACACTGGTCTCGGCTCGACAACCTCACAAATGGGGCACATATCCGCGTACTCATATCCAAGACCCTCGGCCAGGCCGCCACAGGTCCATCGGCCGAGGGTACAATGGTCTTTCCACCTGATAGCCACTTGGCCACTTGGCCACTACGTGACAAAAGGTGAAAGTCTATAAATACTCCTCAACCTTCATTGAGGAAAGGATCCCACAACTTAATCTGAATACACTATTCATCTGGTAATATCCTCTTGACCTCTCTAATACACTTTTAATCAAGCTACCACAACTTACCTCTCTAAGTTAACTGACTTGAGCGTCGGAGTGAGTACGCTCGGCCAAAGCCGAGCCCTCAGTTTGTTCATCGTTTCAGGAGACCGCAAGGAGGATTCAAGCAAAAACGACATCCTACGAGCTACGAGTGGTAACAAATATCTGCTCTGGAATTACACCCGGAACAATATAGAATCAAGACATCAATGAAGATGGTCATTTAGCACCTCACTAAGCCTTTCACACATCACACACCCTAAGTCCTTCTCGAGACCGTTACAGGGAGATAGTTAGGAATTTTGAGAATCCTCTAAAACTCGTCAAGTATACCCATCCTTTAGGGCCAAGACATGGAAACTTGATCCAACGTCATTTTAACCTACCTTTATGTGTTCATGCTACATCAAGCCAGAGACTCTATTTCCAAGCCACATTACAAGCCATAATCCCATCAAGCCTTAACTCCACAAAATCAAAACTCCAGAGATTTGTTCATAAAAGCCTCTTATTACCGAGCTCCACATTCTAAATATCCAATCCAGTTTCACCTTGACCCAAACACGAAGTCTTCAATACTTTGCTACCCAGAACGGGACATACCCATATTCATCCTTAGGGTCCACTTTAGGTGTGCTCACGTGACAAGGAAATTTTTACAAACTTAATTATACCTATTTGGTCTATGATCAGAGGGAGTTATCTCAAATCGATTCTTCGAGTCACCAAAGGAATATTACCCTTGTGACCCCTGCACTTTAAGGTCCTAACAACATAGCTTAGGCACACACTTGAACTACGATCTGGTTTGATTTCACCTCTTCAGGTGGATACGTAGGCAGTCCTTTCTTACACAAGAAGGATACAACCACAATACCCAAACAAAATTAACCAAACCTCAGAACTACGATCTGGTTTGATTTCACTTCACGTGAATACGTAGGCAGTCCTCAAGGACACAACCATCTCAACCATCACAATTTTCAACCTTCCAACCTCAATTAACATCCCTTCCACAAACAACACCTCTATACTGGGGGCTCTTTATGGTCGCTCAGTCTCCCTTTTTACCAAAGTCCAAAGTCATCTTCTCATCTTGGGGGCTTCTTTTCCGAGATGCCACCCTTCCTTTATTCCTCTCCCATTTTAAGTCTAAATAAGTACTCGGTCCGGACAATGACAAAGATCTTAGATCAATTCTCCAAGTTATCGAACCTCAAGAGGAGTCTCTTTTACAGCAAACGGCAGTAAATGAAGTCCTAGTAGACAGATGATCCATGGCTCATGCCTTGTCTTTATATGCCTTCATCATTCTTGCAATTCTTCTACCTTTGGAACTGATACGCGTTGCCACCCACACTTGGCAAGGGGTTGCGCATACTTAAGCAAAGTCTGCCTAGGCCATCCCTGTGTCGCGTCAAATCTAAGTTGGTGTCGCGTCAGTCAAACCTAAGTCTACATTTCGCGCCGTGTCCATATAAGGCTTGTGTCATGACAAGCCCTATGTCTAAAGCCCATTTGAATATGCATAACGCATTACAAACGATAAATTTCTTCGAACAAGTTTTAAACGACTTTTAAAAAGAAACGACTTTTGAAAACCTATGTGTTTCCTTATTCGAGGTCCATGTGATAATTGCTTACGTGCCTAAATTAGATTGCATTCTTGTGTGGCTACTAACCATACAGGTAAGTATCAGAAGCAGTACTTTATCAAGACCTCGCTTGCCACAACGAGCGAATACTATTTGACAGGTGTTTCGACACACCTCTATTCTGTTCCCCCAGCGAGAGTACACGGACAGACATTCCCTTTCGAGACATGGAGATCAGTTCCCTAGAGTAATCACCCAACGAGAGTTTGCTTGAGGACAGAAACATGCAGATTCCCTAGAGTAATCACCCAACGAGAGTTTGCTTGAGGACAGAAACATGCAGATTCCCTAGAGTAATCACCCAACGAGAGTTTGCTTGAGGACGGAAACATGCAGATTCCCCAAAATCATCGTTTTATTCCCCAGTGAGAGTTTGCTTGAGGACAGAGAGAGGCAGATACCCCCAGGTGATCCTTCATATCTTTAGGTAACCCTTTTCAGGATAAACCCTCATATCTTTCAGATACCCCCAGGATAAACCCTTCAGATCTTTCAGAAACTTACCTTCATATCCTTCAGACAACCCTTTAGATAACCTTTGGGATAATCTTTCCTTGAGCCTTCCTCCCTTCAGATAATCCTTTATTTCTTCAGACACTTCAGGATAATCCTTTCAGTAACCTTCAGATAACTCCTTTTCAGTTAAGTCCCCTTTCAGTCCTTTAGAGGGAGTTGTCCTTCAGCCTTTCCTTTAGTGAGAAATAGCCTTCAGAGTTAGCCTTCGGAAGTGTTAAGAAGTTTCTTCAGAATCCATGTGACCCCTAGATTCTTAGATCCCAAAATGGCTTCTCATAGGTTCATAAGCCTTTAATCTCCCACACCAACATCCTTAGGTTCATAAACCCATAAATCCTTTTGGAGTTCTCATACCTCAGAAAGCTTAAGCGCACGCGTTTAAAACAAGAATTAGTAACCCAGCAGTTCCTAAACTTAACCTTAGGATGCCAATTCCTTTAGGTTCATAAGCCTTTAGGTTCCCATACCAGCCGTCCTTTTAAGTTCATATACCCAGGTTCGCACACCTAGCTCCTTTTAAGTTCTTAAACTCCCTAGAGTTCATACACTTCTATCCTTAGGATCATATTCCTTAGGATGACCTTATACCTTTTAGGATCATATTCCTTTAGGATCACCTTTTCCTTTTAGGATCATATTCCTTTAGGATCATCACTTCCTTAGAGTTTCTGCACTCAAACCTTGGTTACCCCTTAAGTTGAACTTATATTTAACCTCCTTCCCGTTTAGGGTCCCACACCCTAGGACAATCCTTATATATCTTTTAGGTCTTACCCTTAGCTCTTACGCTTACCCTTAGCTCCTATGCTTACCCTTGGCTCCTACGCAACTCCGGAAGCATCTCGAGGAAGAAGTCTCAGGTATGGTCTCTTCTTATGGCTGGCGAGCTTCCTTACGTAGTCTAATTGACTTTAAACGACCCTCCCCGATAGTCGACAGACTCTAAAATGTTCCCGACGACAGTCAGCTTGGTTCGACCCCTTGAGCCGCCTCGCGTCGTCAGGTTGTAATCTTCGATTGATCTGATGGCTATACTTTGACTTTCGCCTTGTCCAAGCCTCAGTCAAAGTGGGGGCTCTGTAGACACCTCGTTTCTGCACCTCCCGCAAACCACCCGGTGATGATTGGGCCGCATGTTTGGTACGCGGAACGATTTGTGACAGTTCATAAGTTTATCGTCAAGTGGGCGCTCAAACAATTGTATCTACCTCATGGTCCTCATCTAGGTGTCACTACGGTCGTTTTGACAGTAATTAGAGTACATTTGGAGTCCGGGTCAAAAACCGTCTTCATTTCCTAAAACCATCAAATCCCGAGTCAAAGCAATGTGTTTGTCTACCTAAGGTTAGGATGTCATAAAATGTTGAGATTATATCTCATTTTGAGTCACATGTCACTTCTTTGGGCTAAACTAAAGGTTTACATTACAAAGTGTGCATTTCATTTAGCTAAAATGACAACCCGATCTTTAGGCCCATTTTACGAGGTGATAACCACTTTTTTGGGTCAGGCCTATTTCACAGAAAGTTCTAGATCTCTTTCTAGGTTTCCAACGCCACCGAAATCACCTTATTCCGAGTCTTGTATAGAAAGTTATTCCTAAAATACAACAGGCTGTCAAACGCGCTTTCTTACGCAGGAGGAACCCGCTGGGGAAAGGACGCAGCAGGTGCTGCGCCTCTTCCAAGGGACGCAGCTCTGCTGCGCCTTTTCCTCAAGGTTTTCTTTTTGTCCAAGTTTTCGTGTTTAACCTAAATCGGTTATTTCCGGATCTTTCTCTCCTTTCCTAAACCCTAATTCCGTGATTAGTATAAATAGGAGCCTTCGCCCCTCATATTTCTCACGCGAGTGTCCGCCCTTCTCTTCTCCCTTTGCATTCTAGACCTTTGTTCTTACTTTTTGGTGTCTACGTGCTTGAACATTCGACCACGTAAGCTCGGATCCTTCTGAGTACCAGTCTCGTTTGCATGACCGACCAATTTGACCAACTCCACAACTAATCAACTTAATTAATCTAATCGTTTTCCTCTTACGAGGGCACTTTCGTCTACATTCGAGTCGAGCATCACTAATCGATAACTTAGTTCTTCTCGTTTCGTCAAACATGTAAGTCTGAGGGTGTAAATCCTTCTTTATTTATTGTTATTTACTTTTTGTATCATTAATGTAAGGTTTATGTCGAAAATACTTCTTAAAACCGATTTATAAAACCATGCTTTAAAACCCTTTTTTACGGATTTCCAGAAGACAAACCGTCGAGAAAGGACGCAGCAACTGTTGCGCCTCTTCGAAGGAGCGCAGTGCCTGCTGCGCCTCTTCGTGAGGCTGCCGCAGTTCCTGCTTCCTTTCTTCTTCCTTCGTCCTCTATAATTCGTCAACTTTTATTCGTTTTTATTTGTTTTCGTTAGTTCTTTGTTATAATACCATAATAATTTCACATGTATATTATTTATCATTCACTAACATATAATTTATCATTAAAATCTGACTTAAATCCCATGTAATCCAATATTTGCGGGTTTTCGTCATTAAAATCAATCCGGGTTGTAGAAATTCGATTTGTTCATATCGGGCTTCTGGAATTCGATCTTTGATATATCTTCATCTGTCTTTTGTCATGTTCGTCATTAATTCGTCGTTAATTCATCGTGTTTAACCTATTTAGTTCACCTATGTCACTAATCAATCCTTCGTTCATGTAATTAATTCGTCCACATTCGTCTCGTCCATGTTTTATTGCTTTTATGACTTATTCACATGTAATTAATGTATTAAATAACTTTCATCTGAGTCGAATATCATAATTAATCCTTGAATTCACCAATTAACATTAACGATTTGCAGTCCCGGCTTCACAGCCAGAACTCACCCTTGGAACAGACGCAGCAATTGCTGCGCCTCTTCCAGAGGGCGCAGCTCTGCTGCGCCTGTTCCAGGATGATTTCTGTCTCTGAACTTCCGTTCTACCTTGACCTAGTTTAATTAGCTTACATATTAATCAACTATTAATCGTATTATCACCCTAATTCATGTTCGTTAATTTGTTTATTTTGTTCTTTCTCAAAATATCCGTTTTGGAAGTATTTTCGACATAAATCGATTGAATCCAATGTAATTATTGTATGTTTTTCATTATTGTAATTCATTATTGTATTTATTGTATCATTTGTATGCTTCACATGTAATTAATCTAACATTCACTTCGACCCCAATTTATGTGCTAATTACTTGTTAACCGACTTAGTCTAATTCTCATATGCTAGGATTAATCTATTGGATGTTGCATTGCATGCATATAATCGACAATATATCAAGTACGAATAACTTCCCTAATCATTAATAGAGGCCGCTATCGAGGCGGGCGGGATTAGGTGTTCGATCGAAAGAGCTTCCTAATACGTACCCTCACCCCTTACTCCAGATCTCTGTGAACATCCGTGTTCATTGGCATCCACGAGAGTCATTTTAGACATAGAATGCTAAGGGTAACGATTGCTTAGTGTTCATGTCACTACTTTGTGCCTTGACATGACACGAGGTATTCGAACGGTTCCAATTTCCCATAAAAATTGGTGGCGACTGCACAAATGCAAACGCTTGTTCCCAAGCGCCCCCGTGGGCCCGTGTCCACACCTTGGTTCGCCGGCTTGCCCGCGCCTAAATGGGGTGTCCAGGTCAGAACTCAACCATGTTTGTTCTCGTCTTTCCCCTTTAATTCATTTTCACATTTGTAATCGGTTTTTACCATTTCAAATATTTTCAAACCCTTTTTTATTTTATTTCATTTGTTTTAACCATAAAACATTTTTCACCCTTGGTTCCTCACACCATGACGGTTAAATCCGTGTTTCGGTGATAATATTTGGTTAATGACATTTAAAAGGTATTTAAAACCTTTTATTTCATTTCTTTATCTTTTGGGAGGTATTTTAAAGCCTTTTGTCATTTCTTTACATTTTCAAAATAAACATATTAGTCACCAACACAAAGTCATCCTTGGTTCTATATACCATGCCGGATTTTAACCCGGATACGATGATGAGAATTGACTAATTATATTCAAATGAACTTAAAGCAATTAGTTCATAATTATTTTCAAAACTATTCATGTCAAGCTTGTCAAGTCGAACCCGACACCGAATATTATCAAAATAATGATGATTATTCGAGTCTAGTTCTTCAAATCAACAAATGCGGTCTAAACGACCCTTTCAAACCAAATCGGGTTCAAATACCCATTTCTCAACACGTTTGATAACGTTTTCAAAAGGTCAGAATACGGCATATAACCGTAGGTTAACCCGTGCCTCAAGCAGGCCTTTTCTTTCTCAGTTTCAAAACCAGGGAAGGCCCCTTGTACCGCCGGCTGGCTCGCCCCTCATGTAGCCGTCTGGTACAGGACTTGTTCCCTTTCCAGCACTCGTCTAGGGCGATCCCGACTCCGGTTAGCCCGGATATAGGACGGATCAGATGACTATTTGCTTATTCAAAATCATGCTTGCAAAACGCTTTACCAAGACAAATGGATCACGTTATGCACCCTAAACCTAACACGGTAAATGGATGTTTAATTTTCGTCTTGCATGCAAATCAATCATTAATCCAACTCGACATCTTATACTTGATACTTGGATTAAATCAACCGACTTAGAAAGCTCTCACATATTAGGTTTAAATTATTGGATGCGCATTCATGCATTTAAACCGTTTTATCAACTTTTTCATTCAACCAACCAAGATCGATCAGTAGAGACCGCTACCGCGGGCGGGTTTGGGTGTCTGATTAAAGGGCTTCCCAATACGTACCTTCACCTCTTACTCAGAAACTTTGGATAGTGGACGACCTTATCCAGGGCGTACGAGAGTCATTCTAGAGATAGGATGCTAAAGAAGGACGATTCCTTATCTTTAGTACCTATGTCACACCCTGCTTTGTGCTTCGTTTGACCGAGGTATAAAGTGGATTCGAACGGGTTCCAAGCATCCCACAAATGCTTGGTGGTGACTCCGAACACCTCTAATCGTTTCGAGACCCTTACCGAGGCAAAACCGACCGATCTAAAACGATTCGGTCGAAAGCATTTTTACGCCGCCGAGCGTGGCTTTCAAAAGATCGCTATACGTCCAACAGATTGGCTTGGCGTGTAGGTGGCTATGTCCACAATGTCAGCCAGCAAGATTGGTATAACTTTATTGCTTATAGGCAGTCTGACAAGTTTAAGGTAATTTATCTTCGACTCATTGGGATCACTTTATTAGTAATCACTTAATAAGTAATGAAATATGCTTACATTACCCGATACTATTCATTTTATGAAGACTATGAGTAGGCAGAACCTAGAGAACATTTCAAAGAAAGAGAGCGTCTTTCATGGCTCCAGAGGTGGTTATAGATTAATTAAGAAGAAGCTTGGAACTGTCAATCGTCACGACGCTTGGGTGGTCGGTCACACTCCTAAGAATGGAAAGTTAGAAACTCTATATGATAAGGCCACCAAAGAGAAAATTGTAAGTTTGAATAAATATGTCACGCCTACCACTAGTGGTCGGTTATATAATTGTGAGTTTAAATAAAATTTAGTTGTATAATGATTTTATGTGTATGTAGAGGATCTATGAGAAGGAAGGAAAATAGAAGTCTGGAGGACGTGATGACATTCTTGCTAGGGCAATCGGCAAAGCAGAGCATCCAGGTCGTGTGAGAGGGGTATCGACGCATGTTGGTATCACTAAGTATTTTGGAAAAAATACTCGAAGGACAATGAGTGGTGATGATAGGGTATATAAATATTGTATTTTATTCAACATAATATATATATATATATATGCTGAAATTATACTACTTATTTTAATCATATTCATTTCTACTACACAGCTACAAACAATGGCCAGGTTGATACTCAAAATGGTGGAAACGGGGGATAAGCCATCTGAAGAAGAGTTGGTTATGGTTCGGCAAGTCATAAAGGAAGCAGGGGAGAAGAAGGAAAAAGCGGGCATGCGAAGTGAGAAAGACATGGCAAAGGATCAAGATGGGGTAGATGAAGAGGAAGTCAAGAAGGCAGGGGAGAAGGAGGTGGAGGTGGGAGTCGAAGACACGTTCTTATCATCTCCAAATCCGGCTTTTGACGAGGTATTAGCTACTATGACTAGTTTATAATTGCTGTATATATATACTAATTAATTAAATTTATTAATTAAAGTAGTGCATGTATATATATACTAATTAATTAAAAATGGGAAGGTCGTTTGCAAGAAGCCTTGTGTTCTTTACTACAAAGCCCCTACAGTAGCATCGGGCAAAATTGATGTTGCTAGGGGAGTAGCGTTCTATTGCGGCCAGAATCAAGAAGTTGAGATTGAAGGCAATCAAGGCAGTGCCCTCGGTGAGGGATTGAGGGAAGTGGAAGTGATCGAGTTATATCTGGAGAAGTATGGTACTCTAATAGTACCACGTAGTGAAAATTGGCTTTTGCAAGATGTCGTGGGTTCTATTGTGCAATGGCCTGAAGCATTCATTAGTGTTGACATCTCCGGGGTAGTTAGCTAAAGCGAACGCATTTTATATAATGAACGCTTTTAAATTTATTAGGGTAACCTTATCTAACACATAGTAAGTATTTCAATTTTTACATATGCAGGAGTTAACGAAGCCATTATGGCTGAAATTAGGACTACTACGTCAACACCCAAAGTCACTGATTCGACGTCCTCTCCACCCAAAATTCAAGAGGTAGTAATAATTTAAAAAATAGATTGTGAGTTTTTCCTTTTTTTTTGTTATTTAAATTATATATGACGTCTCGTGTAATGTATATATTTTTTTTTTCTAAATTGTAGACCGGGGTTAAATCAGACGACTTACGATATAAGCCATCTACTTTTGCTGCACACAACGCTGGTGTTCCTCTTAAACCTAGATATCACACTGATGATTATAAGCAAAAATTGAATACTCCAACGTTCGTAGCTTTGCACAAGCTGGCTGAAAGGAAGCTAGCTGTCGGGGAAGTACTCATTATTGAGATCGGAGAGGATGTTATGGGTGAAGCTACAACTGTTCTTATGGATGGGGAATCACTGTGTCAGTTTCTCGACCTTGATGAGTTAAATGCTATGCACATTGTAATTTGGATGAAGTAAGTTTTTTAATAAACTTAGCATTTGGTTTTACGAATAGTGATGTTTATTTAAATCATTAATGAAAATAACATTCTTCGTTCCATTTGACGTAATATGTACCTGTGTACACACATCGCTGAGGGGAACTATGTTTCTCATGACTACAGATTCGTGTCACCTGAATTGTTCTCTCAAAAGCTGCATGGATACACATCCAGAGACCATATCGATAAAATTGTTGAACGGTTGAGGACACGCCCAAAAGCCTATGTTTTGCCTAATACAATGAGAATCAGTATGTATAGTACTTTATTATAATGAATCACGATTCTATTCATTTATTAACACGCTTACATGCATGTATATGAACTAACAGTTCAATTTTCAATATTTCATAGCAAGCATTGGCTGCTAACGGCAATCAATGTGACAAAAATCATAGTGTACTGGATTGACTCTTGCGGACATAGTCCCACTGAGAAATTTGTAAAGATGATTACTGAGTAAGTTTACAACCTTACATTATAATGTCATTTGTTATTGTATGACCTTTGCAGACTAGGCTCCTTTTAATGTCCCATCAATATTACTTAGCCAAATGCTAATTATAATTTCATGTATATATTTATGAATTAGTGTGTTTCGAGCAATTGGAGCATCAACTCCAAGTTTTGTCACGATAAAAGTAAGTGTATTCCTAATAATTACTCCTATCATTTAATTTATGTTTATGCGAGAGGTTGATCTAATTTAGCTTATTTGTATGTGATTTATATAATAGTCTCCTCTACAACCAGACGACAAACAATGCGCCTTTTTCTGTTGTCGGTCCATGTGGGAGATTATCACCCGAAAGTATATCAACATAGAGTCACCAGTTAGTGAGTTTTAATAACTATTTCAAACGTAACTTGGGTTTAATTCTGCGTAATATTCCACTTATTCTGTCTATTTTTATTAAGTATATTTTGATTTGTAGTTCCCACCTTCAATCAACAACAAAAACCCAACCTATTCGAAGGAAGACATTGTCGACATGAGAAATAAGTGGGCCACTTATTTTCTTTTAATAGCGGATGGTCAATAGTCTGCTCATTATGTATATGTGTATATAGAGCCATGTGTAATTAGTTTTGGTCACTCTATTTATAATATTTTGATGCTGGGTTGAATAGATCAATCTGTGTAATATTCTGATGTTGCAGGATTGAAATTTTGCAATGCGCAGCTGCTGAAATGCTATTTTGCAATAACATTTCAGCGGAACCTGCTACTGCAAAAATTAGCATTTCAGCAGCTGTTGGAATTTGCTAAAACAATTTTTTTAAAAAAATATTTATAAATTCGATTACGGTTAAAAATAAAACCGTGGTCAATAAATCTACTGAAAACTGTCGCATTTAAATAGAAACCTATTGACATATTCATCGAAAATATAATGGTTTAATAAGCATAAACCGTTGTCGAATTCATGACATTTAAAACGGTTTAATAAGCATAAACTGTTGTCATATTTACTATTTTACAACGGTTGTGTTTCAGTAAAACCGTTGTCATAGGTTTCCGTAGAGCATCATTCAGACTAATACTACCACGGTTTCAATATTATAGACAACAGTTTTTGAACCGTTCTTAATATTGTATTACGGTTATTTGAATCCGTTATTTACATTTCATAACGGCTCCGCCTTTTTAACAACCGTGGTCACAAAATAACAACGGTCGATGTAATAACGGTTCCGTGTTTTGTATTACAACGATATATCACCTTATCTAACCGTTGTTGCACCTATTATTTGGCGTAGTGAGTGTAAGTCATATTTGTCAGCAATGATTAAAAAGTTGTGTTCAAGAATTTACTTTGCATTGGGTTTATGCAGATGAGTTTAGACTCATATGAAAATTTCAAACAAATTTCCATGGAGAAATGTAATTGTCAACATAAAAATGCACATACTTTTTTATGGGAAGTTACACAAGCTAAATTTTATCAGTTACTCTTGTGTTAGACGGTTTATACTAATATAATGTAAAACGAGTCTAAAAAATGGTTACATAAACTGATAGAATGATGACCAAAACCAATTTTAACACAAATCTCCTATATATAAAAGCTACGTTTTTTTAAGTGTTTTTATTGGATCCTTGAATTTAGGGGAAAAAAATTCATATGATCATGGTGGGACCCAACTATTACTATAATTTTTACATCAAATTGTTTTTAATTTCTATGTACAAAGCAACGGGTGAATAATATTTTGAAGTACATATTTTATTTGCCATTTAATTAGTCACATATTTATTTAATTTCTAATATCTCTATCTCTATACCATATAGTTTTATAAATATTTATTTCAAAGGTATGTTTACCCTTTTAAATTTACAAAAATACATATTAAAAGATTTATAAAAATAATGAATTTTTTTTATAATATTAATCATTTGAAAATAAAATAAATTTGGGAATAACTTTTATTAAAACGCTATTAGTTTTACGTTGGTTCCTGTTTATTGAATATATCGTGTAACTTGCATTATCAAATGCTATTGCATCAAGCCTTTTTTTCCCCAATTTTTATGTAATTTGCCAATTTATAAAATATTTAATCCCGTGCAAATTTGCACAGGCATAAAACTAGTTCTTGTATAAGGCCGCTTATACAGGAATTTATGGCTTTTTTTTGTATTTTTGTTAATCAACTTGCATTAATACTAATAACCCGTTGATGGAAGATGTGTGGCCTGGTTCCAAAGAGAACTTATTTATTTTTGTCTTTTCAAAGCTTTTATTTCCATTTTTTACGCTCTTGGAACTATTTGATTTCATTATAGTTACAAATGAAATATATATATATATATATATATATATATATATATATATATATATATATATATATATATATATATATATATATATATAAGATCAAGTAAGTCCACCTCTTACATGTGAGTCCATGAGTCTCATTGTGAGCCTTTGGATCTTGAAAATAAAGGAATAGGATGAAACACAAAAAAAATGGTTAATCCTCTAATTTTGCTCTCTTCCTCTAATTTTCTTATTAACTCCATTAGTTCTCATCACTAATCATTAACCTCTCATTATCACATCTCCTCATTCTCTCTCTATATCTCACTTCTCCATATTCTCTAAAAAAAACCCAAAAACCAAACAAATAAAAAACCCAAAAAATCCAAATAAATCATTTACTCATCTATTCTTCGTTCACCTACCACCACCCACCGGACACCACCACAGTCGCCACCCCCGCCGCCGCCACCACCACCGCCGCCGCCGCCGCCGCCACGACGTTATTTTTTTAATTTTTTTTTTTTTTTTAAACTTGATGTTTGGGTGTTCTTTTTATTTTATTTTTTGTTTTTTTTCTCCTTATATCATCTTGCTATATAATATTGTTTAAAATTTGTGAGTTTTTTTTTATTTTAATCTTAGATCTACTAAAATAGATCAATTTTCATTGACCCGTTTTTTTTGTTCATTTCCGTTTTGTTATTTTTTTTTCAATTTTCATGTTTTGGTCTTTTTTTTTTCATTTCCGTTTTGTAGTTAATGTTTTGTTTTTTTTTGACCCATCTCCGTTTTTTTTTGTTCATTTCCGGTTTTTTTTTTTTTTCAATTTTCATGTTTTGGTCTTTTTTTTCCGGTTATTGACATTCTTACAAATTATAGTTTGATTTTAGTACTAAATCTATTAGTTATGAAATCTCATTTTTTACCTTTTTCTTGTTGATATCACTTTGTTAATATTCGTCTTGTTATATATATTTGCCAAATTTCGTATTTAAAATTTTCTTTTGGTATTGTGTGATTTAGGATCTATTAAAATTACTTTATCGGTTAAAATTACACTTTTTTTCGTTAAAATTACACTTTTTTCCGTTAAAATTACACTTTTTTTGGGTTAAAATCACAGTTCTTTCCTTGTTAAAAATACACTTTTTTCCGTTAAAATTACACTTTTTTGTGTTAAAATTACACTTTTTTTTCCGGTTAAAATTATAGTACTAAATCTATTAGTTATGAAATCTCATTTTTTTACTTTTTTCTATATCACTTTGTTAATATCCGTCTTGTTATATATATTTGTCAAATTTCGTATTTAAAATTTTCTTTTGGTATTGTGTGATTTAGGATCTATTAAAATTACTTTATCGGTTAAAATTACACTTTTTTCCGTTAAAATTACACATTTTTCCGTTAAAATTACACTTTTTTTTGGTTAAAATCACAATTTTTTCCTTGTTAAAATTACACTTTTTTTCGTTAAAATTACACTTTTTTCTGTTAAAATTACACTTTTTTTCGGGTTAAAATTACACTTTTTTCTGTTAAAATTACATTTTTTCCCTTTAAAATTACACTTGTCTTCATTAAAGTTACATTTATCTCTACTAAGATTATCTTCTCAATGACTAAAGTTACGCTTTTGGACTAAAGTTAGAACAATTTGGACTGAAGTTACAGAAATTTGGACACAAATTACACAATTTGGACTAAAATTACACAATTTGGACTAAAGATACACAAATTTGGACTATAGTTATACATTGGATTAAAATTACACTTTTATGGACTAAAATTACACTTTCGTGGACTAAAATTACACTTTTGTAGACTAAATTTATACATTTGTGGATTAAAATTACACATTTGTAGACTAAAATTACACTTTTGTGGACTAAAATTACACTTTTGTGGACTAAAATTACACTCATAAAATGATAAAAGATACACACACTATCAATTTACTAAGTTACACTTTAGTGGACAATGATTGGAATTGCACAATCTAAATGACTCAAAATAAATGAATTGTGTAACTTTAGTTCTAATTGTGTAATTTTACTCTAAATTTAGTCGTAAATAGTGTATTATTAGTTCAAAATTATTCGTAAATAGTGTATTTTCAGTCCAAAAATGTATTTTTAGTCCAAAATTGTATATTTTTAGTCCAAATTTAGTTGTAAATATTGTATTCAATTTAGTCGTAAACTCCATTAGTTCGTCCAAATAGTCCAAATAGTCCAAATTAGTTAGTCCATATTGTCCAAATTGTCCAAATTAGTTAGTCCAAATTGTTCAAATAGTCCAAATTAGTCTGTCTAACTTTAGTCCAAGAGTGTAACTTTAGTCATTAATAGAGATAAGTGTAATTTTAACAGGAAAAAGTGTAATTTTAACTGAAAAAAGTGTAATTTTAAAGTAGAAAGGTGTGATTTTAAAGGAAAAAAATGTAATTCCAACAAGAAAAAGTGTAATTTTAACAGGAAAAAGTATAATTGTAACAGAATTGAGTGTAATTTTAACATAAAAAGTGTAATTGTAACAAAAAAAGTGTAATTGTAAGAAGAAAAAGTGTAATTGTGACAGAAAAAGTGTAATTGTAACAAGTAAAAGGGTAATTCCAACAAGAAAAAGTGTAATTTTAACAGGAAAAAGTGTAATTGTAACAGAATTGAGTGTAATTTTAACATAAAAAGTGTAATTGTAACAAAAAAAAGTGTAATTGTAAGAAGAAAAAGTGTAATTGTGACAAGAAAAAGTATAATTCTAACAAGAAAAAGTATAATTTTAACAGGAAAAAGTGTAATTGTAACAAGAAAAAGTGTAATTCCAACAAGAAAAAGTGTAATTGTAATAGAAAAAAGTGTAATTTTAACAGGAAAAAGTGTAATTTTAACGAAAAAAAAGTGTAATTTTAACAGAAAAATGTGTAATTTTAACAAAAAAAAGTGTAATTTTAACAAAAAAAAAAGTGAAATTTTAACTGATATTAACAAGGCGAGATTTGTAAAAAAACCAAGATAAACACCAACAATATTAGATCTAAAATAAAAAATGATGTAAAACGAAAATAAAAAATAAAAAACGATGTAAAACACCAACAATATTTAAACACCAAGATAAACACCAACAATATTAGATCTAAAATAAAAAACGATGTAAAACACCAACAAATTAAATATCGTCACCACATCACCACCACGAATATCGTCACCATCCACATGACTTATAAAAGAAAGCGATAAAAAAAACCAAAAC
Organism: Silene latifolia; assembly: GCF_048544455.1. Lineage (NCBI taxonomy): Eukaryota > Viridiplantae > Streptophyta > Magnoliopsida > Caryophyllales > Caryophyllaceae > Silene > Silene latifolia. Next base: position 49,456,091 of record NC_133534.1, on the reverse strand, counting down.
TGAAATAAATTAAAAAAAACGATTCTGAAATAAATAAAAACCTTCAAAAGAGATTTGATTTTAAAAAAAAAACGAAACTGAAAAAGTCAGAACTTGAACAACCAACAACAACAACAAATTCCAAAACTAACAAGATCTCAAAAAACCTTCAAAAGACGGGGTTTTTTTTTTAAAAAAAAATGAAACAAGATCTCAAGGGAAAAGGACGGTTTAGGCGTGAGGATGTGGTAGGTGTCGGGTTTTGGGTTGTAGAGGGCGACAGTGAATGAGGCGTCAGATCTGGTCGAATGGGGAGGTGCGGTGGGTTGTTGGTGGTGAATGGGGAGGTGCGGTGGGTTGGCTTACAGGCAGAAAGAGGAGGAGGTGAGTGGTGGTGGCGGTTGCTGACGGTGGTGCGGTGTCCGGCGGCGGAGGCGGCAGGAGCAGGAAGAAAGAGGGAAAAGGACGGTGGTGGTGGCTGGTGCAGGGTGGTTGTTTGAGGGGACGGGATGAGAATGAGAGGATTTCTCATTTGAAATTTTTGTTTTGGGTTTTTTTTGGTTTTTTGTTTTGTATTTTTTTTGTTGATGGGAGGAAGAGAGGATGAGAGATTTTGTTTTGTTTTTGGAATGAATGAATGAGAGAGGAATGAATGAATGATAACAATGAAATTAGAATGAGGGGAGATTAGGAAGGATTAGGGAGGAAGATTAGCTAGATGCATTTCTAGCCCTCCATTGAGATGCAATCTCCTCCCTCCATTCCTTTCATCCTAAGGCCCTTAGAAGGACTAAGGGACTCAATTTGATGTAAGGACTTATGAGAACTTTACACTATATATATATATATATATATATATATATATATATATATATATATATATATATATATATATATATATTTATGTATTTATAGAGGCGGGATCTCGTGAGTTTGGTTCTTACGGTGAGTTGTCAGTTTGGAAAATTTCAGCCATTGGATCAAGGGAACAACGACTGAGATTAAACAAAAATTTCAACAATTTGAAAATAAAATGGCGAGAAATCAGTTGTACCAACAACATTATCGCAAATCCTAATTACATCACAATTCGCTGAAATCGCACGATAAAATTCACAAGATCTAACCTACAATTAAGGAACTCTACAATTAATTGTTCCACAATTGAAATTCAAACCCTAATTAAGTAGAACCCACATTCCGATCAAATTGCTGAATCACAGATTGTTTATAATGTCGATTGAATTGTTGTCGAGACTCCAGAATAATGAAAAACTAGAGATTGGATGCAGTAAAGAGAGATTACCTTCGTCATCGCGATCATCGTCTTTCTTAGTGAGAGGTTGCGCCATTGTTGACTGAATGAATGATGCTATGGATCTGCAATTCTTGTCAAACGGTTGTGGTGCCTCTGCTGGGTTGCTTCTACGGAGGTCAAGCTCAAGTAAATGGTGCAGTGGTGTTGTGGCTCGGCTAGTAGGCTGCTTGTGTTGGTGAGACCTGGCATATGGTTTTTTCCCATGAAGGTAATTTCTTACCATAAGACCGTCTCATGCAAAACGTATATAGTTCTGACCTTTTTGTAATGTTAGGATGTGTCACTTAATCGGCTTATGCTGTTTATGCTTAGTTTATGCTTCTGAATATGGTGGGTTGTCATGGAGTTGTGTTGATGCAGGGTGGTTGTCAACGGTTCTGAAGGAGTCGAATAACAAGAATTGATAACATATGCAGGCGTGCTGATAACATATGCAGGCGTGGTGTAGGTGGACGAAGGAGAGCGACGGTGTTGCGCTGTTGTCTGGCTGATCGAGAAGGGACTATGGCCTATGAGTTTGAGCTAGGGAAATGCTCAGGTCCTTGAACAGGCGAGGCGTTTGAGTTTTGACGGAAGTGAGCAGCGAAGAAGAGAGGAGTAACGACACTGAACTTGTAGTAAACATCGACGTCATTTGGTAGATGATAATGGAGGTGAATAATCCAATAAAAGTCCGCCGATGAACAAGCGTTGTATACGCTATTGGTTAAAATCAGCTAAAACTTGTGAGTATAAGAATGCAATAGAAATGGACTTACATCAAATTGAGCGGCTTGTGATGGTGAGGCGAGGAGGAAGGAGGTGGCGAAAATGGTGGCTGAATTGGGCTCCGTTGTGATTCGAACAAAGTTGTACAATATTGTGGAGCGGGTGATTGTTTTGATGAAACATTGACTATGGTGAGAAGGGAGTTAAATATACATAGTCAACTTGGATGATTTGCGCATTCAATTGATTTCCTGTAAAGTTATGTTGCTTGTGTAGTTAACTTTATGAACCTTGATCACTTAACATGTACTAGAGTAACAATTTGAGTATAACAATCTGGGATGCCTTTTTTAGATTCCTTTCTATATTTCAGTCCTAGTTTTGCTCGTAACGTGATTGCATATGCGGGAGAAACCGAAAAACTTGCGGTCAAAGAGGAGGAGAATGCGATCGAAGTTAAACGTAACCCTACCGACAAAGACCGAGAACTTACTTTCAAGGGTCAACAATTCGAGCTCTGTTAGTAAAAGCTCGAGGAAGGCACCGATATGTACGAGAAAAGCGCGAAGCCGGCAGGTGGCTCCAAGTTCCATCAATTATCGAGCGCAAAACCGAGAGCCGATCTTTGTGGTCAGCAGTGAGAAACAAAGAAACCAGAAAGGTCACGAAAACATAGAGACGTAATTTTGGCACAAGTTAACGCCCAAAATTACAGCTAACTATCTATATTGTGATTTGGTGTAGGCAAAATAATTGGGACGAATTCCAATCTGTAATTTGTAGTTATAAACCTTTCTCATGGCGGAGCCGATGTGTTCTAGTTTACGATTTTTATACAACAAGAGACGGTGTATATTGGAGAGCTTGAAGCTTAATCTTGGTGTGCTTGTAAGAAACTGAATAAATGTTGGTTGATATTCGGAATTGTTAATTAAAAGAGATTCTTATACGACATGGTTTCGTAATTATCTTATTCAGACCTCCCAGTCTTATACGACATGGTTTTTGAGTGCATGGCGGTAAATCCGTAGATATGATCCTGTAAAGAAATTAAAGGGTAACATAATAAGAAAACTAGAGAAGCATACAAACATAAGAATAACACTAGAATAACATGTGAGCACAAACTTACCATAAGAAACCAAACTCACAACATCCAAACTCTATCTATATATAGCCCTTTTTCAATATGACAATGACACAACAATAACACTAGAATAATACTACAATAACACACGACTAAAACTACAATAACACCACAATAACAACATAATAACACGGGGGAAAAAAAAGAGTAAAAAAAAATCATAGTAGTAAAAAAATTAAAGTGACACCGGAATAACATTACAATAACACCAGAAAAACAATACCACCAGAATAACAGCATAATAACACGAGGTAAAAAAAAGAGTAAAAAAATCAAAGTAGTAAAAAAAATCAACGTGACACCGGAATAACATCACAATAACACCAGAATAACAATACCACCAAAATAACAGCACAATAACACGTAGTAAAAAAAAAGAGTAAAAAATCAAAGTAGTTAAAAAAAATCAAAGTGACACCTGAATAACATCACAATAACAGCAGAATAACAGTAAAATAACAGCACAATAACACGGGGTAAAAAAAAAGAAAAAAAATCAAAGTCGTAAAAAAAATCAAAGTGGCACAGGAATAACATCACAATAACAACAGAATAATAGTAGAATAACAGCACAATAACATGTGGTAAAAAAAAAAAAAAAAAAATCAAAGTCGTTAAAAAAATCAAAGTGACACCGAAATAACATCACAATAACACCAGAATAATAGTAGAATAACAAAGACAATAACAATGGTAAAAAAAGAAAAAAATCAAAGTCGTAAAAAAATTCACAAAATGTGAGAATAACATCACAATAACAGTGGAATAACAATAACAGTACAATAACATATGGTAAAAAAAAAAAAGAGAAAAAAATCAAAGTCGTAAAAAAAATCAAAGTAACAGCAGAATAACATCACAATAACAGCGGAATAACAATAACAGCACAATAACATGTGGTAAAAAAAAAAAAGAGAAAAAAATCAAAGTCGTAAAAAGAATCCAAGTAAAAAAAAGAGCACAATAATAGCATAATAACACGAGGTAAAAAAAATAAGAGAAAAAAAAAATTTCAAGTAAAAAAAATCCGGTACAAAAAGAAAAAGAAAAGAGGTAACATAATGAGTAATTTAAAGAAAAACATAAGAGAAAACAAAAATCAAAGTGGTAAAAAAAAAAACATAATAACACGAGGTAAAAAAAGAGAAAAAAAAAATTAAAGTAAAAAAAAAGTAACATTAGAAAAAAGAGAAAATAAGTAAATGACAATGGTTTTATATGACATGTAAGATTTGATCTTGGCCACTCATCTCTAATATAATCTAGTGGCTGAGATTCCCCCAACTCACAACTCACCATAAGAACCAAAATCACCAAATTCAATCTCTCTCTCTCTCTCTCTCTCTCTCTCTCTCTCTCTCTCTCTCTCTCTCTCTCTCTCTCTCTCTCTCTCTCTCTCTCTCTATATATATATATATATATATATATATATATAAATATATATATATATATATATATATATATATATATATATATATATAATTTTTTTTTACAACGATAAATTATTATAAATAAAAGAAATCTAACAATCATGTCAATAAGGAAAAAAAGGGAACAGTTTAAAGATAAAACCAACATATATTTAATTACACAGTTACATAAATGAAAAAAAAATTAAAATCCCGTGAATTTCACGGGTTTCAAAACTAGTTCCTCTTATATAACGGGTTTGTTAATTTCTATCGATTCATTTTTTTTATTTCCAATTAACCGTGGATTCTATTAGATTACAAACGTAAAACTCGTGTTAACGTCGTAAACAACCAACCTAAGAACAAGTCCAATGGTTTGGTTTGAGGACTTGCTTGCAATTTTGGAAAATTGCAAGCTAGTAGTCCAACCATTGGAGGCTTCCATGTAGACTAGCTTAGTTTGGGCAAGTAGCTTCATTAAGCTACTAGCTTAAAGGGACCCACAAGAATAAAGCACCAATAGGAAAATAGTGGTGACATAAACAAATAAGAAATATAATACTATGTGGGGTTCATCAAAGCTATTGGTATATTGGCTACACCATTGGAGTAATTTATATCTTAAAATTATTGTAGCTTAAAATCTAATGTGGCAAAGTTAGGCTAATAGATAATTGTTCAACCATTGAACTTGCTCTAGGTATCATTCACCCAAAATCTGCTAATTCAAAATCCAAAATCTGCTACGGAGTAATTCACAATAGAAAGAAAAGAGAAAATTATCAGAATTACAAAACTAAAGAAAAAGAATACCTCATTTGAAAAGATGATCAAATGCAATCTACACAGATTAATTAAAATAATAACAATATTAAATGGTGGTACCTCATTTGAAAGGTGATTTAAAACATGTGCATGTCATAAGCAAATCCTTGAGGGAGCTTCCAAGTTCCAACCTGAAAAAAAATAAACGAAAAAGATTAAACAACACAATGAATTAATAGAAATTCACAAACCCATTTTATAAGAGGACGTAGTAAGAAGATAAAAGGGTAGGTCAATGATAACGGTTCATTTTACGCAAATGAAGAGACGTCATTGGGAGTTAGGACTCTACGAAGGATGACGATTTTAGTTTTGTTTTTGTTTTTTTTACTGAATTTTGCTTTTCGTTAACTGTCTCCATGGACTATGGATTACTAAACTCTCCGGATTTGTGATATTAGACTGCCATGTATGTCAATTTATGGATTATACAACCAGTTGTATATGTTGTACGGTGTAGAATCCGAGCTTTGTGATAAAGTATCCGGGCTTTATGTTAAATAATATGAGCTTTATTAGAAAGTATTGAACTCATCCATTTACACATTAAAAACATGAACTTTGAATTAGCTCAGAAAAAATACATATAAGCTCGGATTCTTATACCTTGGTTGTACAATGCTTATGGTACAACTGGATGTATAATCCTATTTGTGCATGTATCTTAATCTAGTGCTAATAGTTTAACCTTTTTATATTATTTATAGATAGTAACAAGTAAGTTTATCCTAATGCTATATCGTTGTGTTGTAACGTTGGAAAAAGCCGTACAAAGAAAATATTTTATTATTTAACCAATTTCAAATATTTTTAATGTTTTATTATTTTCGAAATTTTTGATATTGATTTCCTAAATCTCCATAATTATATGTAAATTATCTTTTTTATATTTTTCATAGTATAAGATGCAATATTTGATTTCCATATTATAAGAAAACAATATTTAGTTCCCCTTATTGGAGAATATATCTTTCAAGATATGGAATAAATATTTAGTTCCCCTTATTGGAGAATATATCTTTCAATATTATATGAGATATTTTATATATCACATCTTACCATATAATAGCTTTGTGGTTATTAAGGATAAAATTTGGGAAATTGAGTACGTGGATTTGGAGGTTTTGGATTAAATTGGATTGGCAGCGAAGGCGAGGCATTAGAAGATGACAGCGGCGGACATGGTGGAGATACAATGGTGACTGTCGCGGAGAGAGGAGAGGACAGAGAAATACAACGGTGGTGGTTGAGGTGGTGGAGTTAAATAAAAGCTTTGGGGATTTTTATACTCTATAATGATTATTTAGTTTGACGATATGTAGTGTGCTCAGAGGGTAGAGTTTGCGGTGGTTAGGGTGGTTGGGGTTTATGGGAAGGAGGTGGAGTGATGGTTGTGTGGGTAATGTGGGAAGGAGGTTGGTAAAATATGGTAAGGGTGTAACACTCCTAATTTCCGTATAATATTTATTTAATTCATTTTCCCATTCATATTTTATTTTCCGGGAAAATATTTTTTTTCATATTTAATTGGCTTTTCTAACTGGAGATTGATGAAACTCGCTTAGCTTTTGGGTTTCACATGATACTAGAGTGGATGAGTGACTTTTGGGCCAAAGTTTCGAATAAACTCATGAGTTCTTCTATAAATAAGAGTGGAATTAAACCCTTACTTTTGTTTTTCTCATAATTCCACAAAACCCTAAACTTAATTCTCTCATCTCTTCTCTCCCTTTGGTGCCGTGTGGTTTTCCACTGGGATTCGTGCCGCCTTCTTGTTCCTCCTCTAATCGTCATTTTCGAGCTTAGATCGATCCTATTTCTTGGATCTATCAATATTCATCGTAAGTTTCGTAGTTTAAGCGTTTATTTAATACGCCCTCTTATTCAATATAAACTTCCATATTTCCTTTTCCGTCTATTCACAATAACTTCCCTATTTCCTTTTCTGGTAAGTGTTTGTGTGGTCCAAGTTTAATTGTATGGTGGGTACTGTATTTGTGTGGTCCAAATTTATTTATATGGTGGGGTAGTGTGACACCCCCATACTCCAAGTGTCTTACTAGGACCACTTAAGGTATGAGAACGTCGCCATCTCGGTTCCCCGAGGCAATGATAATCAAAAGACAATAAAGAAACATACTTAAATAGTAATAAAGTTTAAAGTGATTACATGTCAACTACAAAACTGATAAAAAGAAATACAAGGTTCTTAAAATTGTCTACTATCAAAACTATAAAATGTCTGACACAGCGGAAGACTTCTAAACTGCATCGTGGTGACTCATCCCAGTTATCCCATACGCATCGTCTCAAACCTGCTCAATAACTGCTCACCACCCCCGAATGGATCACCACAGTTTTTAAAACATTTAAACGGGGTCAGTACTGAATACATAAAACAAATGCCACAATGAAACACAAACACAAACAGTTCAAACAGCTCAACCAATCCCCAGTCTCCATCTCCAATCTCCACACAACTGACTACACACTAAAGTGTGTAGCCCTGCCAGAGTATCCATCGCAACAAGTAATCCACGCCGCCAGTGGGGGACCGCAGCCGTACCCACAAAATCCCCGCTCATCTCCATCGAGCGATAAACCCAAGTTCATTAATGTGCACATCCCCTCTGTGACGGGTTCCACAGAGGGCGAATCAAGGGCGTGAAGCCACTCCCGCAAGTGACTCCACTCAGCCAGGGACGCGCCCCAAAGATCACAAACAGTTACACAATCAATCAACCATATACTATTAACAATACTAAAACCAATCCAACATTACAATTATTCAACAGTCACAACAACAACCACCAACAACTATGTAGCCAATACTGAGTAGGGAAACCCTACCTGGAAAGCAACACCAACAGACGATCAAGCAGCTAAGTCAGAATCTTTCCTCAACGAATCCTCCTCCTATACATACATACATACAATCACAACCATATTCACATAAATTACCCAAAACCCCCCAAATCACCCAAATAGGGTTTAACCAACCTTAACAAAACATTATAAAATTTATATAAAAAGCTTACCCTCGACACAAGGATCACAACGGTGTAAAGAACAATGCAATCCGACACTCCTAGCCTCGGGATTTGTTAACAATGCGATGACAATCAAGCTACGTAACTCCTCTTCTTCTCAAATAGGTTTTAGAATAGTTAAAAGAGATTAAGAAAAGTAACGGACATCCTTTTATACTAATCTCGCATCATTGACAAAGCCCGTCAAAATCAGCCCGTATAACTCACTTACTCGATCGAGTGACCCTTACTCGATCGAGTGTCAAGCTTACTCGATCGAGTACCCTACAGGCAGACTACTGTTTTGCGTAAAAATCTACTTACTCGATAGAGTAAGCCCCACTCGATAGAGTACCCTAAGACACATAAAACCGTAGTATTACAGGTAGTGTGTTTCCTTAATTTTTATGTCAAAATGAAACGGGAAGTTTATTGTGGATAGGAGGGAGTATATATTTATATAGTTAGTATATTAATTAGATTCGTTCTCTACTTTGGCACGTGTGATAATTCGTTAAAGGTATGGAAGTTGCACCTGGAAAAGACATCTATCTTGTTGAGGACGATCTCTAGGTTTATTCGCTGAAAGCACTACTACAGATACAGGCTATAACAACGGTCAAAAACCGTTGTTATATAAAAAAGCGGACGTTGTTAAAGCGTCCGTTGTAGAAGGTTTTAACAACGGTTGGTTTACTTAAGGAAACCGTTGTTAAAACTATTAACCACGGTTTTATGTATAAAAACCCGTTGTGGAAAGTGTGACTCAATTTTGGGGGGAAAGTTATAACAACGGGTTTTAATATACAAAACCGTTGTTATAACTAAAGACAACGGGTTGTTTTAAAATAACCGTTGTTGTTTGTTCTTAAAAAATAAAAAAAAATTAAATTAAATATTACTAGATGCATGCATAATTACGGCCTGTTAGAATTCCGATGCATGCATTATTACTGACATCACTGTACATATGAACGGATAATATGGAATGAGAAGGGTTAGTAATAGGATTTGAAGCAGCATTATTGAGAGATATGATGATGATTATGGCACAACTTCCTAACATATATATTAATTAAAAAGCAATTAACTCAACCCACACATTGCTTAGTATAAATACATTGCATATCTCAACTAACATTTCCATTATCTCATATATTCATCTCCAAACTCTAACTGCTAAAACAAACTCTACTTAATCTTTCAAAACAAACTCAAAAACTCCAACAAAATGAATGATTTCATCCTTAAGACTCTTACCATGATCGAGAACAACAACAACTTCATCCGCTGGTTCCTCCATATTGAGGAAAGTTTCAGGAGCTACCTTGCGGATGCTCGATCCGCACCGAAGCACGCCAAAGAAGATGGCTTGACGGAGCGAAGGCGATTTGCGGCTATATGACGATATAGCAACTGCTGAACGGAACCTCCAAATAGCCAAGGAGGAGAGGACGGATACGATAGAGCAGAATAAGATCCTCCATGAAAATATAAGAATTGCATTTTTACATATGTAATTTTTTTTTTTTAATTTATGTATTTATAAATATATATATATATATTAATTATGTTTATCTTACTTCTTCATCTTGCTTCTTCATTGTTTTACTAACTAATTATGCGAACAATACTTAAACAAATAACATAATGGTCGATAAAAACACATACATGCAAAAGAAATAAATAGAAAAAGAAAATAATGACGATGAAACTAACGGTGATTTTGAGATTTACCTGATAAATACCGAACGTAATAGACGATGAAATCACAGTGACGGCGAGAAGATAAAGCGACGATGAGAAAGAGAGAAATAGAGAAAGAGAGAAAGAGAGTGTGTATGTGTTTTGTGTTTGTTTGTCTGCTGTGTTTGTGTTTGTGTTTGTGTATTAAGGGTTGTGTTTTGTGGCTGCAGTAGACTTGTGTTTGTGTGGTTTATAGTATGGAAGGTATTGACAACGGTTATTAAACAACAACCGTTGTGAAATAAGTTTTAACAACGGTTGTAAAAAACACCCGTTGTTAAATAAGTTTTAACAACGGGTTTCAAAATAACCGTTGTGATTACTTTTCACTAACTTTGCGCCAATTTTGCGCCAAATTATTAACAACGGTTGTGAATGTGTGACCCGTTGTTAAAACTAATAACAACGGTGTTTATAACAATACCCGTTGTAATTTATTTTAGTAAAATTCGCGCCATACATTCTACAACGTCTATTGTGATTTTCGTGAATAATCGTTGTTAAAGGGGCGTTGTAGTTGCCTGGATTTGTAGTAGTGAAGGTAACTAAGTGTTTTTCTTTTAATAATTGTGTTTATGTCAATTGATATGATCAATATGATTTAATGGTTGTTTTGTATGATCGGTACCATGTTATATTATTTGTTGTCATGAATTAATTGTGTTTCGCATATTTAGATACAATTTAATGTCTTATTTGCATATCGTATATTGTCAATGCATGGTTTTTAGCGTTGTGTGCAATTAGGGTTTTTTTCCCCTTTGGTTTGGGGAAATGAATTAAGAAAAACAACAAAATTACCTAACTACCCTCATATAACCCCACCCTTCTTGCTCCACACTTGACATCCCCTTGCCACAATGACCCTAGTAAACAGGAACTTAGTCCAAACCACCATCAATCCGCCGCTACCCACACAGAAGCACCTCATGTCTCTTGCATCCTATTTCCAGACACTAGCAATTTCACCCGAATACGACAACCCACCAATCCAACTCCAAGCATGAAAAAAATATAGATCGGGTTGTTATGGAGGTAATGGTGAGATTAGACGCTCCGTCGTGGTGCAGAGGTGCGATGAGACGGTGGCGGAGGGAGTTCGGCTGCAGCAAGGGTTTCGAAGAGGGCGGAGTTCTGGCGAAGGAGGAACGAAGAAGGTGACGGTCTCGATCCATGGTGATTTGATGGTTGGAACTTGGAAGTTGGTGAAGGAGAAACGAAGAAGGGACGGTCTAGATTTTGTTTACCCAAATCATTGATTTTGCTATTTAGGGTTTGCTGGATTTTGTGATTTGAGGAAAATATGGATGAGAGGAAATCATACATGTCGTTTTGTTAAGGATTATGGTGTTGTAGAAGGTCAGATGTGTGGTGGTGCGCGGTAGTGGTGCTTAAATCGGTGATGGTGTCGGTGGTGTGAGGTGGGTGGTGGCATGGCGGTGGAAGGTAGGCAGGGAAACGAACGAGAGGGCATGGATGGGTGCTTTGTCCAGTTGGATAGGGTAAATGAGGAGGAGTAGTTATGTCAATTTATGAATATTATATGTCCAAATAAGGAAATAGGTTGGTTTACTTAAGGAAACCGTTGTTAAAACTATTAACCACGGTTTTATGTATAAAAACCCGTTGTGGAAAGTGTGACTCAATTTTGGGGGAAAAGTTATAACAACGGGTTTTAATATACAAAACCGTTGTTATAACTAAAGACAACGGGTTGTTTTAAAATAACCGTTGTTGTTTGTTCTTAAAAAATAAAAAAAAATTAAATTAAATATTACTAGATGCATGCATAATTACGGCTGTTAGAATTCGATGCATGCATTATTACGACATCACTTTGTACATATGAACAGATAATATGGAATGAGAAGGGTTAGTAATAGGATTTGAAGCGATTATTGAGAGATATGATGATGATTATGGCACAACTTCCTAACATATATATTAATTAAAAAACAATTAACTCAACCCACACATTGCTTAGTATAAATACATTGCATATCTCAACTAACATTTCCATTATCTCATATATTCATCTCCAAACTCTAATCGCTAAAACAAACTCTACTTAATCTTTCAAAACAAACTCAAAAACTCCAACAAAATGAATGATTTCATCCTTAAGACTCTTACCATGATCGAGAACAACAACAACTTCATCCGCCGGTTCCTCCATATTGAGGAAAGTTTCAGAGCTACCTTGCGGAATCTCGATCCGCACCGAAGCACGCCAAAGAAGATGGCTTGACGGAGCAAAGAAGCGATTGCGGCTATATGACGATATAGCAACTGCTGAACGGAACCTCCAAATAGCCAAGGAGGAGAGGACGGATACGATAGAGCAGAATAAGATCCTCCATGAAAATATAAGAATTGCATTTTTACATATGTAATTTTTTTTTTTTAATTTATGTATTTAAAAATATATATATATATATATTAATTATGTTTATTTTACTTCTTCATCTTGCTTCTTCATTGTTTTACTAACTAATTATGCGAACAATACTTAAACAAATAACATAATGGTCGATAAAAACACATACATGAAAAGAAATAAATAGAAAAAGAAAATAATGACGATGAAACTAACGGACGGCGAGATTTACCCGATAAATACAGAACGTAATAGACGATGAAAATCACAAAGTGACGGCGAGAAGATAAAGCGACGATGAGAAAGAGAGAAATAGAGAAAGAGAGAAAGAGAGTGTGTATGTGTTTTGTGTTTGTTTGTCTGTTGTGTTTGTGTTTGTGTTTGTGTATTAAGGGTTGTGTTTTGTGGCTGCAGCAGACTTGTGTTTGTGTGGTTTATAGTATGGAAGGTATTGACAACGGTTATTAAACAACAACCGTTGTGAAATAAGTTTTAACAACGGTTGTAAAAAACACCCGTTGTTAAATAAGGTTTAACAACGGGTTTCAAAAATAACCGTTGTGATTACTTTTCACTAATTTTGCGCCAATTTTGCGCCAAATTATTAACAACGGTTGTGAATGTGTGACCCGTTGTTAAAACTAATAACAACGGTGTTTATAACAATACCCGTTGTAATTTATTTTAGTAAAATTCGCGCCATACATTCTACAACGTCTATTGTGATTTTCGTGAATAATCGTTGTTAAAGGGGCGTTGTAGTTGCCTGGATTTGTAGTAGTGAAGGTAACTAAGTGTTTTTCTTTTAATAATTGTGTTTATGTCAATTGATATGACCAATATGATTTAATGGTTGTTTTGTATGATTGGTACCATGTTATATTATTTGTTGTCATGAATTAATTGTGTTTCGCATATTTAGATACAAATTAATGTCTTATTTGCATATCGTATATTGTCAATGCATGGTTTTTGGCGTTGTGTGCAATTAGGGTTTTTTTCCCCTTTGGTTTGGGGAAATGAATTAAGAAAAACAACAAAATTACCTAACTACCCTCATATAACCCCACCCTTCTTGCTCCACACTTGACATCCCCTTGCCACAATTACCCTAGTAAACAGGAACTTAGTCCAAACCACCATCAATCCGCCGCTACCCACACAGAAGCACCTCATGTCTCTTGCATCCTATTTCCAGACACTAGCAATTTCACCCGAATACGACAACCCACCAATCCAACTCCAAGCATGAAAAAAATATAGATCGGGTTGTTATGGAGGTAATGGTGAGATTAGACGCTTCGTCGTGGTGCAGTGGTGCGATGAGACGGTGGCGGAGGGAGTTCGGCTGCAGCAAGGGTTTCGAAGATGGCGGAGTTCTGGCGAAGGAGGAACGAAGAAGGTGACGGTCTCGATCCATGGTGATTTGATGGTTGGAACTTGGAAGTTGGTGAAGGAGAAACGAAGAAGGGACGGTCTTGATTTTGTTTACCCAAATCATTGATTTTGCTATTTAGGGTTTGCTAGATTTTGTGATTTGAGGAAAATATGGATGAGAGGAAATCATACATGTCGTTTTGTTAAGGATTATGGTGTTGTAGAAGGTCAGATGTGTGGTGGTGCGCGGTAGTGGTGCTTAAATCGGTGATGGTGTCGGTGGTGTGAGGTGGGTGGTGGCATGGCGGTGGAAGGTAGGCAGGGAAACGAACGAGAGGGCATGGATGGGTGCTTTGTCCAGTTGGATAGGGTAAATGAGGAGGAGTAGTTATGTCAATTTATGAATATTATATGTCCAAATAAGGAAATAGGTTGGTTTACTTAAGGAAACCGTTGTTAAAACTATTAACCACGGTTTTATGTATAAAAACCCGTTGTGGAAAGTGTGACTCAATTTTGGGGGGAAAGTTATAACAACGGGTTTTAATATACAAAACCGTTGTTATAACTAAAGACAACGGGTTGTTTTAAAATAACCGTTGTTGTTTGTTCTTAAAAAATAAAAAAAAATTAAATTAAATATTACTAGATGCATGCATAATTACGGCCTGTTAGAATTCCGATGCATGCATTATTACTGACATCACTGTACATATGAACGGATAATATGGAATGAGAAGGGTTAGTAATAGGATTTGAAGCGATTATTGAGAGATATGATGATGATTATGGCACAACTTCCTAACATATATATTAATTAAAAAGCAATTAACTCAACCCACACATTGCTTAGTATAAATACATTGCATATCTCAACTAACATTTCCATTATCTCATATATTCATCTCCAAACTCTAACTGCTAAAACAAACTCTACTTAATCTTTCAAATCAAACTCAAAAAACTCCAACAAAATGAATGATTTCATCCTTAAGACTCTTACCATGATCGAGAACAACAACAACTTCATCCGCCGGTTCCTCCATATTGAGGAAAGTTTCAGGAGCTACCTTGCGGATGCTCGATCCGCACTGAAGCACGCCAAAGAAGATGGCTTGACGGAGCAAAGCGAGATTGCGGCTATATGACGATATAGCAACTGCTGAACGGAACCTCCAAATAGCCAAGGAGGAGAGGACGGATACGATAGAGCAGAATAAGATCCTCCATGAAAATATAAGAATTGCATTTTTACATATGTAATTTTTTTTTTTAATTTATGTATTTATAAATATATATATATATATATTAATTATGTTTATCTTACTTCTTCATCTTGCTTCTTCATTGTTTTACTAACTAATTATGCGAACAATACTTAAACAAATAACATAATGGTCGATAAAAACACATACATGCAAAAGAAATAAATAGAAAAAGAAAATAATGACGATGAAACTAACGGTGATTTGCGAGATTTACCTGATAAATACAGAACGTAATAGACGATGAAATCACCGTGACGGCGAGAAGATAAAGCGACGATGAGAAAGAGAGAAATAGAGAAAGAGAGAAAGAGAGTGTGTATGTGTTTTGTGTTTGTTTGTCTGCTGTATTTGTGTTTGTGTTTGTGTTTGTGTATTAAGGGTTGTGTTTTGTGGTCAGCAGAGACTTGTGTTTGTGTGGTTTATAGTATGGAAGGTATTGACAACGGTTATTAAACAACAACCGTTGTGAAATAAGTTTTAACAACGGTTGTAAAAAACACCCGTTGTTAAATAAGGTTTAACAACGGGTTTCAAAAATAACCGTTGTGATTACTTTTCACTAACTTTGCGCCAATTTTGCGCCAAATTATTAACAACGGTTGTGAATGTGTGACCCGTTGTTAAAACTAATAACAACGGTGTTTATAACAATACCTGTTGTAATTTATTTTAGTAAAATTCGCGCCATACATTCTACAACGTCTATTGTGATTTTCGTGAATAATCGTTGTTAAAGGGGCGTTGTAGTTGCCTGGATTTGTAGTAGTGAAGGTAACTAAGTGTTTTTCTTTTAATAATTGTGTTTATGTCAATTGATATGATCAATATGATTTAATGGTTGTTTTGTATGATTGGTACCATGTTATATTATTTGTTGTCATGAATTAATTGTGTTTCGCATATTTAGATACAATTTAATGTCTTATTTGCATATCGTATATTGTCAATGCATGGTTTTTGGCGTTGTGTGCAATTAGGGTTTTTTTCCCCTTTGGTTTGGGGAAATGAATTAAGAAAAACAACAAAATTACCTAACTACCCTCATATAACCCCACCCCACTTGCTCCACACTTGACATCCCCTTGCCACAATTACCCTAGTAAATAGGAACTTAGTCCAAACCACCATCAATCCGCCGCTACCCACACAGAAGCACCTCATGTCTCTTGCATCCTATTTCCAGACACTAGCAATTTCACCCGAATACGACAACCCACCAATCCAACTCCAAGCATGAAAAAAATATAGATCGGGTTGTTATGGAGGTAATGGTGAGATTAGACGCTCCGTCGTGGTGCAGAGGTGCGATGAGACGGTGGCGGAGGGAGTTCGGCTGCAGCAAGGGTTTCGAAGATGGCGGAGTTCTGGCGAAGGTGGAACGAAGAAGGTGACGGTCTCGATCCATGGTGATTTGATGGTTGGAACTTGGAAGTTGGTGAAGGAGAAACGAAGAAGGGACGGTCTAGATTTTGTTTACCCAAATCATTGATTTTGCTATTTAGGGTTTGCTGGATTTTGTGATTTGAGGAAAATATGGATGAGAGGAAATCATACATGTCGTTTTGTTAAGGATTATGGTGTTGTAGAAGGTCAGATGTGTGGTGGTGCGCGGTAGTGGTGCTTAAATCGGTGATGGTGTCGGTGGTGTGTGGTTGGGTGGTGGCATGGCGGTGGAAGGTAGGCAGGGAAACGAACGAGAGGGCATGGATGGGTGCTTTGTCCAGTTGGATAGGGTAAATGAGGAGGAGTAGTTATGTCAATTTATGAATATTATATGTCCAAATAAGGAAATAGGTTGGTTTACTTAAGGAAACCGTTGTTAAAACTATTAACCACGGTTTTATGTATAAAAACCCGTTGTGGAAAGTGTGACTCAATTTTGGGGGGAAAGTTATAACAATGGGTTTTAATATACAAAACCGTTGTTATAACTAAAGACAACGGGTTGTTTTAAAATAACCGTTGTTGTTTGTTCTTAAAAAATAAAAAAAATTAAATTAAATATTACTAGATGCATGCATAATTACGGCCTGTTAGAATTCCGATGCATGCATTATTACTGACATCACTGTACATATGAACGGATAATATGGAATGAGAAGGGTTAGTAATAGGATTTGAAGCAGCATTATTGAGAGATATGATGATGATTATGGCACAACTTCCTAACATATATATTAATTAAAAAGCAATTAACTCAACCCACACATTGCTTAGTATAAATACATTGCATATCTCAACTAACATTTCCATTATCTCATATATTCATCTCCAAACTCTAACTGCTAAAACAAACTCTACTTAATCTTTCAAAACAAACTCAAAAACTCCAACAAAATGAATGATTTCATCCTTAAGACTCTTACCATGATCGAGAACAACAACAACTTCATCCGCCGGTTCCTCCATATTGAGGAAAGTTTCAGGAGCTACCTTGCGGATGCTCGATCCGCACCGAAGCACGCCAAAGAAGATGGCTTGACGGAGCAAAGAAAGCGATTGCGGCTATATGACGATATAGCATCTGCTGAACGGAACCTCCAAATAGCCAAGGAGGAGAGGACGGATACGATAGTGCGAAATAAGATCCTCCATGAAAATATAAGAATTGCATTTTTACATATGTAATTTTTTTTTTTAATTTATGTATTTATAAATATATATATATATATATTAATTATGTTTATCTTACTTCTTCATCTTGCTTCTTCATTGTTTTACTAACTAATTATGCGAACAATACTTAAACAAATAACATAATGGTCGATAAAAACACATACATGCAAAAGAAATAAATAGAAAAAAAAATAATGACGATGAAACTAACGAAGGACGGCGAGATTTACCTGATAAATACCGAACGTAATAGACGATGAAATCACAGTGACGGCGAGAAGATAAAGCGACGATGAGAAAGAGAGAAATAGAGAAAGAGAGAAAGAGAGTGTGTATGTGTTTTGTGTTTGTTTGTCTGCTGTATTTGTGTTTGTGTTTGTGTTTGTGTATTAAGGGTTGTGTTTTGTGGGCTCGCAGCAGAGACTTGTGTTTGTGTGGTTTATAGTATGGAAGGTATTGACAACGGTTATTAAACAACAACCGTTGTGAAATAAGTTTTAACAACGGTTGTAAAAAACACCCGTTGTTAAATAAGGTTTAACAACGGGTTTCAAAAATAACCGTTGTGATTACTTTTCACTAACTTTGCGCCAATTTTGCGCCAAATTATTAACAACGGTTGTGAATGTGTGACCCGTTGTTAAAACTAATAACAACGGTGTTTATAACAATACCCGTTGTAATTTATTTTAGTAAAATTCGCGCCATACATTCTACAACGTCTATTGTGATTTTCGTGAATAATCGTTGTTAAAGGGGCGTTGTAGTTGCCTGGATTTGTAGTAGTGAAGGTAACTAAGTGTTTTTCTTTTAATAATTGTGTTTATGTCAATTGATATGATCAATATGATTTAATGGTTGTTTTGTATGATTGGTACCATGTTATATTATTTGTTGTCATGAATTAATTGTGTTTCGCATATTTAGATACAATTTAATGTCTTATTTGCATATCGTATATTGTCAATGCATGGTTTTTGGCGTTGTGTGCAATTAGGGTTTTTTTCCCCTTTGGTTTGGGGAAATGAATTAAGAAAAACAACAAAATTACCTAACTACCCTCATATAACCCCACCCCACTTGCTCCACACTTGACATCCCCTTGCCACAATTACCCTAGTAAATAGGAACTTAGTCCAAACCACCATCAATCCGCCGCTACCCACACAGAAGCACCTCATGTCTCTTGCATCCTATTTCCAGACACTAGCAATTTCACCCGAATACGACAACCCACCAATCCAACTCCAAGCATGAAAAAAATATAGATCGGGTTGTTATGGAGGTAATGGTGAGATTAGACGCTCCGTCGTGGTGCGAGTGCGATGAGACGGTGGCGGAGGGAGTTCGGCTGCAGCAAGGGTTTCGAAGATGGCGGAGTTCTGGCGAAGGTGGAACGAAGAAGGTGACGGTCTCGATCCATGGTGATTTGATGGTTGGAACTTGGAAGTTGGTGAAGGAGAAACGAAGAAGGGACGGTCTAGATTTTGTTTACCCAAATCATTGATTTTGCTATTTAGGGTTTGGTTGGATTTTGTGATTTGAGGAAAATATGGATGAGAGGAAATCATACATGTCGTTTTGTTAAGGATTATGGTGTTGTAGAAGGTCAGATGTGTGGTGGTGCGCGGTAGTGGTGCTTAAATCGGTGATGGTGTCGGTGGTGTGAGGTGGGTGGTGGCATGGCGGTGGAAGGTAGGCAGGGAAACGAACGAGAGGGCATGGATGGGTGCTTTGTCCAGTTGGATAGGGTAAATGAGGAGGAGTAGTTATGTCAATTTATGAATATTATATGTCCAAATAAGGAAATAGGTTGGTTTACTTAAGGAAACCGTTGTTAAAACTATTAACCACGGTTTTATGTATAAAAACCCGTTGTGGAAAGTGTGACTCAATTTTGGGGGAAAGTTATAACAACGGGTTTTAATATACAAAACCGTTGTTATAACTAAAGACAACGGGTTGTTTTAAAATAACCGTTGTTGTTTGTTCTTAAAAAATAAAAAAAAAAATTAAATATTACTAGATGCATGCATAATTACGGCTGTTAGTTAAATTCCGATGCATGCATTATTACTGACATCACTGTACATATGAACGGATAATATGGAGTGAGAAGGGTTAGTAATAGGATTTGAAGCAGCATTATTGAGAGATATGATGATGATTATGGCACAACTTCCTAACATATATATTAATTAAAAAGCAATTAACTCAACCCACACATTGCTTAGTATAAATACATTGCATATCTCAACTAACATTTCCATTATCTCATATATTCATCTCCAAACTCTAACTGCTAAAACAAACTCTACTTAATCTTTCAAATCAAACTCAAAAAACTCCAACAAAATGAATGATTTCATCCTTAAGACTCTTACCATGATCGAGAACAACAACAACTTCATCCGCCGGTTCCTCCATATTGAGGAAAGTTTCAGGAGCTACCTTGCGGATGCTCGATCCGCACTGAAGCACGCCAAAGAAGATGGCTTGACGGAGCGGAGCGAGCTTGCGGCTATATGACGATATAGCAACTGCTGAACGGAACCTCCAAATAGCCAAGGAGGAGAGGACGGATACGATAGTGCAGAATAAGATCCTCCATGAAAATATAAGAATTGCATTTTTACATATGTAATTTTTTTTTTTAATTTATGTATTTATAAATATATATATATATATATTAATTATGTTTATCTTACTTCTTCATCTTGCTTCTTCATTGTTTTACTAACTAATTATGCGAACAATACTTAAACAAATAACATAATGGTCGATAAAAACACATACATGCAAAAGAAATAAATAGAAAAAGAAAATAATGACGATGAAACTAACAGTGACGGCGAGATTTACCTGATAAATACAGAACGTAATAGACGATGAAATCACAGTGACGGCGAGAAGATAAAGCGACGATGAGAAAGAGAGAAATAGAGAAAGAGAGAAAGAGAGTGTGTATGTGTTTTGTGTTTGTTTGTCTGCTGTGTTTGTGTTTGTGTTTGTGTATTAAGGGTTGTGTTTTGTGGCTGCAGCAGACTTGTGTTTGTGTGGTTTATAGTATGGAAGGTATTGACAACGGTTATTAAACAACAACCGTTGTGAAATAAGTTTTAACAACGGTTGTAAAAAACACCCGTTGTTAAATAAGGTTTAACAACGGGTTTCAAAAATAACCGTTGTGATTACTTTTCACTAACTTTGCGCCAATTTTGCGCCAAATTATTAACAACGGTTGTGAATGTGTGACCCGTTGTTAAAACTAATAACAACGGTGTTTATAACAATACCCGTTGTAATTTATTTTAGTAAAATTCGCGCCATACATTCTACAACGTCTATTGTGATTTTCGTGAATAATCGTTGTTAAAGGGGCGTTGTAGTTGCCTGGATTTGTAGTAGTGAAGGTAACTAAGTGTTTTTCTTTTAATAATTGTGTTTATGTCAATTGATATGATCAATATGATTTAATGGTTGTTTTGTATGATTGGTACCATGTTATATTATTTGTTGTCATGAATTAATTGTGTTTCGCATATTTAGATACAATTTAATGTCTTATTTGCATATCGTATATTGTCAATGCATGGTTTTTGGCGTTGTGTGCAATTAGGGTTTTTTTCCCCTTTGGTTTGGGGAAATGAATTAAGAAAAACAACAAAATTACCTAACTACCCTCATATAACCCCACCCCACTTGCTCCACACTTGACATCCCCTTGCCACAATTACCCTAGTAAATAGGAACTTAGTCCAAACCACCATCAATCCGCCGCTACCCACACAGAAGCACCTCATGTCTCTTGCATCCTATTTCCATACACTAGCAATTTCACCCGAATACGACAACCCACCAATCCAACTCCAAGCATGAAAAAAATATAGATCGGGTTGTTATGGAGGTAATGGTGAGATTAGACGCTCCGTCGTGGTGCAGTGGTGCGATGAGACGGTGGCGGAGGGAGTTCGGCTGCAGCAAGGGTTTTGAAGATGGTGGAGTTCTGGTGAAGGAGGAACGAAGAAGGTGACGGTCTCGATCCATGGTGATTTGATGGTTGGAACTTGGAAGTTGGTGAAGGAGAAACGAAGAAGGGACGGTCTAGATTTTGTTTACCCAAATCATTGATTTTGCTATTTAGGGTTTGCTGGATTTTGTGATTTGAGGAAAATATGGATGAGAGGAAATCATACATGTCGTTTTGTTAAGGATTATGGTGTTGTAGAAGGTCAGATGTGTGGTGGTGCGCGGTAGTGGTGCTTAAATCGGTGATGGTGTCGGTGGTGTGAGGTGGGTGGTGGCATGGCGGTGGAAGGTAGGCAGGGAAACGAACGAGAGGGCATGGATGGGTGCTTTGTCCAGTTGGATAGGGTAAATGAGGAGGAGTAGTTATGTCAATTTATGAATATTATATGTCCAAATAAGGAAATAGGTAAAAAAACTTGAATAACCGAATAAGAAAGTAGGGAACAATATGGTGAATAGGAGCGAGTACAGAAATTTGTTTAGGGTATGTTTGAGAACTTTGAATTGGAATTGAATTCCGTAATTGAGACATTTCAAGTGTTTGGGAACTCCTAGAATTTGGAATTGGAATTGGAATTGACTCAATTCCTTATCAATTCCAAGCTAGTTAAAATTTGGGGTTCTCAAATACCTACCATATACTAGTCATTTCAATTCCATGACTTCTTACGTTTTATTTTGTGACGCAAATTTCGTCACAATATTTTTATTTATGATATTTTTTCCGATAGGAAATATTTTTCGAGACAATATTTAGTTTTTTCAAATATAAAACATCCAATGGTCTCGACCCATATCCGTCTCACCCAAATTCAATTCCAATTCCACGGGTTTCCCAAACGCAATTTTGGAATTGGATTTAGAATTGAATTCAAACATTTCAATTTCTACAATTGAAATCATAAAAATGAAATCAATTCTGTATTTTCAAACACTATCTTAATTAAAAATTATATGCCATATTATATCCGTGTTTTAAAACCGTATCGTATATTTTGTTCAACCCTACCAAGCACTACTATAATTTGTGTGCTGTTGAGCTATTCAGGTGTTCGTGGCAATTAAATTATACCTGAAAGCAATAAAGGCAAGAAGGCCGCATAGCGCAGTGGATTAGCGCGTTTGACTTCGGATCAAAAGGTCGTGGGTTCGACTCCCACTGTGGTCAATTTAAATCGACTTTTTACTTTTGTTCAAATGCATGTTTGTTTAAGAAAGTTTTCAACGACACAGTAAAAATTGGATAAAAGTCTTGAGCGGCATGAAAGAACGTTGTTAGGGGCTACTATTAACCGAGCACGTTTCTTTGGTCTTGTGTAAGTAAAACACTCACAAAGCATCGTAAGTAACACTCACAAATCTAGTAAAAAGATTAAATCAAGTATAACTAATGTAATTCCTCCACCATGATCATTTATTCACTTATCTATTTAATTTTAGGACAACTTTTCTATATTGAAAAGATTGTTTTGAATAATTTGATCATTCAATTGAAGTTAAGGTAGTCCTTGAGGTGATATCTTTCTTTTTTGTTGTAAATAGAGCGCTTAGGTGCGCAATTCCTTTTAGTAGATCTTTTTTAAGGTTTTAGGCAAAATGGAAATAGTATCATTATCTAAATACCTCTTTTAACCCGCTAGTTCCTGGACACTAAACACCATTAAAGGTACATTCAACATGTATTTCCTTCTTCTACTCTTCGAAATCTTCGACTACTGAAAAAGTTAGAATAAGAACAAACAACACTTCTAATATATCGGTGAAGTAACATCATAATGTAAGATTCTGTCATCAACAGGTCTAATAGTTTGTGTTATCCAATTAGTCTCACTATAGCAGTGAAAGACGGGTCAAATATGCTTAAAGTTGTGACATTTTTGGGCTTATCATGCAACTTGTTACTTGTTTTATGCTTGAGAATTTGTGTTTATCCTACCTTGCAAATTATAGTTGGGACTTGAGATTACTTGGTCTTGTTTGTAAATATGGTCGTTAGCTACGGCATTGATTCCTTGAAGACCTTAAACAATCATACAAATGATTCAACCATCTCATTCCTAAGAAACACGCACCCAAGCATAACCATTGCTCCAATGGCGGTTGACTCCAGCAAAAACCCCACGCGAATAAGCGACTAGAAAACTACATCAACCACAACAAAGCCGGTGTCCAAAACAATTTGGGGTCGACCAATTTTCACCATCTGACACAACTAATGTCAAGGGGAAAAAAAGAAACACAATAAAAATAATAGAATTTGTCTTTAAGTAAAATAATCAGGTTACACATGCTTCTCCGGCGTTCACCTGTGTAATCCAGAAACGTTATCTGGATGAAGTTAATCATACAAACTAAGCTATCTTGTGGTCTAATCTATATAACTAAAGAACAATGAAACATACAAACTACAAAGCACCTCAGGCGTCTCAGCTTTCCAGCTGATAGTTTTATTATAGATTCCACATTCAAAATCCTACGATACAAATCAACCTTTTACTGGGATTTGAGCCTCTCTGATGAACTGTTTGGCGAGTCACCGAGTGTCGGGTTCAATGTGGCCCCGCCATTGAGGGTACCATTCTCAGGGACAATCGGGATCTTAACAGACGCTCTCTCCATCTCTTTCTCGAGCTCTTCCTCCGTGCGCAATGCAGTGAATTGTTTGTCTAAAGATCGAGCAGCTGCGAGCCATGCTGTCACTATCAGGAGCAGTATTCCTCCGAGATAAGGGGTTGAGTTTGCAAGTGAGCCGAAGGTTAAAATCATGAATTGTTGAATCAAAGCTCCTCCCGATTTTCCAAGTGGGTTGCAAACAACATCAATTGCTGCCTTTCCCTTGATCTGCACAAGTGTTTGACATGGTGTTGTAAATTTCGTTTGGCAACATGAAGAATTAGGAAGAGATATGGAGAATATCTTGAAACATATAGCTTCGGCACATAACCAGCGACAGGCTGAATTGCTCGACTAATATTATTAATATTACTCCTTGTATTTCTTTGATATCTTCTAAGTTACTGTTTTGACATGCTACTTGATGGGGGGGAAAATAAATTTACTCAAGCCAAAAGTAAGATTTAGAAAGATAAAAGGAAAACCGGTTCTATTGTACCTAATATTTTTCAAATTTTGTTTCTAAAGATCTCTATGGAAGGAATCAAAGTAACCAAGAGAGTACTTCGTATTTTGGTGGGGAATTAGGGAGCATGGAGGTTAAATGAAGTGAACGAATTACTACAAGACCCTCATACACCGAACAAAGGTCTTACAAGAGACCAATAATTATAAGTAACTAAAGATTTTTGGATCATCATTTTGCATGGTTATGAAAAGAATGAACTATAAAGCAATATATATAGAGAAAATGAGATCAGACGAAAATGACGGACACCAAGTTTGAATCCCAATTCCTAGGAAGTAAGCAACCCACAGGACTTTATTTTTTATTTTCCTTGTATTGAGAGGAATGTCAATGGATCGGGTTCGGGTCGGGTGAAGCCTCATCCGTCATCCATCCGTCCTTTTAAAATCTCATCCAACCCGTCCGTCATCCGTGAAACATATCATCCATCATCCATCCATCCATCATCCACGGATGAAACGGGTGGATCGGGTGATAAACGGGTGTTGTGTATTTATATGTTTCAAGTTAAAAAAAAATGATGATTTTTTATTCTCTATAAAAATAAAGTTAGCTTATTATTTTAGTTTAACTTTCTAGTGGGTAGGTTCACAAAATAGTTATATTGAGAGTATAAAAATATGACAATTTGAATTTTTATATCTTAATAATGTGTTATTTGTAAAAAACATTAAATAAAAAGTAATATAATCGGGTGATGGATGGATGGCGGGTGAAATTTCTTCATCCAACCCATCCGTCATCCGTTTCATCCGTCATCCATCCATCATCCATTTAAGTCGGGTTTTCATCCATCTTTTAGGATCGGGTGGATCAGATTTTGATGGATGCGGGTGAAATTGACATCCCTAACACTGGATTGTTCAAATGATCTGAAACCACAACGGTCTTGCATGGTCAAGATTAGACAAAATCTACCTTTAAATTATCTTATCTCCATCAAAGGGCAGAAGTTATATTGTCATTCATTTCATCTTTAATTTCTAAAAACCCCTCAAGTATTCCTTCTGATAGAATTATACTCCCTCCGTCTCAATCATTTGTTTACATTTTTATTATATAATACTTCTCGCAGTAAATACAAAAGGTAAACAAATGATTGAGACGGAATGAGTACAAATTAACAAACACAATAGACAAAAGGCTCTTCATAGGTTAAGATATTGCGAGAGCACAAACCTTAGTGTCTTCGTCCAATGGAATATATGCCATTTCTTTGCAAGGATCAAACAAACTGTACTTAGCACTCTTGCTGAAGATATTCTGCAAGGCACCTACATAGACAGCTGCTAAAAGAGGAGTAACTCCAAAACTTGCAAGCGTTGGTGCAATGGGCCCGCCAAACAAAATCAATGAAAAGAACCCAACTCCTGAAAGGAGAAGAACAGTAGGGGTAATTGCTGCTGCAACTCCCCAACCAAACTTATCGAATATGAACTGGCTTAGAAGCATCATCGTGAAGGTTGCTATCCCAGTTGCCGTAGAGAAATCGCCCATGAAAGAAGAGTAATCATTTGGGCTTGGGAACTGCATTATAAAGATTCAGATATTCATTACCCAGCAGATTTACTAATTTACCAAAAAACCAAACTTTCACTAAAAATGTAAGCGAGGGCTTACCTGGGCTTTGAGTTTTGATTTCCAGGTAACTTCAACCAGGTTAATACTTATACCATATGCAACGACCACAGTTGCAAGATCCCTGATATACCGTTGGGAAACTAAGAACTTTATGCTCTCCATTGTCCCCATCTTGACCTTTTCCTGTAGAGAGAATGCATAGTATTGACACATTAGACCATTAGAGTTAATCCTAAAGATTACTATTATTTCTATCAGTGTAAATATTAGCCTAATATTCACTGAATTCAAGCAGCGAAATCTACTTACATTGCATGATATATAGCACACATGAAACAATTAGCCACAAATCATAAGCAACACAAACACATGATTTTAAAATAAGAATAGAAAAATATCAGAATATAAATTGATGTATACGGAGGTCTCATCAGTGTGGCCAAGCCTGTAATTCTGTAAACACTAAGCCCAATTAAAGACATCACCAAATGTATAACATACATTTTTGTTTAGACAACTTAAGCTGGGGGTAATTCACGACTTTAATTTGTTGTCATATAAACAAGAGGTGTTTCAAATAATATTTTGTTACATAACTACAGGTATTGTCCATGTTACCATTTTTAGCATGTGAGAGTTTGAGACTACTCTTCAATTGGGTCCATCTCATGCTATAAGACGTCGTTATAGGAGAGTTGTTAATATCACAAATAGAGAAGCAATCACAAAAGTCAATTCTAGTTCAGCAAGAAAATGAATTGTTCACAGGTGAAGTTTTTTACCTTCTTTTTCTTGCTGCTGCTTCGGGTAGGAAGTGGAACATAAGCGTTCACCCACCAATACAGAAAACAAATAGCAAGTCCCATAAGAACCACAATACTCATCATTCCCTTCAGAGAAAGGGCCCAACCATCAACCCCAGGTCCGAGGTTTTGTCTCATTTGGGAAAAGTACTTCACTGTTCGTCCAGAGAAAATGAGGGCAACATTAGCTCCTAGTCCAAACAGAGGATAGAATCGCTTAGCCTCATCGATTGTGGTAATCTGCAAATGACAATTATCCTTATTAAAATCTCGCACAATTTGAAGATAAATTATTTTACACTGTTGGTACACAATAAACAACCACTTGTGATGATGACCGAAGATGTTTTAGCCCAGTGCTTAACAAGAAGTGACTATGCACATAGGTCGCGGGTTAAAATTTCCCCTCTATTTCATTATAGTATCTCTAATTGTTCCTTTGACCGTTAAAAAAACATACTCCGTAACATATAATGATTTCTTACTTAGAGAAGCTTTTTGAATAGATATGTTCGAGCTGTGAACTCAACTTGGCTAGTAACACACACAAAAAAACCGAATACTCGAATCTAATCACAGTTAATTGGCACAAGACATGTATAACAAGTTTGATTAGACAATACTCCATACATTAGAGAACTTCGTTCCAAAGAGGAATACAAAATTTAATTACAGCATTAACAAAATAGTCAACAATAGCCAGCAAAATAAATGGAATCACTGTTGTTACTCTCATCGGTTCATTCTCAAAGGCAGCCTATGATTTGTCCAACCATTCTCAAAGGCATCAAAATAATGAAAGCAATTTGACTTCATAAAATATAGAATAAGACAGTTTAACTGTGTGAGACGGCCTTTTTATTGGTTAAACACCAAAAAGGCCATATAGTTCTGCACTAATTTTCATTTCAGACGGACTATTTCGTCTGAAGGACCTTTAGACGGCCTTATGTGACTATTTAATGACAAAATGTTGTAACTAGTGTTTGCTATTCGGGTAACTTTTTGTCAAAAAGTGGTCACATTTGGCTACAAATGGGTCACATATGGCCCATCTGAAACCTTCAGACGAAAATGAGACCTTGTGATAGTTATGAGAGCAAATTGACTTATCCCATCAATCATTAAACTTCACAAACAAAGAAAAAGCACAAATTTGCCGCAAAATTGATACCAACAGAATGATCAAGGTCCACAGAATAAGGCAGATTAAAATCCAAATACTGTAATTAATGTTAAAAAGGAAGGAGATAAAGACCTGATTAGCAAAACCCCAAAAGAGGACAGAAATGACAACACTGCCCCAAAGTTCAGCCATGACATAAAACAAACAGAAACTCCAGATCCTCAAAATAGCAAGAGGACCAAGAAACCTTGGTCCAAGAGTAGCAAGTAGCTGATCAGCAAGAGCAGTTGGGTGAAAATAATTACTCATTGGATACAAAACAAACCCGAATGCACCGAAAAACGCGATAAACGGTAAAATGACAGTATAAAACAAAGCTTTGGTGGGTAAAACATCAGCTAATTTGGTGTACAACACCATGAAACCAACAGCCATAGGTAAATTAACCCATGTTTTCAAAAATGGTATAATTTCAGCACTTGACCCTTTTGCTGTTACAACCAATACATCTTTTGTATCCCTTAGAATTGTGTAATTAAAAAGGATACAAAAGAACATTAATCCAAGAGGAATAATTTTCTTAAGGGTTGTTAGTTCAATCCCCAAAAACTTTGCGGTTTCGGCTTTTTCACCAAATGAAGGTTGCCCATCACCTCCTGCAGAAGCAGCAGCAGCTGCTTCAGCTTTACAAATGGGTAAATTTCTCAACTTTGAACCAAAATCGGATGAAATTGGATGAAAATTTTGGAACCCATTTGAGGAAATGGAAAGGGAATGAAGGGGTTTGGGTTTGAGGGAATTTGTGGAAATAATTCTAGGTTTAAGAATGGTGCTGCTGCTGGTGGTAGTTTGAGGTGGTTTGAAGAGCCTTAATTTGGGGTTTGAAGGTAGAGATAGAAGCCCTCTTGTTTGTAGAACAGCCTCCATCTCTCCCTTCTTGTAACTTCAAAGAATGAAACTTTGCAGCAAAATGAAGAAGGAAATCGATGAATGAAATTGGGAAAGGAGAGGAAATGGGGGAAGAAGAGATTGTGATAAGGTGGCTGAGTAAGCCTTTGCTTTCCTCAACAAAAGAATACACTATTGGGTTGGTGGAGAATATTTGATGCTTATATAGTCCTATCAAAATGAATGGAAAGGTAACGAAACACCAAACCCTCAGCAGAAAAGGATTTTTTCAAACACAAAATCTAACTTTAGACGGACAACACTATCGGTCTAAATTTGTAAACGGGCAAATAACAACTGGGAGTTGTCTTATACTCCCTCCGTCCTGGTCATTTGTTGTCATTTGATTTTGGCACAAAGACCAAGAAAAGGGGTAAAGGGTCAATTACTAAATGACAAGTTGAATGAATTGAGTGTGAATGATCAAATTACTCATCAAATTTATTCTTAAAATAGAAAGGACAACAAATGACTGAGACACCCCAAAATGAAAAAGGACAACAAATGACCGGGATAGAGGGAGTATGAAAGTGATAACATATTTGATCTGTCTACATCTGTAAACAGATATACTCGTCTACAATGAGACTAATTGTTTTTCAAAATGCAAGGAGTATTGGGTAGATAAATTCTTATTCCATATCCACCATAAAATGTAAGTATTTCCTAATAAAATCTTATCATTATTTTCTTTGTTAGAACATTACTTATAATATTTTATTAATAAATGGTTATTTTCTATTCCTATTAAGAGATATTAACGCTTTATGGTCTTAGGATAAGACCGTCTTAAAGAAGAGAATAAACTATAAACCATTTTTATCGGTAATATTTATAAAAATATATAATTCGGGTATTTGATTAAGTTGAGATTTTGTTTATATCAGTAAGCAATGTTGTTAGGATCAAGATCCTACTTTGGATCGATGAGCTTACTAGGATCGAATCGTAGGATCGAATCGTAAAATCGTAAGATCCTACAAATTAACTAAAATACATAACTCTGTCATCAAAATATGTTAAGATCTCGTGTTTAAATCTCAAAACACCATTATCTTAGCATGTACCCATAAATTATTCACGTTTATAGTAATTTTTATCTTAAGAGTCAAATATAAAATTCTGGTAACTGAACAAATTGATATGTTAATAGTGTAGGATCGAGTCGTATAATCGTAGGATCGTACAATGTTGTTAGGATCGGGATTCTACTTTGAATCGATAAGGAGGGTAGGATCGAATCGGTAGAATCGGATCGTAGAATTGTAAGATTCTACAAATTCACTAAATATAGTTTTTTATTTGGTAAAAATATATAATTGAAGATCAAAACACTTATTTATACAGAAAATGTCGATAGTTAATGAGTTTAGTATCATTTCATGAACATGTTTCTACAACTTACATGAAATTTAGATTTTACGATGTCATTATATAAAAATATATTTGAATATGTTACTATGGAGTCGAATCGTAGGATCGTAAGATCGTAGAATCGTATTATGATCCTACCTCTAGAAAATATCAAATTGATAGGATCTAAGATTCTACAAACATGATAGAATCGTAGGATCCGGGATCGATCATTAATCATTTTTGGATCGTAGAATTATAGGATCGAATCGGGATTCTGACACCAATGGGATCGTAGGATCGGGGTAAGATTCTACTTTAAACAAATTTGAGACACCTTGAACATAAGATCCTACAAAATTAAGATTCTACCTGAGATTAGGATCGGTCACCATTTTTTGGATCGTAGAATCGTAAGATCCTACGATCCGGATCGGGAGTTTAACAACAATGTTAGTAAGTATATGTTTTATTAGTTTTTGAAATATATTTTATTTTTTACTGTTTTAACTGTTTTATAAATATATTCTACTTTACAGTATTTTTCACTATGTCGCAGGTTCAAATTCCTATTCTAATTTTATTTGTAATTAATACATAAGAGTGCTTATTACGTTGTTATTAACTTGAAACAAGTATTTTTATTTTTATCATCTAATTATATTTTAAATCGTATAATTTTTGTATTCTAAAAATTATTTATAACACAAATGGAGTAATATATTCATCCTAAAGTATGTACAAATATCTATGTTAAAGGCATTTCTAAATGGAAATATTTATATATTTATTAAAAAACACAATTTCTCATTATAGACGGAAGATATCCGTCTATAGTTGTAGACGGGTCAAATATCCACCCACTTTAAGCATAAGACAAGCAACAAGTTGCAGAGTGGGTCCAAAAATGTCACCACTTTAAACATATTTGACCCGTCTTTTATTTTAAATGGATATATCCGTCGATAGTGAAACTAATTGATTAAAAAAATTGGGACGTACTTTTTCACATACGAATTTTACTCTTTCACATACGTCTTTTATCATATTACCCTTGTCATTTTTTTCATCACTCATCCCTTCTTTCATCTCCCTTCGCCAATATTGTCGCCGACACCCTCACACTGATTGACTTCGCCCGCCGTCCAACGTCGGCCTCCCCCCGCCCCGCACACTTCCTCTCCCTCTCCATCATTCCCCTTCCCCGTACTCTAAGATTTCAATAAAAAGAAAAAATCGATGACTCATTTGCGGCATTTGATTGTCCGTACATAATGTGTACAACATTGACTATGAAGACTCATCAAAAGTGTAGCAGTACCGAGAGTGTATTGCATTGACAAGACTCAAAAATGTATCTACAGCATTGTTAATTAGATAATGGCTGAACAATTAAAAACCCTAATTTTTTCAATTTATAATTGCTATATAACAAAACTACTTCATTAATTGAGAAATTATAGTTCATTATTCAAATTTTTAGAATAATTAGATTCGATTTAAGGAGAAAATGTATGTATAAAACTTAATTTGTCTAGGTTTAGGAAAAGGGTATGTTGTGGAAAGTTAATGAAAAATCGTATGTGAAAGAGTAAAGTTCGTATGTGAAAAAGTAATTCCGAAAAAAATATAGGACACTACGGACAAAAAGACATAAGAGGCATGGGGCACACCAGAAATATCTTCCGGCAGAAATGTCAGGTGATCAAATTAGAACAAGAAACAAATTCTGATTTTGCTTAGCCGTTAATATTGAACTGCCAATGTGATTGATTACACACATTCTTGTTTAGATGGATATTTTTGGTCTTATTTGTCAGGCGGATAAAATGTTGCCATTTTTTAAGAAAATGTAACCAATTAATTTACAAAATGTTATGACTAGAGGTGTCATTTTTTACCCTGAAAATGATGTGAACAATAATTGTAACATGTTATAAAAAAATAACAACATTTTATTGTAAAATAATGACATGTTACCCGTCTTATTTCAGACCAAAAGCAATGGTCTTAAGAAAAACGTACCGGATTGATTAAGGCCTCTTATTATGGACTTAAACTTACTTAATTTAAGATTACTTCAAATCGTATAAATCCAGTTCAGTTTAGATCTTATAAATTCAGTTTAGATCATACAAGTTCAGTTCAATTCAGATCCTATCATTTTAGTTCAGTTCAGATCCTATAACTTCAGTTTAGATCCTATAAGTCCAGTTCAGTTCACTTTAGATCCTATAAGTTCAGTTCAGATCTTATACAAAGCCCTGTCTTTTGGACTGAAATTGTATGAACTGGACTGAACTTAATGGAGCTGAACTGAACTGAACTTAGTGGAGCTGAACTGAACTGAACTGAATTTATCTGAACTGAAATAATAATAAAAAGATTATACTACTAATAATAATAACAATAATGCGAATAATAATAATAATAATAATAATAATAATAAATCTTATAATAACAATAATACCAATAATAATAATAAATATTATAATAATATTATTCATTAATAATAATAATAATAATAATAATATATTAATATAATATAATAATAATAGTAATAAGATATACTCCTTCCTATTTGGAGTTTTCTTCCCCTTTGATGTGGGCACAAGATTTTAGGAGATGATTAAAGAATAAATAAAGGAAGATGGTGGGGTTTGTGAATTGGAGAGAGGAATGAATAATTAGGAATTAAATAAGGAATTGTGAGTTAAGTGGGGTTTGGTGATAGGAGAGAGGGATGAATAAAATAAGAGTAAAAGTTGGTGTGAGGTTTAGTAATAGGAGAGAGGGATGAATAAAATAAGAGTAAAAATTTCCAAAATAAGAAAGGGGAAGAAAACCTGAATAAACCGTTTAAGGAAATAGGGAAGAAAATAGTGAATAAGAGGGAGTATAAAAAATAAAATAGTAATATAATAATAAATATAGTAATAATAATAATATATTAATAATATAAATGATAACATTATTAATGATAATATAATATATTAATAATAATAACTAAAAAATAAATAATAATATAATAATATAATATAAATAATAATATAAATAATAATAGGTCTAATATAAAAACTTATATAATAATATTAAATATAATAATAATATTAATAAATATGTGATTAATAATATTAATAATAATAATAATAATAATAATAATAATAATAATAAATATGTTATGAATAATATTAATAATAATGAATATATTAATAAAATAATAAATATAATACAATAATAAATAAATAAATATATTAAATATAAATATAATAATATAAAAAATACAAATTAATTTTTAAATAAACATAAAAATAATATAATAATATAATAATAATAATAATATAATAATAATAATAATAATAATTACAATCGTAAATAAATTAATATAATAATAATGATATCAATAAGAATATAAAATAAGAATAATAATATTAATGTTGAAATAAACTAATATGAACTTAACTGAACTGAACTTATTAGAATTGAAATTAAGTCCAAAAGAACAGGGCCTTAATTTAAGTTCACTTCAGATCCTATAAGTTCAGTTCAGTTCAATTCAGATCATATAAGTTTAGTTCAGATTCTATAAGTTCAGTTCAGATCATATCAGTTTCGGTCCGAAAGAACAGGATCGTACGGTAAATTAGAAATACTCCCTTGACACATTTTTTTCACTTTGTTTACTTTTGGTTTATTTTCAGTTTGGTTTCTTTTCAGTTTTGTAAACAGTTTTGGTTTGGTTTTCAGTTTGAGTTAGTTAAACTGCTTGTACGTTTAATAACGTTCTATTATGGTCCATTGAATATAATTTACCTCGTTCAACTGAGATGGTAGCGCTCCCATTTACTAAAGTAGATCTTGATAAGACACTTTGGTAGATGACTAGATGTGGGTGTTACACTTTCATTCCAACCAATAACCAATACAATAGTTATTATCTAATTATTAGCATACCCATAATTACATTCATTAAAAAGGAATACAATGCATTAGAACAAGTTTTAAAAAAAAATCAGTTAAAGTAACCCTCGTTTACATAACCAATTATGGTCTTTTGTTTACATAGGCTGTTTAGCTTTGCACCTTAATGCGGCTTCTCATGCAATTCTTCAGTTGTTGGATAACACCGCCAGGGGTGTTCAGTATCCCATAAATCCTAGCATCATTCCTCATTTGCCAGATCAGATACATCAGGCCAGCTACACAAGCAACCACCACTCTCTATTGCATTGTTGATCTTCTTCTCATCCTTGGACACCATTGTCATTGCTTAGTCATAGGTATATCAATAGCAAGCCATTCCCTCAACAATTTGAGCGTAAGTGTACTATACGGGCATTGCCAATATAGGTGATCCATGGTTTCAACGCATGTTCCACATGTGCAGCAGCTCAAATCAGGTTAGATACCAATCTTGTTGAGTCTGTTTCCGGTCTGAAGCCTATCTTGAATAATGATCCACAGATAAAAAGCATGTTTAGGCACAATGAGTTCATGCCGCAACAGTTTACTCTAAGGCACCTTTGGTTTTAAACCAGCTAGCCAGGAATAGCCAGCATTAGAGGTATAGCTATTGTCACCGCTCAACCATTTGTTACCTGTATAAGCATTTAGGAACAAATCCTTGATTTTGCAGATCCTCCTCCATGCCCAACTGGAATTAGGGGATGGTCTGTAAGTGACCCAATCTCAACCTTTCATATACACATGATCAACCATGATCGGGATAGTTTGAGTATGGCTTTAGGCTAATTTAATTGTGGTACCAGTAGGGATGGTAATGGATTCAGGATCCGCTCCAGATCTGCAGGATCTGACCTGCATGGATCGGATATGGATCCTAATTTTTAGGACCCGTTGGATATGGATCGGATATAGATCCATTACTTATAAAGCGGATCTGGATCTAGATCTCACCACTCAGATTCAGATCCGATCCGCAAACCCGTTTTCAATAAAAAGAAAACAAATTATCAAATTACTCATTTACTGACTTCACAAGTCATAAGTTTATAGTATAAAAAAAATAAAAGTTGGTTGTGCATGGTGTCACGGTCCGCTACTTTTGCCGGACCGTGACGCGCACCTTTGCCCGTCTCAAGGCAAGATGCAAGCGACAAGGATCTTCGTACTAGTGAGGGATCGCCCACTAGCACGATACTCGGGTCTCGGGTCGGTGTGTTTCGGGAATCCTAGTCACGATTATCAAGTCCTAAGACACGAAAAAGCAATAAAAGTAAGCAATACGATTATTGAAAGCAAGCAACAAGCAACAACAAGCTTTTGGATGAGAAGCGGTTTTTCATTGACTAGCACCTCTCAAAGAGGCAAATTTGATAGTTTGGTTACGTAGCGAGAAAACATTGAATTTACAAGTTTAGTTCCGAATAGCGATATACCTATTTATGGAAACCTATTCTAAAACTACTAAGAAAATACTTACTACAAATGTACAAGGAAATGAAATTACATAAGTATAAATAAATCTAAGGGTTCAAGTGTGCGGATCGTCACACTCTCCCCCACCTAATCTGTTGCGCCCTCGGCAACACAAAAATCTCGAACGGCGCTTGATGAGACATCCTCGGTGAGTCATGGGCCGTCCATGCTTTGCGTTGTGCTTTGGCTTTCTCTTGAGTCCGGCTTGTAGATACTTCTCGGTCCACACCATGATCGGATTCATCGTCCCTTCAAGAATAGAGTGCATTTCCTTGACGGCGAGGCTCCCGAACATCATGTCCTCCAAGTTTATCACTCGCCTCTGATCATTCTGGAAAGTCCAAGTCCTCGTTGCTCGAGCGGAAATTTTGCGAGATCGTTCAAGGTGCTTGCTCCATCGCACCTTCACCTTGTCCATCACCACTTCGATGCGCATTCAAGGGTAAGTGAGTTCTCCAGGACGCCGAATCAGCATTTCGGCGCGGCCCCCTGATGGTACGAGGCCTTCTCTCTTGGGTCGACCGACCCGCAAACCAGGACGTCGATTCAAGACATCGACGCGGCCCCCGATGGTACGAGGCCTCATCTCTTGGGTCGACCGACCCGAAACCAGGACGTCGATTCAAAGACATCGACGCGGCCCCTGATGGTACGAGGCCTATTTCTTTGGGCATCTCGGCCCTCATTGTCTACTCCTCGGTGAGGGGGTAGACTCTTCTCTCGTCCCCCAGGCCACTTAGCATCGTAGTTAGTCTGGGTCTTGTTCGCCCTCGGCTCCACCGAACCTTTAGGCATTCTCCAAGGTCGCACCCCTTGTTTCGGCGTCGGTATCACCCTCATAGCCGAAATTCGATGCCGCCCCTTGTCTTCGTCGCTGTCTACCGTCTTCACTACGATAGACCCCATTAGTAGCATCGATCCGTCACTCGGTTTCAATACCACCAATGCTTTCGAAAGAACGCATCCCGAGTACTAACTTGAAGTCATCCAGCGGAACGGTGGTGAAGTCGAGCTCCCCTGCCCACTCACCCACTTGGACCGCGACCTTCTTAGCTACTCCTTGGACGCGTCTCACTTTCCCATTGACCGGCTTTAAGCAGCTGTTAGCATCCCGCAGAACTAGCCCCAACCGATCAGCTTCCTCTTTCGTAACAAAGTTGTGGGAGGCGCCCGAGTCGATCAAGGCCCGTGCTTTCTTCCCATTCACCATCAAGTCCACGTACATGAGCCCGTTGGATTTCTTGGCGGAGGAATCTTCGTACTTCCCCATCGCGCTAATCCTTTGAAGTGAGCCCATCCGTGGTTGGTCTTCACCATCACTCGAGTCTTCGTTACACTCTTGGTGATAGTCGGCCAACGCCCCATCAAGACGTTCTTGAGCCCCTTTCGGCATCTTCTTGAACATGGCATTGAACTCCGCTTGGTTCGGACAATCAGCCATCTTGTGAGGACCTTGCACACAAAACACGCGAACGGTCTCTTCGTTGTGGAAGCAGTAGAATTTCCCGCCTTCGAAGACGAGCTTGAGGGCGAGTTTGTAGTGCTCACCGATTGGGCTTGACTTCCTTGCGAGCGGAACCGACTGTTCCCAACTGAAATGGCGCTGTTTTGTGTCCTTTGTCCATTATACCCAATTTGTGACGTACCGGCATTCCCCGTTGGTGCCACAACTTTTGGTGCCTCTCGCTCCCCGTGAAAGTCGAGCAGGCGCTCCGCAGCCGATATGGCCGAAGACAGAGTTTTGGGATTCTGCCTCATGACCTCCTGTTGTGCCCACCTCTTCAATCCGTCAATGAATTCGAATGTCCTATCCGTCTCGGACATTTCGGTAATCTCGAGCATGCACGCTGAGAATTCCCTCACATATTCCCGGATTGATTTGGTGTGCTTGATTTCCTTCAACTTCTTCCGAGCAACAAACTCCGTGTTCTCGGGGTAGAAGTGATCCTTCAAGATCCTCTTAAAGTCGGCCCACGATGTCACCGTAATCGTGCCCGCATCGATTTCCTTGTACCTAGCCCTCCACCACATCTTGGCATCGTCGACTAGATACATGCTTGCCGTGACAACTTCCGCGTCTTCGTCGAGCCCACTTACTCGGAAGTATTGCTCCATATCGAAGATAAAGTTATCGACCGCTTTCGAATTCCTTGCCCCATCGTAGGCACGAGGTGGAGGTGCCTTCACCTTATGGCTCCCCACAGATTTCCCGTCATTGGCCACCGCTTTCACGAGCGTGGCGCAAGTGTTCTCTAACATCTCGACTTTTCGATGCAGATGATTGATCTCTTCCTCCCGATCGTCGGGGATCGCACCACTGATCGCTAGGATGCGGGTTTCCATCCCGTCCACCTTCGTCTCAAGGTCACAAACCGTCTTTTGCAACTCCTCGAGGCTCGCAGCCATCCGCATAACGATGTCCTCGAGTTTGGGAAGCTTGACGTCGATTGCGTCCTCTAAGGCATCCACTCGATCCTCGATTGTTTCGCCCATTTTCTCGATCACGATGAACAAATGCGGCTTGCAGAAACCCGTCCGAAGACCGGGCTCTGATACCAAATGTCACGGTCCGCTACTTTTGCCGGACCGTGGCGCGCACCTTTGCCCGTCTCAAGGCAAGATGCAAGCGACAAGGATCTTCGTACTAGTGAGGGATCGCCCACTAGCACGATACTCGGGTCTCGGGTCGGTGTGTGTCGGGAATCCTAGTCACGATTATCAAGTCCGGCACACGAAAGCAATAAAAGTAAGCAATACGATTATTGAAAGCAAGCAACAAGCAACAACAAGCTTTTGGATGAGAAGCGGTTTTTCATTGACTAGCACCTCTCAAAGAGGCAAATTTGATAGTTTGGTCCTGGTAGCAGGAAACATTGAATTTACAAGTTTAGTTCAGAATAGCGATATACCTATTTATGGAAACCTATTCTAAAACTACTAAGAAAATACTTACTACAAATGTACAAGGGAAATGAAATTACATAAGTATAAATAAATCTAAGGGTTCAAGTGTGCGGATCGTCACACATGGCATAGATTAGGATTGTTACTAGTTATGCCACTTAATTTGGCCACTGACATTGAATTTTGTAGACTCTATGCCACTTCGTAGTTCAAAAAGATGAAGTTGAAATGCTATTGTGTGCGTACAATATGTCACTGACCTAGTTTGTTATTGGCATACTTAATAGTGCATGGGTAGTTTGTGTTACTTAACTTATAACACTATTGTGTTTGTTGTTTATTTTGATATTGTCTTATCTCTGTATAGGATCCAGATTCGACCGGACCCATCGGATATGGATATGGATCTGATAAAATTTGGACCCGTCGGATATGAATCGGATCTGGATCCAATGTTAAAAATGCGGACCTGGATCTAGATCTAGCTGGATCCGATCTAGATGCGGCCCGTTGCCATCCCTAGGTATCAACAACTCTAATCCAACCTGAAGTAAATATGATTTGAAAGCGAATTAGTTTTATCCAACCTAAAATCACCTAGTTAAGTTATGTGTTGACAATTAATGACATATGAACTAAATAGAGTGTTTACTAGTTTAAAGATCACTCAATTTAATATTTTCGCTATTTTACAAATAGTATATTGTTAATAGTAGATCAATGTTCAATTTACTACCGGAGTTTACAACATGTTCTACCTTGAAATAAAGATAACATCTACCTTTCATAATTTGATTTAATACAAAAGTAAAATAAAAAATTCTGTGTTAATTTGAAATTTTAATTGAATTGCAATTCATTTCCATAAAATGTATGGAGTTCTTAACTCACTCAGTCACTCTACCTGATTACTCAGGTCTCGTTTAATTG
Source organism: Silene latifolia (assembly GCF_048544455.1). NCBI lineage: Eukaryota > Viridiplantae > Streptophyta > Magnoliopsida > Caryophyllales > Caryophyllaceae > Silene > Silene latifolia. The sequence continues at coordinate 49,416,034 of NC_133534.1, read as the reverse complement.
CACACTCAATTTGTGGGAATTCTAATATCCTGCAAATTGTGGTTTTTGGAGGTTGTTTGGTTATCCATTTTTTTGTAAAATGGAGGAGTTTCAAACTCCAAGGAGTTTCCAACTCCTACATGTTGGGGGAATTTAACAACCAAACGAATTTCTCTAATTCATGCGAATTTTAATGTAGGAATTAAACTCATGTGCATTGTAAATTAACACGGAATTCCTGTATGAGCCAAACGAGGCCTTAGAGTTTTAGATGAACTAATGTCCAATATTAGTGTCAATCAAACCTAACCCTCAAATTTACAGAAACTACAATTAGGCAATTATTTATATCAATGAAATTTCATATAAGTTGCTTATAGCAGCCAAACAAACATTCGAAATAGATTTTAGTTAGAAGTAATTACGACCTCGTTTATATGATAACTTCGTAAACATTCGATAGCGAAGTAGAATCCTTTACAATAGTAGTGCGTCTTGCTTCAGACGGGTTTTTTTGGTCTAAAATAATAAGACGGGATTTTGTATCCATTTTACAGTTAAATGTGACCATTATTGAAAAACCAGTTACCATAAGCTGTAACATTACCTATATCATTGTGGTTACATTTAACTATAAAATGGTCACATATGCCCGTCTGAAAAATAAGACGAAAAATGTACGTCTGAAACAAGAATTTGTGTTACATTAGTTAACATAATTGAAAATGTTTTGCTTTTACCATGAAAAATAAAGTGAATTTTTTTAATGAAATTATCGTTTAGAAGATAATAAGCCATTTTATTTTGATCCCCACTCTTTTTCAGCTAGTATGAAAAAATCTACAAGACGTCCAAAAGTAAGATAGTAATCACCAATTCACCATTCAACACAAAACTATAGTGCAAATTGATGGAAGATACCCCAATTGGATCCAAGGCATAATGGTGAAAAGAGTGGGTACATTAAAAATGGACGATGGTTAGTGAACCACGTAGTAGGAATTATAGGGAGCACAAACTTAATAATAAAGCCTCGATGCCCTCAATTTTTGGGGTGTAGTTCTCCCAACACGTGAACTCCTTCATGAATGGCAATTCGGGCTTGGCTAAAGCGGGAGGCCCGGGCATGACACGAATCCGGCATAGGCACGACACGACACGGATGAATAATACTGATGGTATGGGCACATCATAAACGGGTTGGAGGCAGGCCGCAACTGCGTTTTTTTGGGAATTCCCGTGCCTAGGCACGGCACGGCCCAAGTACGGAGGGTCCGACACAAACCAAACATGGCGGACGTGGCACGGCACAGCCCGGGATTTGGCCCGTTTCTTAATTATTTAATTAAGTTCCTTTTTTTAATATCTTTTTTTTAATTATTTAATTAAATGTAGTACATTAAAAATACAAGTAATCAACTAATAAAGACATCAAGATAAAATATACGGAAAATTCACAAGATTCCCTCAAACTTTGCCATTTTGCACGTGGTATCCAACTTTTTAAGTTTGTGTACATGATAAACTCCATGTTTGATTTTCATGCACAACATACCCTTTTTGTCGCTATAAAAAAAATCAATTGCGCATAACTCCTAGACCGGAATTCAGAATCACCCAATTTTTTTCCACAAATGATTATCTCATCATAATCTATGATTTGAGAAAAAAAAAATCGTCGTTTGACATTTTATAGGGTTTTTTTTAACCGGAAACTCTCAAAACAACCATATCTTCGATATTAAATTTCTGAATGATCATTTTTTGTTTTATCAATTTATAGATTTCAAAGAGGTAATCAATTTGAAAAAAAAAAATTAGTCAATTTCCATTTCTGGTCTATGATTTATGATCAATTGAAATTTTTAATAACGATAAAAAGGGCACACTGTGCTTGAAAATCAAATATCAAGGATATCAAGTGCACAAAGTAAGTTAAAAAATTGGGTACCACGTGCAAAATGGAAAAGTTCGAGGGTACCATGTAAATTTTCCGTAAAATATATATTTAAATCATTAATATTCACTATTTATATAAATAAAAAAATACTAAGGCTATTGGACCGGCCCACTTGCCAGGCACGATTAGCCCATGAGCCAGGCACGACCCAAGCACGAAACTAGGTGTGCCATGAGCGGGCCGCGGCGCGGGTTTGGGTGAGTGGGCCAGTCACGGCACGGCACGACCATCCCAATATCCATGTCTGGGCCGGGCCATTTTTGGGGGAAGGCACGATGGGCCAGCACGCGGGCCGGCCCAGCACGACACAATGCCAAATTAGTTAGGATTGAGGGAAGAGCATCGATTAGATATTTAATTCAAAGTGTTAGTTAGGATTGAGTATCTGTATTAGAAATTTTTGAAGTAATCCATATCCAAATTAAATATTTCGGATATCTAAAATTAACGGTTCGGATATGTGACACCCCCACATACCAAGGTGCCTTACCAGGACCAGCCTAGCATGAGAGACCGTCACCATCTCGGTTGCCCGAGGTTAGTATATCAAAGTTACCAATCCAAAACATAATTATTAAAGTATAAATGATTAACTGGTTACATAGTTCAAAATCCAAAAACCAAAGTACATGTGTCTAGTATTCAACAACTGAAACTGAAAACTAAAAGCTCTTGACAACGGCAGCTAGACTCGAGTGATGGCTCCCCATGACGACCCCATAGCTAAAGCACATCATCACCTGTCACAATCTGCTCACCATCCCCTAATGGATCACCACAAATTTTATAAAACAACAACGGAGTCAATTACTGTATAACCAAAATAAGACAAGTACAGAAAGGCAAACTGCTGATCATCACACCTCCAACTGCCGATCTCACATCGTAACTGACTAAACACTAAAGTGTGTAGCTCTGCCAGATTACCCATCACAACTAGGGCTGAGCAAAAAATCCGATTATCCAAACTGATCTGATATCCGATCCGAATCTGATCCGAATTTTTGGATATCCGATCCGAAAGTTAAGTTTGGTTTGGATATCTGATCCGAAATCTTTGGTTTTGGTTTGGATATGGATATTAGAATTAAAACATTTGGATATCCGATCCGATCCGAAACTATATTTTTCTAGTATAATTTCGAGAAAATAAAATTTTATTTGATACAACAACTTAATTAATGTTTAAAATATTAGAGAAATAAATAAGTGGTCCTTAAATTTTATGTCGAGAACATTTGAGTAAGAATACTAAAAAAAATCATCATGTAAGACTATGAATATAATCGCGTTTCAAACTTAATTTTAAAGTAAATTCAAAAGTATGGATATCCGCATCCGATCCGATTATTTTGGATACCCGAACATTGAATATCCGAAACATTGGTTTGGATATTGGATATCTAATTTCAGGATTTTTAATATGGAAATTCGATCCGAACTAGCACTTTGGATCGGATACCCGATCTGTACTCTGCCCTAATCGCAACAGGTAATCCACACCGCCAGTGGGGGACCGCAGCCAATCCCCACCAAATCCCCGCTCATCAACGAGCGATAACCCTGTTCATTAATGTGCACATCCCCTCCTGTGCCAGGTTCCACAGAGGGCAAAACTAGGGCGTGAAGCGCCACTCCCGCAAGTGACTCCACTCAGCCGAGGATGCGCCTTGACACGGTTGTCGCAACCCTATCAAAAATAAAATCAATTGGCTCTAACTAATGCAGCAGAGGCAAGTCAGGTATCGTATCCACAGGGAGGCGGTCACTATCTACTCGCTATTCTAGTTTGTCTATAGCCACAATTTAGGGGTTTGAGTAATTTTAACTAAACTAAAGAGCAATAAAAGTAAAAACAGTTAAAAAAGCAAGAGTGAAAAGGATTGAGAGAAAATAAAGAGAAAGATGTCAGGATGTCGGTTCACCATGATATTACACAAATCAGCTGAAGGTAAGGTCAGTCGGTCTGATGTGAGAAGGGTAAAGGAAAGGTCCTTTCGGTCCGCTATCCGCCCTAGAAGACTACTAACTTAGCTTTCACCCTAATTAGTGTAGTCTATTGTCCATAACAGGTCTATTCTTTCCAATCTCTCGATCTAGGTCCGAATTTAACAGTTTTAATTAATTCAGTTGCATGCATTCAACCTAATAATTACTGTTATATTGCTATCAAACAATTCTCACAACCAAATCTCCTAAACCAATTATCGCATAATCGTTATACTACCATGACTCCCCTAATCCTAGCATTAAGGGTTTAGCTATGCATAACAGTAGATGAAACAAGAACAAAAGATAAAGAAAGAACAAACATGGTAAAAAGAGATGTGCAAAAGGGAAATAACATAAAAGAGAGAAAATAAGTTACAAGAGTTCGGATCCGGAAAGGGAAGAGCAACGTCCAACAGAGAAGAGTTTTTCTGATGAAAATAATTGATCCCTAAACCTAACGACGTCTGTCTTATTTATAGGAAAGACAATTATTAAACCTAAGATACGATAACAAGATATTAAAATCTTGCGTCAGATAGAAAAGTACTCGATCGAGGACATTAGAACTCCTCGATCGAGTAACTCCTAGCAAAAACCTCTCGATCGAGGACATTAAGTACTCGATCGAGCACTATAGTACTCGATCAAGTGGTTTCCAGCGCGTAATTCCTGCTTTGCGCACTAAACTTCAAACGGCCACCATTTCTTCGTTACTTGGGCAAATCAGGCGTTTTCGGTGGCGTTGGAAAGCCAAGAGGATAAGCTTTCATCTACAATTAGAATAACTTGATTATCATTTGTATAAATCGAGATATGGCTCTTCAAAATAGGCACTAGTTATATGAAGCTCTTCCTTTGCTCGCCTAACTACCTTACTTCTATGCGCATCACAAATAGTAGTTTCCAAGCTCCGACTCAACTCATATTCTAAATGCATGCTTAGGGACATGTTCTAGGCTTGATTTCATTTCTCCCTGGTTCATTCCTGCAAATAGGACA